>NC_058132.1:105619667-105687811 GCF_016433145.1 Gracilinanus agilis
CTTTCTTTCTTTCTTCCTTCCTTCCTTCCTTCCTTCCTTCCTTCCTTCCTTCCTTCCTTCCTTCTTTCCTTTCTTCCTTCCTTTTTCCCTAGAGTTATAATGTTAAGCTGAGGAGTTCCTATTTTCTTCTAGAGCTAATGGGCAGTAGGGGAGTGACACAGAGAGTCTTTCTTATGGATAATAATTCATAACAATGCCATTTTTTACTCTGCTCTTTTGTTGACATAATATGCAGCTTTGGGGAGAAGTAATGAAGTCTCTCTCCACTAAAACTTACTGATTTCTTAAATGGGAAGTGTATGTTTCAGAGCCAGAACTGCACAGTGGCTAGAGAGCTGGCCTCTGATTAAGGAAGACCACAGTTCAAATCCCACTTCTGACATATAAGGGCTCTTTGGGCAAATTGTTTGATGGCTTAATGCTTTAGGTAACTCTCTAAGTCTCTAAGTTTCAGAGAAGGAGGTGACCTGAATTGTTTGTGGGAATTTATTTATCAAGGATCTACATAGAAAAGAACGTTACAGGTCTAGTTGCTACCCCTCTTACTTTATATTATCTCCTAAAAGGAGAATCAATAAAGTTCCTAAAAGAGGATCACTTATTAGTTCAAACTTATATATATTTATATAGAATGACTATACCTATGATGAGCTGCTACTATTACTACTATCACCACCCGCTGCTACTGCTACTGCTACTACTCTTGCCCCACCACCTCTTACTACTACTGTTATGATTACTCCTGCTGCTACTACTACCACTACCACCATCCTCACCACTATTACTACTATTACTATCCTAATGTGGTCCCCAAAAGATGGTACCAGCAGAGTCAAAGGATAGAACATGAATATGACCCTGAAAAGCCATTTATTTTTTAAATAATTAAGGCTAAATCCATCCAAACAATGTCTAGGTTTTGGCAATCATATTTAAGCTGATTAGTGAATAGAAGGAATAATCAATGCATCTCTCAGACACACATCCCCATTTGTTTGAAAAAGACTTTGTAATAGCTGACCTAAAAATTACATATTTGAGAACACCAAGTTTTAACAAAAGAATGGATTATGATTAATGGGTCCATGCCAAAGGAATTAATGATTTTTCATTAGAAAAATACTACACTCATGAGTCTTGGTCAGAATTATATGAAACATTCCATTAAACTATTTACTTTTAATAGATTGCTTTTTCATACATAGTTTGTATGCCCCCACAAAACATTGAGTAAATGAAGGAAAAGGTTGGCATTTTTCATAAGGCCAGTACTAACTCTGGCTATCAAGTCCAAGGTTCAAGAGGGGTAAGTTGCCTGCAGAGTTGTCACTATCAGCATAGGACTGTGTAGACAGTAGATAATTAATATTTGTTAATAATCACAGAATCTCCGTATTCAAAGGGATTTCAAATCCAACTTAGTTCAGCCCATAGATCACTTAAAAATGAATATCAAAAAATGACATATCAAACATTTGTTAAGCACTATCTATATATAAGGAATTATATTATTAAGCACCAAAATGAAACATTCTAGGGAACTGATCATTGGATATTTGACTTTGGGAATAGATGTTGTGTACACGTCAATTTAAATAAATTAAATGTAATTTCAAGAGGGATAAAGCACTAATGGGGGGGGGGGGGGAGGAAGAAGGAGTTAGAAAAGATTTCATTTAAAAGGTAGGACCTGAGCTGTCCAGTGAAAGTGGATGTCATAATGGAATGGATTCCAGCAAGTTAGCCAATTGTTGTTCATTCTTTGTTTTGAAGAAGACCATTGATTTCCTGGAGTGATATCTTGCCTAGTGCATGAATTGGATTTAAATGAGGCCAAGTTGCTCTGGGCTGTTAGCCTCATTATCTCTTCCAGAATTGCTGATGTCCAGTGAAAAGGCAAAAGTCAAAATGACTAGTAATGACTCAGAATACCTTGGCACCTTCTGTGTCTGATAAGGGTCTAAGCACTCCCTAAAATTTACTTCAGCTGCTTTCATGGTCATTGAAACAAATTGCTTTCATCTGCACCTTCCACTAGGGAAAGACTTCACATGTCTAGTTAGATATCCCACCACACACAATTTACCAATGGGTTTGAAATCAGCTGCCCTCCACCTGGTTTAGCCCACCTGCCAAGATGGCTTTACCAGGATGTGGTCACGTCACATGCTACCTACCGATTCTTGGAGCTGCAGGTGAGAGTTGGGTGAGAGATGGACCCAAAAGTGGATGAACAGCTGTGAAAGGGTTCAACAATCCTTCATACCAATGATGCTAGTTCTTCCTAAACACCCCATGCTCTCCAATTATTCAATAAGCATCTGTTAAATGTCCCCTATGTCAAGACAATATAATAAGAGCTGGGAATACAAAAAAATGGGGAAAAGACAGTCTCTTCTTTTGAGAACCTCAGAATTCATTGAAAAATGTCATGGAAGAACAATTCTGTTAAGAAAGGAAATGAATGGGACAGGCAAAGAAGTGCTCCAGAGTAGGACTACTTGAAATGTGTGTGTGTGTGAGTGATCAAATATGAAATGAACATTAGATTATGGAGAACTTTTAAATTTCAAGTTAGAAAATTTAAATTTTGTCTTCAGGGCAATAGAGTCATTGCATATTTTTGAACATAGTAATTTCTATTTTATATAGGAACATAATTTTGCCAGTGGTATGGAAAATGGATTACAATAGGGAAAGACTTGAGGCAGGGAGAAAAATTAGGATTCCAGGGGAGAAGTGATGGAAATGTATAAAATAGAGTAGAAGCTTCAGATGAGATACAGATAAAGTATGAGGCACTCAAAGCCCACCAACCACTCTCCAAACAAACACAGAAGAATTAAAATGCCTCAAAAGAAGGAGTGAAGCAGTGTTCTGGCCTTGAACCACATCTAGAGATAGTAATGAGGACTCATCTCATTGGGGTATGAGGAATTTTAACAATGTATGAACAATTTTCAGTGGAACTTGGAAACAACATAGTACAAGTGGCAAGAGAAAGAAACAGCTTCCAGAGGGTAAGAGTGAAAACCAATCACAGAATAAGTAGCAGTATTTTAAGATACTTTAAGGTGTAATGCAAAGTTGCAACAAAAGATTTTGCCCTTGCAAAAGTTAACTGAAAACTTCTGGCAGTTAGAAGATGCAACAAAAGTAAACAAGGGAAACATTGGGGTAAAATTGCCTTCATTACTAATAAGGTATTAACTAAGGTGCTTAAGATATATATGATATGAGATACCTAAAGTATTTAAAGATGCTTAAGGTACTGAAGATACTTAAGAAATTTATCACTATTAGGGTAATGAACAGGAGACTATATAGACAGAGATCAGGTAGTAAGTTGAATGTAATGAGATATCATTTTTAAAAATCAAAGGATAAGATAGAGTAATGCATTTCAAAAGGAAAAAAGTTGCTGGTAAATTATCTCACATGAGGAGGCATGAAACAACACAGTGGAAGAGAAGAAGAGGTAGTGGGGAAAAAAAGAATTTGGAAAGAAGAGCAAGTTTTGTAGGGAAGATAATGACTTCCATTTGGGATGCTTTAGATAGTTTAAGACTCCTATAAGGCAGGGGCAGCTAGGTGCCTCAATGGATTGAGAGGTAGGCCTAGATAGGGGAAGTTCTGAGTTCAAATCTAACTTCAGACATATGTTAACTTTGTGACCATCAGTAAATTACTTAATGCCCATTGCCTCACCCTTGCTGCTCTTCTGCCTTAGAATCAATATTAAAAAAAAAAGTGGGGAGATGACACAGATTAGAAGTTATAAAAGAAGCATGAGGAATAATCAAGAAGTTAGTCAGAAAACAAAGAAAACAGGGTCTTAATCCTAAGAGAAACTTATCTGATTCAAAAAAGATGACTAGCCTTAACAAATATGTGAGAGATGTCAAGAAGAATGAGGATTGAGAAAGGGCATTGAATTTAGCACTCAGGACATCAACTTTGGTGAGGACAATTTCAATCAAAAGGTGGGCTCAAAAAGAAGAATGCAAAGAGTCAAGAAATGATTATGAGGTGAGAAAGGGGCAACAAGAAATATAGCATTCATTTAAGCTGCCAACCAATTATTTATTAACAAATATTTATTATATGTGGAATCTAGAAGCCCCAAACTTGTAGCCTAGAAAGATTTAATGACCCCCAGTTTACTTAGCTTTAAGGTGAAAGGCCCAGGTTTGACCTTGTCACTGGAGAGTTTCTCCCTGAGGGAAAGTCCAGCTTCACTAGTCTCAGACTAACAATAGACCTTAAAGTCATTTAAGTGGGGATGGCTAATCCTATCAAGTGTTAAGTATCTCTTTTGTCCCAATGTTTTTTTCCTCCCTTAGGCCAAAGTCCTTAACCTAGGTGGTCTAACCCTTGGCTGGATCTTTCCCTTTTGTGTCCATTGTAAAACATCTATCCCTCCCCATAGTTCCTCTCAGGAACTTCTCATTTTCATTTGGTACCATTGTAAAGTCAATTAACTATCCCTCTCATCCTCAGTCCCCTTGTTTCCCCTAGAAAGGTATTTAAGCCTCCAACTTTAATGGCTCTTTGGAGTCTTCATCTATCCCAGTGACTATAAATTATTTATCCAAAATAATATGAATAATAATACTAGTAATAACATAATATAGTCATTTAGGGTATGAAAAAATCTTTACACGTATTATTTCTTTTGAACATCACAACTCCCCTGTGAGGTAGGTCTGATTATTGTCCCTATTTTTCAGATGTGGAAACTGTGGCTGACAGTTTAAGTGACCTGCTCACATATCAGAGGATTAAAATTCATTTTTTAAAAAATGTTTTACAAGAGTTGATAAGTAATTTGCTTTAACTGCCATTTTTGAGGAGGTAGAGAGGCAGTTACAACTAAAGAGAGAAGAGGGAAAGGAAGGTAAGAGACAAAATGCTACCAATAGTGACAAAGCAGCCTCAATTCAGAAAAACAAATAAAGATTAGACATCACCTTCTTTTGACCACTGGGGAGGTCACCTGAAATGACTCTAATTGGAGAGCATAACATTTTCCAAATAACTGAGCAGGAAAAAAATTTTTACTTTAGTCCTATTACTCTGCTTATTCTCCATCTTGTTACTCCTTAGGCTGATCTATTGCTTTGATCCTTGATTCTAATTCTGCCTGGAGCCTCCTGTTGACTTCCTGGTTGACTATCTCTATAGTTAGTATATGGATTTGTTCACTGGCTCTGGTCTTTTCAGGTTCATCTGTGACTGATGATCTCTTGCTTAGACAATAGTCAACTCTTTCTATTCTCTTGACTTCAGGTTGATTTTCTGTGCCATATTTCTATAAATCCTCATTCCTAGACATGGCAGAGAGGTTTTAGATTCTCTAAATGTGGCCTGGGAAGCATTGAGAGCCTTGGGGACCATCACAGGTGGTATGTAAGGTCATTTTCTAATACTATAAATATTGCTTGATGTCATCCACATAAACAGAAACTCTTTTGGGGAGGAGTTCCTTATTTTTTTAAATAATTTAAAAATCTTTTTGAATTTTGAATAATTTTGAAATAATTTTGAAAAGTGTGGAAAGTGTTCTTCAGACCAAAAAATTTGAAAACTGTTGTCCTAGAAAAAATCCTTGTCAACCTATGCTGAGACTATTGCCCCAGGACTTGAACTATGGGTGGCTAGAAAGAGAAAAGTATATATTGCAAGTTGGAGGAAGGAAAGGAGAAATACAAGTGAAAAGAATCATTAAAATATTGAAATATATGAAATTATGAAAATATTTCAAGATATAATAAGATATGCCTAAATAAAGAACATTGGATTTATAATAATACATCTGGTGTTTAATGGCAGTGCCCATACTGACTTGTGTGATCTTGAATAATCAATCAACAAAGCATTTATTAAATATCTTCTATTTAAATATTCGAGTAGCATGTTAACTGCAGACACAAAGATGAAAATGAAGTAGTCCTTGTACTTCATGAACTTAGGATCAATTCTATTGGACTCAAGTTCCTCATTTAGATGACTAAAGGTCAGGACTAGATGACTATAGTCCTCTGAGTCTAATTCCTTTCTATGTGTGCATATATATGTGTGTGTCTTCATACCAATCTGGAGTCAGTGGTAGAAATGAGCCTTTTTTGTAATATTGTACTCTGTTCTTTCTACTATTCTTGGATTTGGCCTCTAGGTAATACAGGTATGATAAAGAAATGGGAAGAAATCAGCATATTCATAAAGAAGATTTATTCCCTGTGGTAGATCAGGATTCATTAAATTGGGCTAAATTATATTATATATCTTATATTTTTAATGAACAGTTTTGAAACAGCATGAAGATGAATGCATATATGAGCAACTGAGCAGCGATCAAGGTTGGTCAAATAAATTACAGTAATAATACAATTTTCAGAATATGGTCATCATTTTGATCATTCTAGAATTAAAGTGCACTCTTCATATTTCCCAGTGGCTTTTAAAATTCACTCAATGGCACATTATTGCTATAAAACCTCCTCTGGAAACCCCAACCTCAGAAATAACTATAGTAACATGAAATAAAGAAAGTCAAAGGGGACAAAACATTAACAAGAACTGAAAAGAAAAAGATTTTTTTGTCTGTTTTGTTTTTAAATATAAATATCATTTTTAGTGCTCTTTAGCATATATTGCATTTCTCTGACACTAAGTTGTGGTCATTCACCAGGAAAATTATATAATGTCTGACCTGGAAGATATAGTCCAACTTTCATCTTAAAAACAAAGAAATCAAGATTCAAAAGTGACTCTCTTTCTCCAAGGTCACATAATGAAAGGTAGTGGCAGAACTTTGGATACCTAATCCAGTGCTTTTTCTTCAGCATCACTCTAACTAAATTTTAATCTATTCAAACACAATAAACTCTAGATTTAAGGTAATTGTCCTGATAATTTAACTTCCTTCCTCTCTATGCCTCCACTTAAAGAATTTGCTTAAATAAATCTGTATTGTTTTTAGTTTTGAAAGGAAGGATTAAAAAAAATTATTTTCTTCATTCTACTATAATTCTCCACTCAAGTTTTCTTATTGAACTTCCTAAATCTCAGTGTTACCAAACAATTCCCCTACTCAATAAACGGCACAGGTTCCCTCTCATGGCTTAGATCAAAGGCAAAATTCTCTGATTGGCCTTTAAAATTCCTCATAACTTTTCCCTTTGCCCTCCCCTCAGATTTTCCATTTGATACCTTACTGCCTATCACTTTCCCCCTGATCCATGGATCTGGACCTTCTTAGTTTTACTCAAATAAAACTCATTATCCACTGACCCTTGGCACTTCACTGCTAGGCCCTCATACTTGAAAATCAATATCTCTCCTCATCAAGCTCCTGGGTTCCTTGCCTTCCTTCAATTTCAAGTTGAAATCTTACTATCCAGGAAAAGACTATTCTGATTCCCCTTTACTTCTAGTGCCTTTTTAAAAATAATCTCCAAAAACGGAATGGAAAAAAAAAATTAAGTTTAGATCAACATCTCACAATCTATACCAAGATAAATTTAGAATGGGTGAATGACTTAAATATAAAAAGTGAAATCATAAATAAATTAGGTGAACACAGAATAGTAAAACTTTCAGATCTTTGAGAAAGTAAGGAATTTAAGACCAAGCAAGAAATAAAGAACACTACAAGATGTAAAATGAATATTTTTGATCATATTAAATTTAAGAGGTTTTGTACAAACAAAACAAATGCAACCAGAATTACAAGGGAAGTAACAAACTAGGGAAAATTTGCATGACAAATTTTTCTCACAAACGTCTAATTTCCAAAATATATAAGGAACTAAGTCAAATTACAAGAAATCAAGCCATTCCCCAATTGACAAATGGTCAAGGGATATGAATAGGCAGTTTTCAGATGAAGAAATCAAAATTATAATAACCACATGAAAAAATGTTCTAAATCCATCCTTATTAGAGAAATACAAATCAAAACAATTCTGAGATACCACCTCACACCTAGCAGGGGGTGTGGAAAAATTGGGACACTAATGCATTGCTGATGGAGTTGTGGATTGATCCTACCATTCTGGAAGGCAATTTGGAATTTTGAATAAAGGGCTTTAAAAGAGTGCACTTTAGAGTCAGGCCTAGAGACAGGAGGTCCTAGGTTCAAACCCGGCCTCAGCCACTTCCCAGCTGTATGACCCTGGGCAAGTCACTTGACCCCCATTGCCCACCCTTACCAATCTTCCACCTATGAGACAATACACCGAAGTACAAGGGTTTAAAAAAAAAAAAGAGTGCCCTTTGATTGTACCTCAAAGAGATTAAAAAAATGTTTGTACAATATATTTATAGGTGTGCTTTTTGTGGTGGTAAAAATTGGAAAATTGGGGCATGGCTGAACAAATTGTGGTATCTGATAGTAATGGAATACTATTGTGCTATAAGGAATGTTGAACTGCAAAGATCTCCATGAACTGATGTGGAATGAAATGAGCAGAACCAGAACACTGTACATAGAAACCATTTTGGAGCAAACAAATGTAGTCTACTTTGCTACTAATAGAAATACAATGAGATCAATGCAATGCAATCAAGAACAATCCCATTGAACTTATGAAAAAGAATGTTATCCACATCTAGAGAAAGGACTATGGGAGTCCTACAGACAAAAAACATATAATTTATCACTTGGTTATATGGATATATGATTTGAGGTTGTAGTTTTTAAAAGATAACTATTACAAATATGAATAATATGGAAAGGTTTTGTATAATAAGACATGTATAAAGCAATGGAATTGTTTGTCAGCTCTGGGAGAGGGGAGGGAAGGGGAGAACTTGAATCATGTAACCATGGAAAAGTATTCTAAAAAATAATATGAAAAATAAAGGGAAAAAAGATAAAATTATTTCCAATTTATCCTGTTTATAATTTGTTTGAACAGGTTTTTGCATGTTGTCTTTCCTCATTAGACTTTAAGTCAAAGGAACCCTGAAAACCACATATGATGTCTAATATTTTCCCCTCCTAGATTGATACTCCTTAAAATTAATATTAGATTCACTTCTTGCTTGCTGCATACGTGCATAAGTACAGATTTTGCCCAAAAACAGGCACCCGAGAAAGAGAAACAAGTATTTAGTTCTATTATAAAATGATTTATTTATCCTTCATTCATGAAGATCATACTGAGATGCCTCTTCATGATAAAAATGTAACTCTATTTTGTCAAAGCCTATCCTAGGAGAACACAAGCTGTTTCAGATCTCACCAGTAAGGAGAGAGTTGGTATCTAGACCCTGTGACACACAGTAAATCTGTTCTCTGTGAACATTTCCCACCTTGGGGCATTTATGAATTGAATATCTCTAGGAGTCTTATCAGCAAACTCTTTTAGAATTGATGTCAGAGAAGGGTGTGCCCACACCAATGAAATAATGAGTTCTTGAAATTCTGAAATCACTATCTTTTTTTAATCCCCCCCCCCCCACTAAAAACAAAAACAACAAACAAACCCCACTCCCTAAAAAACACAGAGTTTTAGACAGTGGAATTCAGGAAATAGAATCTTTTTGAGAGGTGGGAAAAAGTTAAGTGCAGAGGCTTTAGGAGCAAATTAATTTCCAAGGAAAATAACAGATCTCAAACCCACTGCTAATTAGGGAGATATCAGCCTCAAGCATGTGAAGCTTCCATCACTATAAAGGGTAGATGACAACAATTCCAACTTCCATGAAGACAACTGAAGCAGGCATTCTGGAATGCCTAGAACTTGGTCAAGTATCCAAGATACCAAGATCATCTATTTCAACTTTGTGCCATCATCAGTTTTCCTGACTTTTGTCTTGCCACTGGACTTTGATGGCTCTGGAAGAGAAAGTAAGGATGATAATTTTGTGCAACTCTGTCTCATTTAAATGCAATTCATGCAGTAGTCAAGACATCACTCTTCAAGATTGTAGGACAAAAAAAGACCAGCCAAAGAAGAGAGAAAATGTCAAACAGTAGGTATATACTTTAGATTATGAGTTCCTCTTCCCAGAGCAGCAACTGTATGTTACATTTCTTTGTGTTCTCAAAGTTTATTACAATGACTGGCATACGAGGGGCTTAATAAATGCTTATTGACCATCTTTCTCTCAAAGCAAAATGATGATCCAGAAGGCTAAAAAAGAAAACAGCTCAGATTTGGATATATTGTTAATTAATTTTAATAATATCAGAAGTATTTGACTCACATAAACTGAGAATATTGAGAACACGAAGGGGAAAATGTAACAGAATAGATATAACCAAAACAAATTTATGTTATATAACATCATCTGGGCCCTCACTCATAGCCCTTTTATTGGAAGCCTCCCTTATTCCTAATCTCATCACAGACAACATATGTTCCAAATCATTTTTTTCTTTCCTTTAGCTCTGCCCCCTAACTCCATTCACAGTACCAATCTGTGCCACTGATTAGATTAGGAGCACTTAATATAATTTCCTACTTTACACTGAAATTTAAGTCCATCTGGGGTTAGCTTTATCATTTCCTTTCCATTCCATTCCACTTGCCTTTTCAGTATCAACATGCATTCACTCCTGTTTCTTACCAGGCATAAATAATAACTTTAGCATTCAATAATTCCTCTACTTTTAATCCTCCTCTCTCTTTCTTCCCTTAGAAGTAGTCTCAACAGTCATTCCTCATCACTCACACTACTCTCTCCAAAAGTTCTTTCATTCAAGTGACTTTTTTTTTAACCCTTTCCTTATCTTTTAGAATCAATACTATATATCTAAGGCAAAAGAGTGATAAAGGTGAAGCAATGGGGGGGGGGGGGAGGGTTAAGTGACTTGCCCAAGGTCACATAATTCCTGTGACTTCTTTGCTAGTGACCAAAAACATGTTCAAAATTTCCCAAGCCTTTAATAGACATTCTTTTTTAGTTACCATTTATTTTTATTTTTATATATCACAATATAATATGTAACACAACAATAACATAATATATATGAGTCAATAAATACGTCTATCCAAGAGAAATAAATTCTCACATTAGCTATGCCCCCAAATTTATGTCTTATTCTTTTCTTTCCCCTTCCCTTTCTTCCTGGCCCCTCTCTAAGAAGTCAGGAAATATGATATAAAGATGTAAAATATAAAAGATATTATTCTTTTGACCATTTAACACTAGTGAGTAATTTATTGCCATCAATATCATCATTCATTTGCCTAGCTGATTAAAGTTTTCAAAGTGTTCTAACACTATTGTGCTCCCCAGGACAAGCCCAGGAGATAAATACTATTAATCCCATTTTACACAACAGAATATAATCTCCTTCAGACTGTCAATGTGGAACCTAGAAGCCCCCAAACTTGTAGCCTAGTAAAATTCAATGACCCCCCCACCCCACCCCCACCCCCAAGTTTACTTAGCCCCAGGTTTGATCTCAAATCACTTGAATTTCTCCCTTAGGGAAAGTCCACCTTCACTAGTCTCAGACTAACAATAGATCATAAAAGTTTAAGTGGGATGGCTAATCCCATCCAGTGTTAAGTATCTCTTTTGTCCCAAAGGTTTCTCCCCTTAGGCCAAATCCTTTACCTAAGTGACTGAAGGGCTTGGATGGATCTTTCCCTTTTGTGTCCACTATAAAGCATCAGCCCCTCACTGTTATTCCTGTCTGGGACTCCTCATTTTCCTTTGTTACCATTGTAAAGTCAATGAACTATCCCTCTCATCCTCAGTCCCATGCTCCCTATGAAAGGTATTTAAGCTTCCCAACTTTAATGGCTTAGAGTTGTCATCTAGCATGGTGGCACTACTAGGAGTTTGGTGGCTGGAGCTACCAGAGTCTGGGACTCTGCAAGGAGGCCTAATTTTAGTACTAAACTCCTTTCCTTAATTTAAAGAATGGTTTTTCTGACTATTTAATAGTTCTGTGTTTTTTCCCCAGTTGACAAGATCAAGATTCATCTTTTGCCTTTTTTTGTATCCCCACCACTTAGCAGTGCCTAGAACATAGAAAGCACTTAATTAATGCTATTTGACCAACAGATGGGGAGAAAAAGAGGCAAACATATAACAATCACAAAGCAAGTATATATAATTCTTAAGTACAATTTTTTTGTCCATGACAGTCTTAAATAACCTTAAAAAATAATTTCCTCGAAAGTCTTCTCTACTCATTCATTCTCTTTCCAATCCTAGTCTCCATTCCTGATACTCAAGCTATATTCACTTGAAATTTCTTTCCCCAAAACTGTCTTATAATTTAACCACCAAATCTTACGATCTATTCCACCTTCATCCCCACACTCATCTTCCCTTAATTCAGTTCAGCTTTTGACATGACTGATTATCTTCTGCTGTTATAAACATTTTTCTCATCTCATAGCTTTAGATTTACCATATCCTCTTGAACACTCCTCTGGTTCCTTTACTAGCTCCTCATCCTCATTCCAACATCTTGATATGAATAGATGGTAATAAAGGGTAATAATTAGAATCTTATATATTTTTTAATTGGAGACTTGAGAGGCCATGTAGTTTAATTCATAACTAAAGAATCCTCCTTATATAATATCCTAACAATTCTTATCTAGGTGTGTTCTAAGCTCTACAGTCATGGAGAGCCTCCTGTGGCAGCTAGCAACATTTTTATGCAGTTCTAATTGTAAGGGGAAATATGTCTCCATTTTGTTTTTATCCATATATGCTTATTTTTCTTTTTATATCAACCTCTCCTCCTTTCTCTGTACTCTATCCAAATCAATTTCGCGAAACTTCAACTACTACCTTAAAGCAGATGATTGGCAAATCAATATATCTGTCCCACAACATCATCTAAAATTTAGACCCTCATGTCCAAATACCTAAAGGTCATCTCTATTGGAGTGGCATATCAAACTTAGTGTGCCTGAAGCAGATGTTTTCTTCCTCTTCCTGAAACCTTATTTCTCATTTGGATTTGAGTCTTTCTGCCTTTAATGCCACTTTTCACTCCATTTCCCCATTCATGTCCTTGGCATTTACCTTTCCTTACTTTGCTCTACCTCACCTCTCACATTGGATCAAGTCAAACATTCAGTTGATATTAACTCCTTCATTCCTTTTGCTACTATACTATTTATCATTCACAAAGACTATTGTTTTTGCTTATCCAACTTCTACCCATTCTATTCAAATCTCTTCCCCTTAAATGCCTCATTGATATGATACCAGATTATTTTTTCCAATATTATGGTTATATCACATCTCTCTGCTTAAATGTATTTGAAAGCTTCTAGCAAGTAATATTCAGACTCCATTTAGTATTCTAGTTCCTCAGTTGTCATCATCCTGAGTTTCAAATTATATCTAATTTTATTTTCCTCACTGTACTCTATACTCTTACTAAAAACTATTCTTTTCCCTTTAAAAATCTCATTGGACTGTCCTAGTTTGAGCACCTTTGTAAACTTATATTTCATAAATATTGGAATTTTCACCACTCCTTTAAATCTCAATTCCCAAGTTGTATCATTCATGAGCTTGGTAAAAACTCTCTGACGAACTTAGTTATATATGCATTATAGTTTTCTAGGTTTTTTTTTTTCATCTCATTCTATTAGACTGAGTTTCTCCTCAATGACAGAAATATGCCATTGTTATTATTTTATTTCTTAGTGCCTAACAACATGATCTGTACTGAATAGGTTCTTAAAACAAATTTGTTAAAAGAATGAAGGAAGGAAATATCTAAAGAAAGAGCAGAAAGTGGGATTCTAAGATGCAGACCATTTGCTGAACTTTTTGAGTAGGAGATAACTTGGAGGTCCTCTAGTCCAAATTCTTCTTGAGCATGCTTGTCTTTTCTGGGGTGAACTGAATTGCCCAGGGCCACAGAGGTAACAAGGCAGAGCTGGGAGTTGAATCCATGTTTTCAGAAAATCTATAGTTTCTACAATACAATGCTATTTCTTGTAGCATGAACTAAATGGCAAAACTCAGATATGAACTTGTATAAGTCCAGAATTTTCTTTCCTCCATCATGGAGACTCAAAAATTAGAAATCAAAGGGCAGGGAAAAAATGGATGATAGAAAAATCTTATGTTCCTCATTGGCAACATATTATCTAATCTATGAAAGAAAGAATTTCAGGAATAGGTTTTTATTGTATGTAAGCTATCTGAAAAGTGTGTCTCTATTGAAAATTTGTATAAACAGATGGCAGCATCATATAGATTTGGAATTGGAAAAGTCCTGGGTGGGTTCAAATCTTACCTCAGTCATTTACTAGGTATGTGGCAATTGTGGAATCACAACTTCTAGAAAATTCTTTGTGTTAAAGATGTATTGGTTACTGGAGGAATTTTCTCCACGAGATTTATCATATCTATGAAATAAAAAGCCTTGATTTATTGATATCCATATGGAGTCTACATGCATCACTATACAAGCTACAAAGTAATTTTTTCAGGATCTTTGAATTGCCTTAAAGAGATGCTAAGACAGCAAGTCTGAGCCATACAGTCAATAAGCATTTATTTTATCACTTACCAGCCAGGCCCTGAGCAAAATGCTGGGGATTCAAAGACAGGTAAGACAGTCTCTGATCTCAAGGATCTTACATTCTGTTGGAAGATGTACATGTAGACATGTAGACAGCTACATACAAATAAGATAGACACAGGACAAATTGGAGATCAACAGAGGGAAGGCCAGAGCATTAAGAAGGATTAAGAAAGGCTTCCCACAGAAGGTGGGATTTTAGCTGGGACTTGAAGAAAGCCAGGAGGTGAGAATGAGAAGGGAGAACACTCCAGGTGTGAAGGACAGTGGAAATGCTCCTGGCTGACAGATAAGAGCATCTTCTTTGAGGAACAACAAGGAGGTCAGTATCAGTGTATCACAGATTATTTCGATGGGGATAAAGTTTAAGATTGGAGAAGAGGAGAGGGAATTATTCATCAGAAACACAGTCAGAAATGAAATTTCTTCAGTCATTTCAGATTTCACCTGACACATTTGGTAATCCTCCTTTGGATATACTATGACTCATTAATGGCCTTCTAGAACTGAATTCAACATGCCAAATATTGTCTGAGTAGGGCAGCATGGAACAGAACTGTCAACCACCTAATTTGAAGTCATATATCTAGTAATGCTGCCTAAAATTACATAAACATTTTGTCACTGTTTTTGCTTGCCATGCCATTCTTTTGGCTCACATATTTATATTAAGCTTTCAATTCAATAAAATTACTTATTTTTCATATGAAGTCCCCCTCTTCTTTATTTTAAGTATGAAGCTCATTAAAAAAACAAACAACAAAACTGATGCAAGACTTTCCATTTATTTCTAATAAATCTCATCCTATTATTTTTGTCCTATCATGCTGTCCAAACTTTCTAAATGCTGACTTGTTCATCGATATATTAGTTATCTATCCCTTTTGACTTCTGATTTTCTCTCAAAGTAATAAATGTGAGAACTATGCCTGTACCCAACTTGCTGTTTAAACATGTGGAATGTCCTGGGCCAAGCACTAATTTCCAGGTCCCTTCCCTAGCATCTTGCTATTCAATGATTAGCGATTAGGAGGTACAATGGATAAAGTACTAAGGTGGGAAAACCTAAATTCAAATTTCTGCCTCAGACATTTTAATAACCATATGTTCCTGGGCAAGTCACTTTACCACTTTTGATGTTAGTTTCTTATATATAAAATGGGGATAATAATAGTATATACCTCACTGGATTGTTGTAAGAAACAAATGAGATAATATATTTAAAAATGTATGCAAATATTATCTATCTATTATTTTAGAACCTCATGACAATACAATATTTTTCCTACATTATCCCCATATTATTCACAAGGATAGCATGATAGAACAAAAAAACTATGACTTTTTTTGTCCAAATGAGATATCTTTCTAACATTACCAAGATTCTTTTGATTAGTGACATCCAAAAAGAAACATAGTTGGCCTGCTATCTTTTTAAGATAAATGCTTCCCTCTAAATTCCTACCTTTGTGGGATTTAGTAATATATTTGGCAATTTTGTCAGAATTCACTGAACTTGCTAACTTATATTTTGAAGTTTAGAGTTTGTTATTCAGGAGGATATAAAATCATTCTTGGGCCCAAAAATCTATTTGGGACTAATATGCAATTCCAGGCTGAAAAGAGGCTTGTGTCTTGCCCAGGAATTTTGAGAGGAATACACTCAGCTTTTTAAAGAAAGACCAAAAGGAAGTGCTGAAAACTAAAGGAGCTTTGTAATAGTAACATCAATATTTACAAGGTAGTGTCCCATTCAAATCTGGCCTCAGACACTTCCTAGCTGTGTGACCTTGGGCAGTTCCATTGCCTAGCCCTTATAGCTTTTCTGCTTTGGAACCAGTATGTAGTATTGATTCTAAGACAGAAGGTAAGGGTTTAAAAAAAAAAAACAAACGATTGTGTCCCTGGCCATACCTGGGATTTTTATGAACTGATTTAGAAAGAATTGATGCCTCAAAGGCAAAACTAAAAGCTAAAACAAAATGGAAATGCCCTAAGAAAAAAAATAAAAATAAACTGAGCTATTGTAGAAGTGGGAGAGTTCAATGTATGCCAGTGGGCCTGGCAGTCATCTTAGAACTGAGTTTTTGGACAATTGCAACTAGTGGCACACACTCCACAAAAACTAAAGGAAGTTTGCTAAAATATTCTGCCCTTGTCTTCATTTCTTCTTCCCTTGCCTATCTAATAATGGAAACTGTAATGTACTCTATTCTGTTTCACGAATAATTCTTATATCTTGATTTTGTGTCAAATATTAAGAAGTTGGTTATTGTCTAGAGATACACAAAACTTTAAATAGGACAGCAAAGCAAAGTTCTGTCTGAAAGTTAGGAAATTACAAAATTAGGAGTTTGAGCAATTATGATTGTACTATTTTCTTTGTATTTTTTTAAAAATTACAAGCTTTTTTGGCAGCGAGGTTATAGAGTAGAAAAAGTATTAGGCCTAGAATCTATACAAACCAAGTTCAAATCTCATCTCAGACACTTACTAGCTATGTGACTGGGCAAGTCACTTGACCTCTGTGTACCTCAGTTTCCTCAAATGTAAAATGGGGATATTAGTAAGTATCTACCTTACAGGTTACTAGGAAATGAATGATACAATATTTATTAAGATCTTAGCATAATGCCTGGTATATTGTAGATATTTAAGAAGCATTGATTCTCTTCTACTCCTTTTCTTTTAAATCTCATATAAACTCCCTGAAATGTAGCATGGAAAAGTAGTAAAAAGGATTAAATACCTTTTTACTACGGAACCTACAAGTGCTACACTTCAGAACAAGCCCAAGAGCATTTATGGTTTACTATGTGTTGGCCACTCTATAAAGCATTGGATTGACTATTTCTACCTGTTTTTTTTCCCCCTTTCTTACATCAGAGCCTGGAGACTTAATTTAACGTGCCACAATAGGCTCAAACTTGGGAAAATCTGTTTCAGATCTTCTCTCATGCATTTTTAGTTTGGACAAGGCACTTTGCCTGTCTTAAACTTAGGCTCCACATTTTAAAAATAATCATGATATATTTGAAGGCCTCTAAGGACCCTTCTAGCTCATAATGCTATGATGATAATGCCACATTGTGCCACTGGGATGCTCTATTTTTAAATAAGCTGGTGCTTATATGACTGACACATATTGTTCTATTGTAAACCTTTAAAGCTTTTCAAGACTCATGCAAACCCATGTTCCACCGTCCATTGTCTTTGAGAACCTAGAATCTTTAACCCTTCAAGACCACACACTGGCATTAGAGTAAGACTTTACTAGAAGAAGATATTTATTTTGTTCAGATCATATTTTAGGGGGAGAGTGTAGTAGAGATTTTGTAGGTGAAACGTGACCAGATGAGAGCAACCAGAACTGTGAGGACATTAAAAACCATATCCTACAAAAGCAGTGCAACCAAGATCTTAAAAGGCAAATATACTGGGAGAAAATTTTTATAGCAAGTCTCACTGTCAAAGGCTTCATCTCATTAATGCATAGAGAACTGAGTCAGACATATAAGAATGCAATGCATGTATTTCCCAATTGATAAATAGTCAAAGGATATAAACAGACAATTCTCAGATGAAGAGATTAAAATTATATTTAGCCATAAGAAAAAATGCTCCAAATCACTATTGATTAGAGATATGCAAATTAAAACATCTCTGAGGTACCACCTCACACTCATCAGACTAATATGACAAAAAAAGAAAATGCTGAATGTTGAAGGGGTTGCTTAAAATTTGTGACACGAATACACTGCTGATGCAGTTGTGAACTGATATAGCCATTCTGGAGAGCAATCTGCAACCATGCTCAAAGGGTCAAAAATTGTGCACACCTCTTGGCCCAGTAATATCACCTCTAGGTCTGAATCCCAAAGGGATTAAAGATAGGGAAGCAGAACATACCTGCACAAAAAAAAAAAAAAAAAAAAAATTTAAGAAGCTCTTTTTTGATGATAAAGACCTGGAAACTGAAGAGATATATATCAGTTGAGGAATGATTGATCAAGTTGTATGTAGTAAATAATAATAATGGATTACTATTGTGCCATAAGAAATGACAAACAATATAATGAAAAGAAAAAACACCCTGGAAAAACTTATATGAAATGATGCAAAGTGAAGTCTGCAGAACCAGGATAATGGTGCACACAGTAACAACAATAATGTATGATAATGAATTGTGAATGACTTAACTATTATCTATTATTATTAGACAATGATCCAGAAAACCTCCAAGAAACTCATGAGAAAAAAAAGATACCCACTGTCACAAAAGAAACTGAGTCTGAATATAAACAAAAATATATCATTTAAACTTTATATTCTGTATGAATTTTTCTCTAGTATGAGCAATATGTTTCTCCTTTCACACCATAATGAATCCAGAAATAAGTATGATATGATCATATATATATAATATATCATATGATTTCATATATATATGTATATATATATACACACTATATTGTAGCAACTGCCTTCTTGGGGAAGGGGGAGGGTAGGAGGGAGAGAGAATATGGATGGCAAAATATCAGAAAATGAATATTAAAAATTGTACTGATATGTAATCTGAAAAAAATATTATTAAAAATCCATGCCATATTGGTTGAAAGAATTGAACATGCTTAGCCTAAAGGGAAGGAAATAATCACCCTATCCAAATAGCTGAAGAATTAAAGTAATTAAAATAGCATTATATGGAAAATATGCTTAGATTGGAATCATGATTAAAGGGAAAGATTTCTGCATTTGAAACCAAAGGAAGTGACTGTCATTCTTGCCTTTCTACATACTAACTAGGTGATCCTAGATAAGCCTTTTAAATCACCTTGATTCTTATTTTCCTTCACTATTATAAGCAGGCTGGACTAGATAAGAGCTGAGATCTTTTCAAACTTTTTATCTGTGAAGGTGGACTCTCCCCTCTTCTCATATGGTATTTCCCATTTAAACCAATTGTTAATAAAAATTAAAACTCCTAGAATCATGCCTAGTATGAAATATGTACTTAACAAATGTTTATTGATCAACTGATAAATTACTCTTGCAAACACTGAAGCAGAATGTCTGTCCTCAAAGAGGTCCCTTTGCTGAGACTGCTTTGAAAATTGAATGAGTCATTTTTTTCTTGCAACTGTCCAAGTTTATTAAGAGAGCTTTAAAAATCCAATAATGAAGCTGCTTACCGGGTTGCCAAAGCTCTTGAAGGGGAAAGCAGTGATTTTCTCCTGGAAAGTTGTAGCCAACCACTTCACTCCACAGAAAATATAAATTGACTGTGAAAGTCTCATATAAAACTTACATGGCACTAATATATATGTGTCTCACACATATACATGCATGTATATACATGTTCAAACACATGTGTACATATATGTATATGTGTGTGTTCTTGTTTTTCATGTGTCCAACTCTTTGTGATTCCATTTGAGGTTTGCTTGTGTGAGAGAAAAATCCCCTACTCCCTTATGTGAGGATTAGGTTTTAATGTTAGCAGGAAGCTTGAGATAATCACAGTTGTCATTCTAAGATAGTTAGCATCAGTCATGATTCTAGTAGGCTTTTCGTGATTATTCTAGTAGAAATATTAAGGTTTTGAATTAAATAAAGAATTGCCTTAGTGTCAGCCCACCTTCAACGCTGCTATATCATGTACCCTCAACAATAATTATGATCTTGAACTGCTGATCTAATATACGTCAATAGCTTGATTCCTGGCTGGAAGCCATTTTCTTCTCCAGTTTATTTAAATATGAGGAAACTGAGGAAAACAGAGTTAAGTGACTAGCCCAGGGTCTTACCATCTATAATTGTCTAAGGTCAGATTTGAACCTAAGTGTTCTGCCGAGAGCCTCCCCCTGCCCAGAGGAACGAGGTCCCAACAAGTCAGTGCAGTTTGACACTGTCCTACACTGACCCTATGACCTGAAAATTGGGCCACAAGATGGATGGAAAACCCAATCAAACCCCTCTGTGTGACTCCCTTCTGACCAACACTTTTTATTATTGAAATTATTATAATCTATATCTTTAGGATAGCCCCAACTCTTATAGAAATCCCCTAAACACTCTATAATAAACCAGCATTTAATAAATTAATAGTTCATATCCTCAGCAAAATAGCAGAAGCTGCTTTAATTTTTCTCTCTCTGTCTCAAAAGTCTGAAGGACACAGCATGGTAAATAAAAAAAATTTACTCTTGCTTTATAATTTTCCCACACTGAACCAAACCTCATAATTTTAAAGGTTCTCACACTTTAACCTACCTTTTGAAATATGTGAAAAGTTTTATTAAAATAAAACTTAGATAAAATAAGGTCTTGGTAACCTTGAATGCTCTTTAGACTAAGTGTAATCTATATGAGAAAAAAATGTGTCCTATATGCCAACTCTTATGTAACTCTTGTAACCTTGCATTCTATACTGTTTTGATTTCAAATGTACTTTGTAGAAAAAAACTGGACTTGAAGAAAAATATAAAATAAACACAAGGTTGGGAGCTGGCAGAACAGTTATGAGCTAACTTGTTGGATTAACTGTTTTCAGTTTCTGTTTCTTTCTTATCCACCAATGCCATCAAGCCATCCAAACCCAGTCTTCCTGACCTTACGCTACTGTGTCACCTACTTGTATACACACACACATAGTAAGTCATTTAATTTTTTAAACTATCAAAAGGACCCTATGTACTAGGCACTGTGTTAAGAATGTGTGCATATGCATATATGTATGTATACAAATATAGAAATGGATATATATGTATGTATTAAGTAAACATCACGCAAACATATATGTGTGTATGTATACACAAAAATATACATATATATGATATAAAGAGAGATCTATATATACATAGTCAAAGAAAGGAGACAAATGGGGAAAAAAAATCAGAAATTACTTTGCTAGAGGAATCAGCGGATGACCAATGTTATTTGGACTCAGATTCCAACATTAGAACTTGAATCCAGCTAACATTTCATATTGGACAAATTTCATATTGGATAAAGATGAGATAAAATGGTACAAAAGGAGTCCCCTCAAAAAGGCATTATCTTAGGCTATATTAATAATGACATGGTGTCTAGAACAAGGTAGAGTAAATTAATCATGATGATTGAGATTTATATAGTCCTTTAACATTTGCAAAATGATTTACATACATTTGTCTTTTTCAAGTCACACAAAGACTGTCAAAAAAGGATTATAAATGGTATCATTTTCATTTTGCATATAAGGAAAGAGAAGGGTATGGGGAAGGGAACAAGCATTCATTGAATGCATATTATATGTTAGGTACTGCGCAAAGCTCTTTACAAATATTATCTCATTTTATTGGAACATTAATCCTGGAAGGTAGGTACTATCTTAACTATTACTATATTAGGTACTGTATTAAATCCATTTTCCATTTGAGGCAACTGATGTATGCAGGGGTTAAATAACTTGCTCACTTACACAGTTGTTAAATGTCTGTGGCCTGGTTTGAACTTGAACTTTTTTTTTATTTGAAAAATTTTATTTAATTGATTAATTTAGAATATTTTTCCATGGTTACATGATTCATCTTCTTTCCCTCCCCTCTTCCTACCCCCTCTCATAGCCAACACGAAATTCCACTGGTTTTACATGTGTCATTGATCAAAATCTATTTCCATATTATTGATATTTGCACTAGGGTGATCGTTTAGAGTCAATATCCCCAATCCATCCCCATTGACCCATGTGATCAAACAGTTGTTTTTCTTCTGCGTTTCTATTCCCACAGTTCTTTCTCTGGATGTAGATAGAGTTCTTTCTCATAATTCCCTCAGAATTATTGCATTGCTTCTAGTACAGAAGTCCATTACATTCGATTTTTTTTTTTAACCCTTACCTCCCATCTTTGAGTCAATATTATGTATTGGCTCCAAGGCAGAAGAGTGGTAAGGGTAGGCAATGGCAGTCAAGTGACTTGCCCAGGGTCACACAACTGGGAAGTGTCTGAGGCCAGATTTGAACCTAGGACCTCCCGTCTCTAGGCCTGGCTCTCAATCCACTGAGCTACCCAGCTTCCCCTACATTCGATTTTACCACAGTGTATCAGTCTCTGTGTACAATGTTCTCCTGGTTCTACTCGTTTCATTCTGCATCAATTTCTGGAGGTTGTTCTAGTTCACATGGAATGCCTCCAGTTTATTATTCCTTTGAGCACAATAGTATTCTATCACCAGCATATAGCACCATTTGTTCAGCCATTCCCCAATTGAAGGGCATTCTCTCATTTTCCAATTTTTTACCACCACAAAGAGCATGACTATAAATATTTTGGTAAAAGTCGTTTCCCTTATTATCTCTTTGGGGTACAAATCCAGCAGTGGTATGGCTGGATCAAAAGGCAGATAGTCTTTTAAAGCCCTTTAGGCATATGAATTTGAGCCTTCTTGAGTCTACATCCACCATTCAAGGGGATAGCCTTTGGCCACCTAAAAGAAGTTATGACTTACTCACAGATGCATAGCCAGTAAGTGCTAAATACAGGATTAGAACTCAGGTCTTTCAGATTGCAGGTCCACTCAACCACGCTGCTTGTTTGTCCCTAAACTCAGGTGAGTGAAATTAATGGTAGATGCTTGAGATAATGTACAAGTGGGTCTGTTATTAAAAATTCATCCAAATTTGGCCAATTAACAATAGATTGTATCTCCTCCTACATTTGTCTAATACAGAAAAGCACATCTTAAAAAGTAGCAATAATTGACCTTGGAAATAAAAGCAAAATCCAAAGTACAGTTTATAATTTTGTAAGTGTCAACACACTCTATTGATGTGCTAATTGCTTCTAATATAGGCAGGTTGGCACTTGCTTAATTTTAATTTTCTTTCCTTTTTTTCCAGAAAAGAGGAAATTTAGTCATTTTCCTATTTGTAATAACTCTTCCTTATAATTAAAGATGTCCAAAATTTTTATTGCCTTTATTATATAAGCTAACTCTCCTGTGGAAAATATAAGAAATTAAGAGCAAGTAGGCAAATTCATTTCTTATTTCTAATATCCTCTATTTTGGGTGAAAAATTGCTAATAATAGTAACATTTATATAGTACTTACTATGTCTCAGACTCTGTGCTAAGTACTTTATAATCATTATCTCATTTGATCTTCATGGCACAAGGGATATCATGTTTAGTGTGCAAATATGTGCAGCATCAAATTAAGAATTTTAATGAAAAAAAAATTAAGGAAAATCTTTTTTTATCTCTTTTTCATGAGAATTTTTGTGTCATAAGTGTCAATTATCACTTATTTTTACTAACAATGTTTGTTTCCATAGAATTTCTCTGCTCACTACTAAACAAATTAAATTAATGATGTAAAATGGTAAACCAGATTATAATGTACAATAACTTTGTGCAAAGAAAAAGTAACTAGAGAATTAATGAAAAATTAATAGTCTCTTCTTTGTGAAAATGACATATACTTCCTGGAGTGTTCTTCAGCACTGGGCCTACACATCCACTCTGTAACTCTTTGTATCTAAAATATAAGTCCAGAGGTGGAAAGTATGATGGGAGTGAAGTATATGCCATTTCATAGTAAGTCTGCAGAAGATGAGTTTACATTCCATTCCTTTTATTCAATTACCAAAGTTAATCATTTTATCCACCTATAAAATAATCTCTAAAACGTTACATTTAAAAGAATAATAATAGCAGAATAGTGAGTGGTTAGGCCCAGGATCATTTCCATTGAAAAAATGAGATAATGTTAATAATTTACATTTACATAGCATGTATAAGCTTATAAAGAACATTCTATCTGGTTCTGATTTCTTTCACTAGGTCTAAACATTTTGATTTAAAACAAATCTACAGAATTTGAAGAATAAGAGTATTTGGAACATTTTTATTCACATTTTATCTCAAGTTTTATGGATCAACTTTGTGTTCAGTTGATTATAGGCAGTTGTTTTGTCTGATAATGCTTCAGTTCAAATACATTTTATTAAATACTCGAGGATATTTTGAAGTTTCTATTTGTGGAATGGGGGATTTATTATCTATTAATTTGTAAAAGATAGCAAGTTCCTCACTAAAGGTCCTGTGTTGCTTGCTGTTTTTTTGCTAAATTTTTGCAACCTGAAGTGACTTGCTAGACAATTTGGTTGGTTTGTTTTTAACCATTCCCTGGCATGATTTTCAATAGTCAGTAAATCTTGGACTATTCTGTAATTTCTCATGGGGATGGCTTTATGTGAATTCATATTATAAGCACTTCCATTTCTATTAACAAATCGATAAAACAGATTTGTTTCAAACCTCTGGATGTTGTCTGTGGGCTTTTTTTATTTCCACTTTAGTATTTTACGTATTTCATAGGTTTCACCTAGATGTGAAAAACTTTTATTTATATACAACAAATCTAATGCTATATACCCATTATTAGCTTCTTATTCTTCCATCCATGGAGCTCTGAATCTGAGGTCAAGATGAGTTCTAATCCATCCTCTGAACCTTACTAGTTGTGTGGACCAAGGCAAATCACTTAACTTGGATCAGCTCAATTTCCTTACCTTCTGAAAAATTTGAATAATAAAACATCTCCCAAGAAATCTGGCCTCAGACACTTTCTTAACATTCTTTTGCTTTGTAACCCAATATGAGTTATTGATTCTAAGATGGAAGAGTTTAAAAAAAAAAAGAATATACATCCCAAGGATGTTATGAGGGTGAAATAGGTAATGTTTTCACATCACTTTGCAAAATTTAAAGAACTATAAAACTGCTATAATTGTTATTCTGAAAACATTTCTTTTTATTTTAAATCTATCATGTGCTCTAAGAACATCTACCCATTCTAACTCATTGTCTAAATCTGTCTTTTTCTCTCTCAGTGTCTCTTTCTCTCTGTCTCCCTCTGTCTTTCTGCCTCTTTGTGCCTATGTGTGTCTCTGACAGTCTCTCTCAGAGATGCTAATCATCCCAAAGATACATTAGAGTGATTTACATTGTACAAATTTCTAAAATTCTAAAATTTTTATACTGATGTTGTAATAGTGGGGCAGCAGGGATGTTAACTACTATTATTAAAATGTAACTAAATGGTTTGTGGGTTGAAGGAGAGACAGGACCAACCAGGATAGGGAGACCAGGGTTTACTGCCAAGCTTTTAAGTGTCAATAGGAATGGCAGTTAGGCCACCAGACACTCAGCCCTCCTAGGCTAGGGTCTATGGAACCAGCAGGCAAAAGGTAAAAGTATATAACAGTTTAATTGAGGGAAATAATAATGAAGGATGGGAATAAGGGATTCTATACTTACAACCTAAGGGCAAACCACAGGGGCAAGGGAAGGACTTGACTACACTATTCTATTGACCTAAGCCAGGCAGGGCCCAAAGGAAGCAGTACTGAAGTCACAGGGAAAGTTCCTCCAAACCTGGTTCCAGTCAGGTTTGGTCAGCTCAGCTAACGGGCCTGAGGATGGCTTTCAATTGGGATCTCACGGTAAATCCAAGGATGGTCACAGGATGCCGAGAGCCAACTTCTCCAGGTGATCCAAGATACCCAGGTAGGGAGGGTGAGTTTGCAATGCTGTCCACCAGATCACAAACCACTTCCCCACTTGGTGCTGCTCTGCAGGTCTGTTGTCCACTGCTGAAAGCCTCCACCTCTCAGGATCCCAGGGAATCTGGATGCAGTTTTTCCCTAACTCTGAGATCTCCCAGGGTTAGCAACAGTTATGTCCAACCACTAATGGAGTCCCTCTCAGAACACAAGCCCTACTTCCTGCTCCTTCATTCCATCTTGGAATTCTCCAGCCCTTCCTGCTAGGTCCAACACTAATACTAAATTAATCTTCCTCACAACAATGTATATTGCACTGGAATAAATTGCTTAAAATCTATTCATCCCATTATGCTTTGATTTTAGGGAGCCTCTAAATACACTTATATAATTAAATACAATAATTTCTTTTCTTTGTACTTAGCAATTGATTGCACTGGTTTTTGGGTATTTGGAATTACTGATTATCAAAAACCTTCGGCTAATGTAAACATGTATTTTCTCAGCAACTTACAACTTAAAGCATTGCTTCAGGCCCTGATTGGTTAAGGGATTTGTCCAAGGTGGCACAGCCTATATGTGTCAGAGGCAAGACTCAAACCAAAGTCTTTTCTGATTCTGAAGCTTGTTCTATATCATTTTGTTTATTTATTTATACTTATTAAAGAAAACTCTTCCCTTCTGTCTTAGAATGGATATCATTCTATCAGAGGTTCCAAGTCAGGAAATCAGATATCAGAGGTTCCAAGTCAGGAAAGTGGTAAAGTCTATGCAATTCGGATTAAGTGGCTTTCCCAGGGCCACACAGTTAGGAAATGCTTGAGTTCAGATTTGAACCCAGGTCTAGCTCTCTATCCACTGATTCACCAAGCTGTCTCTTCCTTATATATTTTAATAGACTGCTTCTTGAATAAACATACTATAAAGCTGAATATAAATCTATGGAAAATTTAAACATCACTTTAAAAATTAAAAGCAGGAAAAAAGTCATTTCTGTTTGGATGAGACGAAAGTAGATAATAAAGGACTTCATGAAAACAATATTGTGATTATGTGATTATCTCAATGATATCAGGTAGAGCAAAAGTGTCAAGCTTGTGATCTATTAACCTGAAAGGTAAGCCCCCCAACATTCCCAAGTGTTTTACAACCAGATTAAAATGTTATTGAGAAATATTTAACAAAATTAATATAATTTCAGCAGAACATAAATGAAGTTAACATTTTTTTTCTGAATAAAAATGTAACCCTTAAGGATGTTTATTTAAGATTGAGTAACTTCTAATTTCCATTTGATTTTGACATCACTGAAGCAGACAACTAAGATTATATTCTCATTTCCCAGATGAACAAAGTTAAATTCAGAAAGGCAATACATTTTATCGGGTGAAGGGATTTATGTCTGCTTCTCAGAAAACTAGGAGAAAATAACTTTAAAATATTATCTTCTCTCCCACTGGATCCATATGTCAAGAGGCTATTGGTCAGTCTTGGTCCTATAGGCTAAACCTTAGATACAGATTAGAGCTGGGTTGTAACTTCTCTGAACTAAGAAATGGGCAAAAATAGTTGGAAAGCTAATGTATCTAAGAGTTAACACACTATAGACAAAATACGCCATAACTATAAATCCTACATAACCCCCAGAGGGTATGATGCCCTGAATAGCAAGATAGTGTCTCCAAAACTGGAAACATTTTCAAGCGGAAACACTTTGTTAGAGAGAGAATGACCATTCATCTTCTTTCGTTCCATTTCACTTGATTTCTGCCTCCATATCCACACATGGCATATCAGAGAAACAATAACCCAAACCTGCTAAGTGCTATTCAATTATTTAAACTGTTAAAGTTATTTTCAAGATTGAAATCCACTTGTATTCCACTGAAATCATGAAAAGAAAAAAAATATTAGTAGCTATGTACTGTACCTGTCAGAGAAATCTCTAATTGCATCAGTCAGAGCAATAGACCCTAGTAACCTGTTTAGCTTAGGGGACTCAATGATATTTCATGCTTTGCAACAGCCAGAACTTGACTGTTAAAACAAATGTGACTGGTATTTTGTTGATACATGCCTCCACCCACCCAACACCACCCAACACCTACAGTTCTTGACAAAAACAGCATACAATCTACATGATTGAGGTGGAGGTAGCAAAGAGGGGAAAGAAAGGAAGAAAGAAAGAAAGAAAGAAAAAAGGAAGGAAGGAAGAAACAAAGAAGGAAGGAAGGGAAAGAAGGAAGGAAGGAAGGAAGGAAAGAAGGAAGGAAGGAAAGAAGGAAAGAAGGTAAGAAAGAAGGAAGAAAGGAAGGAAAGAAGGAAGAAAGGAAAGAAGGAAAAGAAAGAAAGATTTACTGAATGCCTATGATATCAGGCATCATGCTAAGTGCTTTATACACATCTCATCTGAGGCTTACCCTGAGAAACAGATGCTATTACTTTCCCCAGTAAATTTGAAGTAACTGAGGCAAATAGAGGTTTGCTCAGATCCACATAGTTAGTGTCTAAAACTAGATTTGAAATTACGTCTTCCTAACTCTCCACACTATGATTTAACTGTCATTCTATATAGTTGTAGAGAGAAGAAAGGTGATCAGAGTATCCTCATGAAGAATCATATGAGAATCTGCAATGGCAAAAATGGGTACTGAGATCTGGGAGTAGAGAGAATCTGATATAGAATAATGAGAAATTGTAATCTTATGCCCTATGTCTAAGTCAATCTCTGGCCAATTCTCTACCAAAAAAACCTTTGACTTCAAATTGGAAGGGTTCCTGAGACACTGAGTGTTAGAAATAAAGCAGAGAAAATTAGATATACAATGATAGGACATAGAATTCTAAAGCTAGAACAGACATTAGCAATGTTGAAACACAGGTTATAGAATGGTAGATGTGGAGGGGAAGATCACCTGACTCAATCTTCCTCTTTTCACAGATTAAGAAACTATGACCAAAAAAGTTATTATTCTTTTAGGATCTATTATCCTAAGCTTTTAAGATCATTTTGTCCCACCCAGAGGTAAATAGGAATTTCCTTTACAACTTTCCTGGCAAGTAGCCATGTAACCTTGGTTTGAAAACTTCCAGCAAAGGGGAACCCATTACCTTTTGTTGTCATAGATTTCCTTTGGCTCATCCATTGAAACATGTTTTTCCCTACTATTTGTATGAAGTGCTGAGAAAGGTAAAAATATATGACATTCATTCACTATTTCAGCAAGTATTTACTGTGTTCCTATGAACAGGGGAATGAGGAAAAATATGAAAGGGATAATATATGCCCTTAATTGTACTCCTGTCTTTTATGAATGCCTGCTATGTAAAGGCACTTTTAAACAGATGGATATGGTATAGGGTGGGGTGGAGAGTTTCTAGTAAAACAAAGATAAGCCAGCAAATGGAATTACCAAATAAAATTCATTCTCTAGCCATTGTAAAAGGATTGTAGGGAATGTCTCAACATAGAATCTTCAAGCGGATATGCTAATGCTAGATGAAAAGAATCATTCTCATGTGGAATACAGCTACATCAAGGATACTTAACCTGTGTTCCATGGATAGATTTCAGGATAATCCATAAACTTGGATGAAAAAAAATTGTTCCTCCTTTTTATAAAGTAAATTTCAACTGAAATGATGATATTCTTTAATTATGATTTTTGAAAATGTTTTCAGGAGCCATAGGCTTTATCAGACTTCCAGATGGGTTCATCACACACACACACACACACACACACACACACACACACACAGAGTTAATAACCTATGAGAGTTAGTCTACCCAATCTGTGTTGTGATCCTTATGAATTCTTATTGAGTCCTTGTTCTGAAAATTTGTACTATAACCCTTTCCAACTCCCGACTCCCTGAGCTCTTTGTTCTTTATGTGTGGCCCAACAATTGGAATGTGAAATTTTTTCTTCCTTTGTGAATATTAGATCATTTTATCTCATGCTCCTGAAAGGCTGATGAAATTCCTAGAAGAGTCTGGTTCTGTTGTTTTTCCTAGATCTTTTTTCTCTTTACATTTTTCCAGATTAGAGACATGGGACTCTCATAATCTTTCATCTGTCTGTCTATCTATCTATCTATCTATCTATCTATCTATCTATCTATCTATCTGTTTATTTATTCATTCATTTATTCATTCATTCATTCATTTATTTAATCATTCATTCATTTGTCTGCTCATTCACTTATCTATTTGTTTGTTTGTTTATCCATTTATCTATTTATTTATTTATCTGGCTATTTATTTATTCATTCATTCATTCATTCATTTATTTGTTTGATTGTTTATTTATTTATTTAAACCCTTAATTTCTATGTATTGGCTCCTAGGTAGAAGAGTGGTAAGGGTGGGCAATGGGGGTCAAGTGACTTGCCCAGGGTCACACAGCTGGGAAGTGTCTGAAGCCGGATTTGAACCTAGGACCTCCTGTCTCTAGGCCTGACTCTCAATCCACTGAGGTACCCAGCTGCCCCCTCTCATAATCTTTTTAAAAATTATTTCTTTCTATTTTCTGTCTTCTTGTGGTTCTAACTGCAGAACCTTTCTGTTTCTGTTTTGTGGTCTTCTGTTAGCCTTAGTTCTTCAATCCCCCTTCGTATTAAGCAATAGATCACTTAAAGTCTTTAGAATTTCTGAAATGATTGTTCATTTTGGTGGTCCCCTAGACATCTCATTTTGCTTTTTTTTTTTTTTTTCTCATTTTGCTTTTCTAATTCTCTGAATCAGGAAAAAAAAAAGTAGTTTCAAGGATGGCAGACATGACCTGGAATTAAACATATCTTACACCTTTACCCACATATTTCCATTTGCTTATGGTTATTGCCTGGGCAGGTATTATCATTACCATTTTCAACTGAATATTTTACTCAGTATAGGAGTTGTAAACAAAAGGGATCCTAAAGATGATGTGGACTTGGGAAAAACAGAGATCCAGAAAAGTGAGATAACTTGTCAAAGGTCACAAATGATGTATTTAGTGTAGTCTGAATTTTAATTCAGATTCATGATTATGTGGGATGAGCTGCCTAGGTATGAACTTCCCTTGTCTTCCCCAAAAGTCTTCTAGCAGAGACTAAGAAGAGGAGTCTGGAATACCATAAAGGGCTTTCCTTCCTTGTACAGGCTGCTTTAGATGTCTGCTAAAGACTCTTACAAAACCAGACTCTTTTATTTTGTAATCCTATAAACAATGTTCCCTCTAATGAACTTTTGCTCAGAGATATTTAAGAAACACGTATAAGTTCACATCTAGTAAATTTGGGGTTGAGGAATACCATCTAGATTTTTTGATATAAGATCTGTGGATCTTTCCGAGAAATATTGCACTGCTTCTCATAATAAGAACTTCCTCCTTATTGCCTGGGGTGAAATTCTTGCCTGTGATCACTTTGTCTAGCACTGTCAGGAAAGTAAAAGTACCTTCAAGCACTTGAGATAGAATCATCAAAATTTAGTAGAGTAGAATCATGAGGAACATCTAATTCAAAGGTTCTTCACCACTTGGAGCATGAAGAACTCTTTTTAATATCAAAACATTTTAAAGACTCACAAGTGATAATAGATGATTAAGACATCAGAAGACAAAAATGTTCTAAATTAAATTCAATACATTGAATGTGTTATTTTAAAAATAACATATATCTTAAATAATAAAAATTTTATAAGGAGTAAGCATTGTAGGATCAATTCACAGAAGCTAAAATTGGATTATTTATCATACTAAGTCACTTTTTTTTAGATGAAGGAAAAGGACAGTGTTCAATTTATGGGATCCTAGACTTAGAACTAGAATGGCCCTGGGTCTTTACTAATTGATTGATTCATTCATCTGTTATTATTTATTTATTTACATACTCATTTAATACATTGCTTAGCACTTTGATGTTTAATAAGTGTTAAATGAAGTGAAATGAATATTTTTTATTCTAAACTGTAGGGATGGGGGACATTTGGATATTGGCTCTGTTAATTATTATAAAACTTTAAAAATTAAGATTTTTATGGATAAAGCAAAGCTTAAAAAGAGAATTATATACTCAGAATACTAGGTATGACTTTTTTCTCCAACTATACAGCACATTCAATATGAAATTCTCAAATATTTCTAGCGTGCTTGATTCCCTCTAAATTTCTCTTTTCCTGTGTACATTAAAAATACTTAAGTGAATCTCTTTTCTTATTTTTCTTTTTTTATTTTAATTTTGGTTACTCAATCACTACTCTCTTGCCTTACTCCAACCCCTCAAAAATGATAGAAAGAATAAGAAAATCTGTGTTTCAAATAAGTATAGTTAGCCTAAATAAATTCCTGCATTAGTGATGCCCAAAATAGGTATGCCTCATTCTGTACCTTGAGTTTACCATTTCTCTCACAGGTGGTAAAATGAATAATAACTAGCATTTATATATAATTTGCCAAACACTTTATTTTCACAACAACTCTTTGAAGTAGGTGTTATTATTATCCCCATTTTACAGATAAGGAAACAGAGACAAACAGGGGTTAAATTATTTGCCTGGAGTTACAAAATTAGTTTCAGGTCAAGTTCAAATTCAAGTCTTGATCATGGAATATCTCTTCACCAGACATCTAGAATTGGGATTGGTGATTGCAGTGTGCAGAATTCCTATCCCATCACTTTAAAAACCAAGTAAATGATGCATAGGGAGTTTAAGCAATTTTTCTAAAAAAGTTTAATAGATAATATGTAGCAGAACCAGCAGATGAATATTTCCACTACTGCCAAATACAGTATGTGTAGATAGAGGGAGGGAAGGAAAGAGAGACAGAGACAGAGACAGACAGAGGGATAGGCAGAGACAAAGACAGAGACAGAGAGAGACAGAGGCAGAGAGAGAAATAGAGACACACACACAGAGAAAGAGAGAGAGAGAGACAGAGGCAGAGAGAGAAATAGAGACACACACACAGAGAAAGAGAGAGAGAGAGAGAGAGAGAGAGAGAAAGAGAGAGAGATGTTGTATACCTTGTAATAACAAACACACATACATATCTTTAGCCCACATGTTTGGAACCACTGCTCTGATCCAATTCCCTCATTTTGCATAATAGAAAACTTAGAAATGAGCACAGAAATGAGCCATCTGGCACAGAAAGTTCTAGCTGTGTGACTTTGGGCAAGTCACTAATCTGTTTGCCTCCTTTTCTTTAAATCTAAAATGGAATAAAACATGTACTTTGCAGGTTTGTTGTGAGGATCAAATCAGGTAACGTTAGCACAATGCCTGGCTCAGAGCAAGTGCTATATAAGTGTTAGTTATTATTGTTATTGTTTATTATATCTTCAGGCAAAGCTAATATGTTTTATTTTTGCTGGACTGTTCTTATATTATAAGACAGAAGGCATCTCTGGTTGGGGTAGTTGTATTGGTAGTCAGTTATAATTAGGTAAAAAACAAACTGAAACAAAATAAAAGTTAAAAAAAAAGAATCAATAAGACCAAAAAATACATAAAAGGGAGAAGGCAGTTCAGTAGGACACACAGGTAAACATGGCAGTTGTGTTACTCTGATGTCAAATTTGACATTTTTGTTAATATTCAGTCATTTCAGTCATGTTGGCAAAGATACAAGAGTAGTTCTTTTTGTTTTTTTGTTTTTAAAATTTTTTTTTTTAACTCTTACCCTCTGTCTTAGAGTCAATACTGTGTATTGGCTCCAAGGCAGAAGAGTGGTAAGGTAAGGGCTAGGCAATGGGGGTCAAGTGACTTGCCCAGGGTCACACAGCTAGGAAGTGGCTGAGGCCAGATTTATAAGAGTGGTTTTGATTGGAGTAGACAGTGGGTAGTGAGGGGTAATAATAGGCACAAATTCTCTAAAATCTTATATTTCTAACCAGTTAGCACTAGTTAAACATCAGCTGCAAAATCTGTAGTTTCAGCATTAGTCAAGCATGAATTACAGATTGATCAGTTACCCATTCTGTGTACTGGCTCTATTATATTCTATACAGGGCATCAGCTTTGTGTCTAATCTATTTTATAAATTACTCATATTTTTCTTTATTTACTTTAGTTCAGAATGGTAAGACATAATTAATTACCTATGGCGATCCTCCAATGTATTGCTCCACCCCCACCCCCCACCCCCATATTCTTGTTCCAGAAGGGCAGTGAGACCTCTCCCACACTGACAAATGATGACAAGGTGGACAATGGGGGAATAAGGGATTTACATGCTGGGGACTCTGGCATTCCCAAATCTCCCAAACCTGTGCATGATCCTAATTCCCTATGACATACATGTCAAACCCCAAAACACCTATCCACCTGAGTATGGCCATACCCATTTTCCAGGGTTTTCTGGGAGAAGTAAAGATTTCTCTGGAATGGGAAGAGACAAGTTCCCAGACCCTAATAAATGTACAAAATCTGATATACATCTCAGGTTGTTACTCCATACTGTGGTTGCTACTCTACACTGGGGTTGCTACTCCACAGATTGGGTTAGGACTCCACACCTGGGGCTCTGACTATTCCATCACGCTGAGAGCTGCTACTCCATCAGCTCCAGATGTGCTTGCTGCTACTCTATCAGCTCCAGATGTGCTATTCCACCAGCCCAGGGCTATGGAGCTGTTATTTGATCAGCTGAGGAGCTGCTACTCCATACCTGGAGAACTGCCCTACGGCCACTTGATTAGCCCCCAGACTATATTCCATTAGCTAACCACCATAAACCTCCTCTTCTTCAAGTAAAATCCTTTTCTTAATTCTGGATTGAATGGAGTTGAACTCTCCCTTTCCTGGAGTGAGATCCTACTACAAACATGGGTAAGTTTCTCCCACAATACTTTGCCATTTCATTCTCAGGGAAATTTTACAGATAAGGAAATTGAGATAAAGAGAACTAAGTGATTGCTCATGATTGCACAACTTGTCAGTCTCAGAGGTGAGATTTGAGCTCAGGAAAGAGTCTTCTTAACTCACACCAGCATTCTATAGCTGCCGAATTTGATATATATATAAAAAATTCTACCCAATAGAAGATCCCGGTTTTTAATGCAGTTTTCCTTTCTGTTTTTCTTTGTGTATTGAAATGTTTGTTTTTTCTGCTCATAATAATAAAAATTAATAAATTAAGCAAATGAAGTTGTGGTGTGCCCCAGAATTATAGTATGTCAATAATAGTATGTTAGAAATAGGGGATCTTAGCCATTACCCACTCTTCATTTTTCAGATGAGAAAACTGACCACTAGAGAGGCTTAAGTAGATTGACCAGAACAACACAGGTACTTAGTGGCAAAGCTAGGACTAAATTCTAAGTTTCCCAGGCCAGTGCTTTCACTATATTAGCTTGTCTCCTTCCCACATAACTGTAATCAATTGATGTAGAATATTCTCTAAGGAAATTATCAAAGTCAAAAACAAGCAGGATTAGTATGTAAGAGAGTCATACAATTAGATTCATAAATGCATTCATTTATTCATTCAAATCGATATTTATTAAATATGCAGTGGACTTGCTCAGGGCCATGTTAAAAAGACATATTTGCAATACTATTAACCAGAAGTAATTGAGGAGGCTGGGTGTATGGCAAAAATTGGGAATTTCCTTCATGGCCCATAGAAGGGTTGCTCTCTATGTAAAAGTCTTATGAGTTCTTAAAGTTTGGCTATATTTTTGAGACTAAGAATACCAAATTTTTTTCATCACTTCCTTCCCTCCAATTGTCCTCATTTCTTTCATTGTTTTCATTTTTATTATTTTTATTATTATTTTTATCTTTTATTTTATCTTTTATTATTTTCATTGTCTCAGTTCTTTTACCTCCCCTATTGGATGGACATTTTTTTCCAAGGACTCCTGTGCATCTGTGGAGTACTGTCTAAATAATTAGTTACTTTTTAAACACTTTACATTATTCTGTGAATGCAAGAGTCATGAGGAGCAACTTTTCCTAGAAATCAGCACCTCTCCTTCCATTGGAAAGTCAGCAAACATGTTAGATAACTACTGCATTCCTTCCTCTTGAAGAAAAAGTTAGAGGAATTTAATGGTGATTTTAAATGATCATCGAACCCTCAATCCTGACATCCAAATTTTGCCACAGGGAACATGGATGGGGGTCTTATAAGTGTAGTGACAATCACCGGCAACCATTCCCAAATTACCAGGATAAATATCGAAGTCAGTATATGGAGTAAACTTTATTCAGTTAATCAAATATTATAAAAAACATCTAATCTGTGCCCACTACTAAGGTAGTCACTATAAAATATTTAAAATTTTGAGAATAGAATCACATAATACTACAAGTGGAAAAACTTGCAGAGGTTGAGAAAGAACAAATCTCTTCCATAGCATCCTTGAATGGTTATCCAGTCTCCTTTTGAAAAGAAACGCATTACCATCTTAAGTAGTTAATTCCACTTTCAGGCAGCTCCAAGTGTCAGGAATACATCCTTATATAGACTCCAAATTCACATCTCCATAGTGTTTGGCCAGTGGTCCAAGTCTTGTCTTTTATACAAAGCAGAGCATAAAAAAATAGAATGAATTTTGCTACTGTATCTATTTATCTAACTATAGGCATATAAATACACTGAAATTGATATATGTGTGTGTATACATTTTTGTGTTTATGTGTGTATTTCTATTCTCTCCCTTCCTCCTGTCTGTTGGGGCAGCTAAGTGGCACAGTGATTAGAGTACTGGACGTGGAATCAAGAAGACAGCTTCCTGAGTTCAAATTTGGCTCCAGATACATAATAGTGGCATGATCCTGGGCAAGTCACTTAACCCTGTTTGACTCAGTTCTTATCTATAAAATGAGCTGCAGAAATGATAAACCATTCCAGTATTTTTGCCAAAAAACAAAACAAAAAACCTCAAATGGGGTTCACAAAGAGCTGGACATGACAAATGAGTGAACAATAGTTCCCTCTGCATCTTGACATCTTTCAGTTAGTCTAAGAGTTCCTTTTCCCTGTCAAGTCTTTCATTTAGTCTCCCTGTGTGGATGCCAAGCAACAACATTCAGATATAAGGACAGAGAACCAGAACTTTGAGGTCTTGACCAGGCTATGAATCCCACTGTATAGCAGTGCCACCCCTATACATAAGTCCATGGGTCCAAAGGGTTGGGAAGACAACTGCTTGCATGCCTTTGAATGATAAATTGTCTGTTATAATCATTTTGTTGCAAGGGGGAAATGTCATAGGGAGATGCATGGCTCAGAGGGCTGGATTAGATGATTCCTCATATCCCTTTTAACTCTAAGATACTATGATTCAAATATTCTCTCTACCCCACTGTACCTGTAGTCACTTCTATCAGTTCTGCTTCTGGTTTTCTGAACTTTTCCCTTATACTTCAGCTATAGTCTTATTCTGGAACTTCTCTCTGCACCCAGGGTCTCTTCTCTCTGGAACATAAGTTTTTCCTGTGGCCTTCTCATCCTGGAACATCTTTCTACCAACCCAGCTCTCATTGCTCATTATGAATTCCTCACTGGGCTTCCATTTGGGAGAGGGCTCTAGGCTAGTCAATCCTCATTCATCTCCTGGCTCAAATAATCACTTTTCAGGCTTTGAAACCATTCCTCTATATCTTCCTTTACTCTGATTTTTTAGCTCCTTTTTATGTATTGTCTTTTCTCATTAGAATATAAGCTCTTGAGAACAAGGAATGATATTTTTAATTTTAATTTTTATTCTTTTGTTTTTCTTTGTGACACCAACTAACACAGAGTCATCCTTTTAAAAATGTTTGTTGTCTTTATGAACTCATCTTTAAAATAGGAATAATAATACTAATGCTGTCAATATCTCATGGAACTATCAGGAGGAAATTATTTTTTAAATATAAAGTGAGTTCTTCATTGCTATCAGGTTTTTTTTTTGGCTTAAGTGACTTCAAAATATCAACTACATATGTATAATTGTTGTAGTTGTCATAGTCACCTTCTTATTCTTGTTCTTCTTGTTCTTTTTCTTTTTCTTCTTGTTCTTGTCCTTATTTCTTATTCTCATTCTTGTTCTTGTTCTTCTTGTTTTTCTTCTTGTTCTTGTTTTTATTCTTGTTGTTGTTCTCCTCCTCTTTCTTCTTCTTCTTCCTTCTTCCCATTATCTTCTGTCTTAGAATCAATACTAAGTATTGGTTCCAAGACAGAAGAGTGGTAAGAATGAGGCAATTATGGGAAAATGACTAAATTTTTTTGAGGTCAAATGTGAACCTAGGAACTCCCATCTCCAATCCCTGTTCTCTATCCACTGAGCCATCTAGATACTCCTCTCTTTCTTTATAGTATCCTAGGATTTTGACCTGGAAGTAATCTTGGAAGTTATCTGATTCATCCAGATGAGGAAGCACAAGACCACATAGGTTAAATTATATGCCCAAAGTTAACTAGGTGGTAAATGGCAGAGCCAAATTCATGACTATCTTTTTGGATTGACCTTATGAAGTGGGATGGGTGTTAGAAATCCTATATCCTTCTGGCTTCCTGGTGGCTGCTATTAAATCTGAGCACAGGAGACTTCCTCCTATTCTTTCCCCTTTGCCACACTACTTTAGCTTTCTTACCTCCTCTCTGTAGCCTTTTCAGTTAGAGGAAGCTTGGGAGGTAGCAAGCGCTAAATGGTTTTCAATTAAAACATCTGACCTATATGTTTTTAGGGAACAACAACAACAAAACAAAACCAAAAGAAAACAAACAAAAAAACTACTATTGATTCCATCAGAGCAAGAAGTCAATGGAATTACTGTTGACCTAGTAAAATTGTACTGAGGAAATGAGGCAGGAGGGAAGAGGGGAGGTGAGCAGCCAAATATGACTAGGAAGCCATTGGAGGGTGCTAAATAATGCACTATTAAAATAACACACACCACAAGCCATTTAGGGGAGATATATTGGAAAGGAGGGGGTGCTAATGAGGTGTGTCCAAGAATATACAACCAGAAATGGATGTGTGGCATGAGGCTAATTTCCCTTCCACTGTGACCATATGCTCCAAGAACACTTTAATAGGCCTAATCACTAGGGCAGAGTTCCATGAGATGCCTTGTATCCCCCTTGCCAAGACATGGCTCGGTCAAAGCATCATCTCAAGATTGTTGTTTCCAACCACTTCACAAATAAGTCAAGATTTATCGGTGCTGTGTTTGGTATGAGAGGAGCAGGCTTATCTCCCATCTGTGAGGCCCCAATAAATCTCAGCATAACCCCGAGGACTAAGGTTCTCCAAATTAACTCTTCATGGATGAGTTACTTAATGCCATTTCTGAATCAACACAGATGGGAATGCATATTATCATACTGTTCTTTCTACGATACTCTGATTATTTAAAAGAAAAGGAAAGGAAGGAAAAGAAATAAGCAAAAAGGAGAAACCTATAGATGATGCAGAATAACATAACTTAAGAATTGTAAAGAACACCACTGGTCATTTGGTCTGACCATCCAAACCCTAAAAAAGAATCCCCACCCCAACATACTCACATTATCTTTCAGCTATTTCTTGAAGGTCACATATAAGAGACAAAATTAGCTCCTAAACCAGACCTTTTAGATAGCTGAAACAATGTTTTACCTTATGCCAAGTTTAAATTTGCTTTGCAATTTCTACCCATTGCTATTGATTCTGCCATTTGGCACAAAAAAAAAAAAAGTTATATCCAGTCTCTTTCTCATCAGGTAGCCCAAACTACTTAAATATGATTATCATGTATTCCTTAAACTTTTTCTTCTCAAGACTATCTATCTTTAATTCTTTTGATCTTTTTAATGCCACAGGGCATAGATTCAATTGACTACTGACCATTCCAACTGCCCTCCTCTGAATTATCTTTGATTTATTATATTAGCTATTATTTAATAATCAAATTATTACTAATCAAACTCTTCCTGGCAAAATATTAAAAATATTTGTGCAATCTGGGAAACTATTAGGCAAATAGAATAGACATTATATTTTTTACAGGTAAATTATGACTCAGCTATTTGTTTAGATACCATGGAATGATTATATTATCAGAAAAATTTACATTTTTTGATTTAAAAATTAGGAATTATTTTTAAAACTGGTATTTTTCAATTATATTATCTATTATAAGATTTTCATAGGCTAATAGATAAAAATAGATTTCAAATGTTATTTAATTAAGCATTATGGAACTCAGAATTCAGAACCTCTGTGGGATTGAACTATTGCCACAGTAACAAGTGATCTGAACTCCATGACATAGACCTCGTTAGCATTCCCTTCCTCTAGTGCAGTGATTCCCAAAGTGGGCGCCACCACCCCCTGGTGGGTGCTGTAGCGATCCAGGGGAGTGGTGATGGCCACGTGTACATTTATCTTTCCTATTAATTGCTATTAAAATTTTTAAAAATTAATTTCCAGGGGGCTAAGTAATATTTTTTTTCTGGAAAGGGGGTGGTAGGTCAAAAAAGTTTGGGAACCACTGTCTAGTGCAAGGGTTCTTAACATTTTCTGTGTGACATGGACCATTTCGGCAGTCTGGTGAGATCTAAGGATCCCTATTCACAATTTTCAAATTCGTAAAATAAATATATCAAATGAAAAAAGAAACCAATAATAGTAATTAAATATAAATAGTAATTAAAATAACAAAAACAAGAGAGACAGAAAGCACAATTTCATGGACAAAAAGTAAAGAACTCTTCTCTAGTGAGTCTCTAAAAGGGGTATTTAATAAAATAGAGGTGGGGTGGAAAGAGAGGAATAAGCTATCTTGTCCTTGACATTTAACTCAAGGTATTGATTTTTGTACTTGGAAAAGTCTACTGTATAACCTAGAGCAAAAAATCTTTACTAGATAGTGAAGTAGATGGAGTTTGGAGCCTAGAATCAGGAAATTCAAATCTAGTCCCCAACACTTACTAGCTATGCAACTAGCAAGTCATTCAACTCCTTTCTGCTTTATTTTCCTCAGTTATAAAAGGGGGGTAATAATAGCACTATCACCCTGAGTTGATATGAGGATCAAATATTTATAAACCATTTAGCACAGTGCCTTGCACATAGGAGCTGCTTAATAAATGCTTGTATTGTTATTTCCTTCCTCATGTCAAAAGCTATCTATTATTACTCCTATTTTTCCAGTTCTTAGCAGGGTGCCTAGGACATATCTGGAACTCAATAAATGTTTTTTGACTACTGACTCTATATTATGTTTGTGATAATTAGATTAAGTCTACACTGCCCATCTTTAGATTTAATCACCAAAGGTGAAAGTACCTCCAATTCTGGGAGGTCTGTAACCCACATGTGCTAGAGTTGATGACAAATCAGAATCAACTGACTGCCCCCTGGCTTCCTAAGAGAAGCCTGTTGTGATTGGACATGCAAACTAGGGGAAGGCACAGGAAGTGATGCAGAAGTGACCCCTTTAAAAGAGGGAGTTGAGTGAGTGAGAGTTGCTGCTGGTGAAGAGGGCAGCTGATGAAGGAGCTCTTCTGGTCTGTGGAGGAGTGCTGGCTGGAACGCTGAGACCGTGGTGCATTTAAAGACTGACTGAATCTTCCTGAATTTCTCTTAAGGAACTTCTTTAATGGATTCTGTGAATGAAGCTTTGCTTCATTCACCTCCGGGCCTCTGGCCCTCTGACTCTCGGTTGAGGGTTAATTAGATCTACCTGGATTAATTAGAGGATTGTAGTAATTTACCTACTGTGCTAGTTTCTTATTTCCATATTTCCTCTGTCTCTTCTCAATTGTAAATAAACTTCCATAAAGTCAATTTTGACTTGAGGTTATTCCTAAATTGGGGAGATTTCCCCTGGTGACCACCTTTTAATATACTGAACCCCCAAACCCCCCCTTTCCCCCTTACATGTTCATTAAACAATTCAACCTTTCTGATGAATTTCTGTCCATTTCTGAAACCTTATAAGATCTTGCTTCTATGGACCAATACATTTTCTAGGGAGTTTATAGGGTTTTCAAGGAAGACTGGTACCTCTGATGCACAGGCTGGCCTAACTCTTTTCATGGCTGCTCATCCAACTTTGTGTCCACTTGCTACCCAAGTCTCACCTGTGGCTCCAAGAAGCTGTAGCACATGCTATGGCCACAATACAACTACCTCAACTGGCAGGCTAAAAAAGATTGAGGATAACCAACAGGATTCAAACCTTTTAGGGAGATGTCCCCCACAGGCATGTGACAATTTTCCCTGACAGAAGGGGTAGATGAGCACACTTTGTTCCAATAGCCACAAAAGCAACTAAAGTAGCTTTGTGGAATCCGTAGAACTTGATTAGACATGAAAGAAGTTATGGTCCACCGTTGCATCCTGAGCTATCACTAGTCTTTTTGACTTTTTTTCTCTTTCCACTGGATTTGGATGACTCTGGAAGAAAGTGAGGCTGAGTGCTTTGTGCAACTCTGCCTCACTTAAATCCAATTTGTGCATCAGTCAAACGGCATTACAAATAATCATTGCAGCTTGGTCCTCTTTGAGTACAAAAGACACAGCTACATCTTCCAATAAAAAAAAGTAAGCTCAGTGAGATCAATATTTTCTCTCTTCATATCTCTGTGCCTAACATGGTTCCTTATACTTAATAGTCATTTAAAATTGCTTATCAAGTTGAATTTTGACCAAAAAAAAGTGTTGCGCTAAATAACTTGAAAGATTCTTTGTAGCTACAATTTTTTTTTTTTTTTTTTTTACTATCATAGTTTCAAGAAATAGAATCATGAAATCCAACTGCGGCCCTTCTAATTTTACAGATGAAGAAAATGAAGTCCAGGGAAGTTAAATGACTTTTCTAAGGTCATACAGGTAATGAGCATTAGAGATAGTATTTAAATGCATACTAGTATCCTCTAAGTATAGAACCAGTTCTCCTTCCATTGTACTAAAAGCCAATTTTAAATCTGATGTAATTTTATGTAAATTAATTAATACAAATTATATATTACAACAATCTAAAAAGTGTCCCATAACTAATGACTGTAATTTGAGGTATGCAGTAAAATGATAAAAAATCCCTTAACAATCCTCAGTCCTGCTGAGACTCTCTGATGAAGCTAGCAGCTCTTTTAATCAAAGCCTGTGGGGACTTTAAGAGAACTGTAAGGAGATTTAGCCAAATTCCTTAACTTTACCCAGGAAAAAAACTGAGGCTCAAGGAAAATGACTAACTCAAGATAATATAGTCACCAAAACACAGAATTTAAAACCAAGTATTCCTGTTTTAAAATTTCTGGTATTCAAATTGTGGTTGATGAAAGTAATGGGATATTATTGTGCCAAAGAACTGATGAAAGAGATGATTTCAGATAAAACTGGGTATTATGACAGTACTGGCAGATTGAATTAAGCAGAACCAGGAGAACAACTGATACAACAGTAACAATATTGTAAAGAATAATTTTAAAAGACACTTTGAAATAATTAAGTACTTTTTAATAATTATGGTACATTTCAGTCATGATGAAGTATATTGCAGAACTACTGACAGAGAAGAGATGAACTTAAGGTCCAGAGAAAAGCCTATGTTTTTTTTTTACATTACCACTGAGTGGATTTGTTTTGCTTGACTCCTTATTTGCTGTAGTTTTATTTTTCAGAAAAAGGTTTGGCATGAATTTACATGTATAACTGATTTAATATTGATTACTTTCTCAAGAAGTGGAAATGAGGGAGAGAATTTCAACTCAATTACCTTTTTAAATGAATGTTATTTAAAAATAATTAGAAAATATTTGTCATTTATACAAAACCTTTTTAATTGAATTGAATAAAAATTATAATTTTATATCTTGTAATGTTCTCTATTTCTTGCTTGGTCTTAAATTCTTCTGTTCCCTATAGATTTGACAGGTATACTATTCCATGTTCATCTAATTTACTTATAATAAGGGTTTAAAAAATTTTAAATGATATTTTTTTCATTTAATAAATGTACTTTAAAAATAAACAAATAAATAAATTATACACCCATTTTGAACTTATCTTGGTATAGGGTATGAGTCTCATACTATGAGATATTGATCTAAACCCAATTTGTGCCATACTGTTTTCTAATTTTCCCAGCAGTTTTTGTCAAATAGTGAATTCTTATCCCCAAACTTGGGATCTTTGGATTATTGAACACAAGATTGTTGGGAATATTTATCCCTAGTCTATTCCATTGATCCACCCTTCCATTTCTTAGCGAGCACTATATTGTTTTGATGATCTCTGTTTTATAGTACAGTTTAAGATCTAGTACTGCTAGGTCACTAATCTTCACTTGATATTCTTGATCTTTTGTTCTTCAGATGAATTTTGTTATTATTTTTTTCTAATCCCCTCAAATAATTTTTGGTAGTTTGATAGGTATGGCACTGAGTAAATAAATTAATTTGGGTAGGATTGTAATTTTTGTTATATTAGCGTGTCATATCCATGAACAATTAACATTTTTCTAATTGATTAGATCTACTTTTATTGGTGTGGAAAGTGTTTTTTAATTGTGTCTTCTGTGTTTGTCTTAGCAGATAGATTCTGAAATATTTTATATTGTCTAGAGTGATTTTAAATTGAGTTTCTCTTTCTAACTCCTGTTACTGATTTTTGTTGAAAATACATATACATGTCGATGACTTATGGACATTTATTTTGCATCCTGCAACTTTACTAAAGTTATTATTTCCAAACAAACGCAATGCAACCAAAATTAGAATGGAAGCAATAAACTGGGGGAAAATGTATAACAAAATTCTCTGACAAAGATCTAATCTTTCAAATATACAAAGAACTAAGGCAAATTTATAATAAATCAAATCATTCCCCAATTGAAAAATGGACAAGGGTCATGAATAGAGTTTTTAGAGGAAGAAATCAAAACTATCAATAATAATATAACAATGTTCTGACTCTCTCTTGATTAGAGGAATGCAAATAAAAACAACTCTGAGGTACCATCTTATACCTAAGGAAGTGGTCAATGTGACAGAAAAGGAAAATAATAAATGTTGGAAGGGATGTGGCAAAATTGGTACACTGATTCATTGCTGGTGGAATTGTGAATTGATCCAACCATTCTGGAAGGCAATTTGGAATTATGTCCAAAGGGCTTTAAAAGAATTCATGCCTTTTGATCCAGCAATACCACTACTAGGTTTGTACCCCAAGGAATTTTTTTTTTAATGGAAAGGTTCTGTTTGTACAAAAGTATATTTATTGTTGTGCTTTTTGTGGTGGCAAAAATTGGGAAATGAGGTGGTATCCTTCTACTGGGGAATGGCTGAACATATTGTGGTATATGATGGTAATAGAATACTTTTGTGCTATAAGGAATGATAGACTGCTTGATTTCTATATGAACTGGAAAGACCTACGTGAACTGATGCAGAGTGAAATAAGCAGAACCAGGAGAACATTATACACAGTAACTGAAACAATGTGGGATGATCAAATGTGATTGACTCTGCTACAAAAACCAATGCAATGATCCAACATTGTGGGACTTAGGAGAAAGAATGCTATCCACATCTGGAGAAAGAACTGTGGGAGCAGAAATCCAGAAGAAAACATGATTTATGACTTGTTTATATGGGTATATGATTTGGGGTCTTGGTTTTAAAAGATTATTAAAAATGTATAATATGGAAATAGGATTTGAGTGATAATATATGTATAAGTCATTGAAATTGCTTGTCAACTCTTGGAGCAGGGAGAGAAGAGGGGAGGGAGACAACAAGAGTCATGTAACTATGGAATTTTTTTTTTAAAAAGGAAAAAAAATATTTGATGAAATACAAATATGCTTTAAAATTGTTTTTCCTTGGGTTTAAATAAGGATAGGTGGTTAGCAAAGCAATAGTGATACCATTATATTTTTAAGCCCATACCTTCTGTTTTAGAATAATATTAAATATCAGTTCCATGGCAGAAAAGCAGCAAAGGCTAGGCAATTGGGATTAAGTGACTTGCCCAGGGTCACACAGCTAGATAATGTCTGAGGTCAAATTTGAACCTAGAACCTCCAGTCTTCAGGTCTGGGTCTCTATATGCTGAACCACCTAGCTGCCCTAATTTTTGTTTTTAATGTACAGAAGCAAACAGAGGGGAGTTCAGAAGAAGACAGTTTTGAAAAACTAGTAGGAAAAGCCAAATAACAGTTTTAAATTTAAAAAAATTTTTCCTGGTCTCTATTCAAAAATGTTCATCTTTTGTTTAAATTCAGAGTTTAAAATTAATGATTGAAAAAAGACTAGGCATAATTCCATGAGATCTACCTGCTAATTCCAAAGTTCTGGTACCAGTTCTGATATCATTTTAATCAACCACATACATGATCCCCATCAGCTACAGGGATTGAGAATCAGGAATGAGAAAGTATTTACTTTTTTCCTCTGGAGTATACCCAGAGACATGATGAGCCTATATGAGACATGGATTATATTTAATTGGGTTGGGGTGGTGGAGGTAGTGGCTTTGGTGGTGGTGGTGGTGTATGTATCTGTGTGGGTATTTGAATGATGGGAGACTTCAGTCACACCAGGCAAGGGATGCCTGCAACCTGGGAAATAAAGAGACTATATTCATTTAGTCATCTAATGAACTTAACCTTCCCAATCCTTAGTAGTTAGTGAAATTGGGTGAGATATCAGGTGCATAGCATGATGGTGAAGAAAATAATGAGAGAGAATCAAGAGAAACAGATCCTTTCAAGTAGCAGCTTACATTCAGGTAAATGAGCAGGGCACTCAAGGTAAGGTATATGTGAAGGTACAGTGCCAGAGAAGCAAAGAATTTGAGGCATGGGGCAGATTTTGGTCATTGTGTAGGGAAAAGGTGCTCCCTCAATGTCAGCGCCCCGGGGAAAGTCAGGTTCAGCTCATCTGAGATACAGCACTGGAAATATAAAACTTTTATTTTTTTCTTTTTCAGAGTTAAGAGGAATAAAAATCAATTAGTACATTTCATATTCCTTTGTTTCTCCACAATAAGTAGGGAAGACAGGAGGACAATGATAATCAAAATGAATGAAATATCTTATTTTATCTAGAATAAAAGAATTAAATAACAATAAAGATAAACAAGCAAACATACACATACAAAGATNTTTTTTTAAACCCTTGTACTTCGGTGTATTGTCTCATAGGTGGAAGAGTGGTAAGGGTGGGCAATGGGGGTCAAGTGACTTGCCCAGGGTCACACAGCTGGGAAGTGGCTGAGGCCGGGTTTGAACCTAGGACCTCCTATCTCTAGGCCTGACTCTCACTCCACTGAGCTACCCAGCTGCCCCCTGCATAATTATTTTTTAACACAGTTCTGATGCTGGTTATCCAAATTCTTCAATGAAATTTTCAATTTATAATTTTTGCTCTATTTTGATCGATGCCAACTATATTGAACCTTCACCTGCCAAATTTCTGGGACCATATAGAATCAGCATTCTTAATTGTAGGTTCTTGTCTTTGAAGCTATTTGTAATTCCTAATTTTTAAAGATTAAGCTCTATAATTTAACTAAAATATTTCAGTAAATGGAAACCATCATTAGTAATAAGATATGAATAAAGCTGAAAAATGTAGAGTGCTGAATGAACTGAAGTTATTGAGAAAAGGTTACTATAGAAAAACTGTAGTTTTATAATAAATCAGTCAACAATCAATTATTAAGTTATTACTGTATGCCAGGCACTGTATTATTTGATAGGGAAAATTAGGGAAAAAAAACACACAAAAATAAAAACTGTCCCTGACCTTAAGGAGCTCATATTCTAATAGGGAGGGGGCATGTAAGTAACCAGGTGGATAGAAAATACATACAAAGAAGCTGAAACACCATCTAAGAAGGGAAGGCAATATTGCATAAAAGAAGCATATAGAATTTTCTCCTGAAGATCGAAGTTGAGGTAATGTTGAGGTAATACAGGTAAGTCTAGAAGCAGAGATGAAGAGAAAGAGCATACCAAAAAAGGGAGAGTAAATACAAAAGCACATACAAAGAAGATGGAGTTTTGTGTGGTTTGTTAGGCATTTTGGGGAAAATAGCAGTCACAAAGAGGGGATCAAATGACTCACTAGAGTATGGAGATTGTTATCACTTATGAAAAAGAGAAAACAGAGATGCTCAACTTTTATTTTGCTTCTATTTTCCTGGCCAAGAGAAGTAAATCATTGAAATGTAAAGGATAGAATAATTGCCAAGTTGAAAAGAACAGAAAATAGGGGAAAAGCCAGAACACCCAGATTGTTTTGATTAATATGTCACCTGACCCACAGGAACCATGTCACAGGAAAGAAATGACAGATGTGAAAACTAGGATCCAGTCAGTGATTTTTGAAAGATTGTGATTAAACAAAGAAGCAACACAAGATTGAAGAAAGGAAAATTTTGAGATTTTCAGAAAAGGGGAAGTAATGAAGTTGTCAAATTAAGTGCTAGTGAGGTTGACTTTGAATCCTGGCAAATTTTTTTATATAATTTTTAAGATCAGGGTTAATGAGCATACAGCCAAGGAAGCAGTAATTTTTTTTTTTTTAAGCCTGAATGCTTTCATCAAGAAGAGATATCCTAGACTAAATTAGCTCCATTTTTGAAAGGTGTCAAATAATCCTCATCATTTCCAACTTCATAGTATAATTATTGTTTTGAGGTCCTTTTCCCATTCTGGTCCCCATTCCAGTAGTCCAACTCTCTCACATTCTACCCTGGCATTATATTGATACTACTATAAATGGATTAATGAAATCATATGTAAAACTGATCTCATTTCTGGCCAGCCACTTATGTGCTCAGCATCAAGGGGGTCATGGTGCACTACATCACAAAATATTGAGCACTTAAGGGCCACTGAAAAAGAAGAACTAATGGCTTGGTAGTTATTTAATACAGAGTGACTGGGTGCTGTGTTTCTTTTAGCTATGTTCTGAGAGAATGTCTATCAGGTATGAGGGAAAGTGCTTTCTTGATCTAACAGGAGGAGAGGCAGTCATGTCCAGTATGGACCTATACAGATTTAGGAGCACTCTTGTGATTTTAGAGGCCTAATGGTCTAACTGGGGCAGCTAGGAGGCACAGTGGATAGGGTTCTTGACCTGAAGTCATCAAGTAATCTTCCAAGTTCAAATCTGGCCTCAGACACTAGCTGTGTGACCACTTTATCATTTGCCTCAGTTTCCTCATCTATAAAATGAACTGGCAAAGGAAATCACATAACATTCTAGTATCTTTACCAATAAAACCCCAAATGGGTTAAAACAGAATTATATCTGAAAGACTGAACAACAACAACAACAAAAACAAAGGTCTAATCTGGATAGAATATGTTGAAATTATCTCCTTTCTAGCCTTGGACTAGAGACCATGCCCCTATGTTTGTGTTAGTTTTTTAGGCTTCCACATCACACTATTGACAGACATAATAAATTTGCAGTTCACCACAATCCTCAGAGTTTTTTTCTTTCATTTTTGGTTTATTTCTTTGTTTTCCAGAGAATATTTTTTCGAACTTCAGAAAGCTGGACATGATAATGAACACACATTTAAAGTGGGTAAGAGATTGGATAATGTATTTTTATGTGTTCCATTGAACCACAACTTAAATGCCTTTTGATGTGAGCAAAGTCCAACATTCCTGAGATTCAGTGATTTTAAAGATAATTGTAGATTGTGAACTTACTCTTTTAAAAAAGAAATAATGTGAATGATGTTTTATATATGCATATATATATATATATGTTTGACATTAAAGGTATTATTACTTTGTTGGTAGGACCCTTGGGATGAAAATCATGAAGAAATTCATTATTAAGATGCCTAGAAAAAAATCTCTCTTCCTTCCTCCCTCCCTCCCTTTCTCTCTCTCATTCTCTCTCTCCCTTTCTCTCTCTCTCTTTCTCTCTCCCTCTCTCTCTCTCTTCTTCATTTGTATATATATTATGTGTAATATATATACACACACATAAATTCATTTATTATATGTGACTTACTTGATGGAATCACTGAAGCAATCATGGAATGACATATTTGGTAACAAATAACCCCAAATTTTGGAATACAGGCAATTTGATGACCAAGCCAACTTCTGGTGCTCTGTCCAAACTAAGTGAGAAAAGCATTTTTCCCCTTGATTAGAAAAGAAATGGACAAGGAGTATACCATCCTGTTGTTTTCTTGTTATTATATTTTCTTTTCAGTTTTAGATTAAAGTCATAAATTCAATCTGTCCAGGTACATGTTCCCACCAACTCTCAAATTGATCTTTTACTTAACAATGGCAGGTTTGGGTGACTTTGCCTGCTAGTTTCTATGGATACAATTAATCCTCTCCATCCCACCATATACATTTCCTTCCTCTTCTATTCCTTATTCCCACCCTTTCCCTGCAACACTGAGGCTACTATTTCTTTCCTGATAGCTCCTTCGGGTACAAATGAAGTCTCAGATATACATTTTCAATTATGAATAATTTAATTAGCATTCTATTATTTCTCAGTTGTTGACCCTTCCAATTTGTCTCCTAATCCTGCCCTAGAGATAGTCAAGAACAAAATCAGTTGTCTAAGTCTGAAAGTCTTCCATTGGTGCAAAGCCCCACCTATTCCTTTTCTTTCTTTTATTTTATTTTGGTAATTAGTTTTTTAGCAGTCTGTTGAAATGTATGAATATTTCAGACTAATTTTTTTAAACATGTAAAATAAAATAATGCTTACCAAGGGGAAAAAATACACTAAAATGGTGGTTATCAAAATACATTTGTGAAAAGCCAAGAAGGCAGAGTAAAGACTGCAACCCAGCTTAATTCTCTCAGAATTCCCCTGTACATAAATTTAAAATGACATATGAAACATAATTCTGGAATGGCAGAGCCAATGAAGGGTCAAAGTGAGACATATTTTTCCAGCCAAAGATAGCTCATGGTGTTAGCTGGAGAGGTCTGTGGTGTCAGGGTTTGGGGAGATGCAGCCCAGAGACGATGCTTTGGCAGTCATAGCTGTGGACCCTTAAGTTGGCTGCAACAGTGCCAGCAGCAGATACAGGAGCTCTCAGTCCAAGAAATGTAAGGGCATCTCTCAGCTCCAGGGTGGAGAGGAATGCTTCTGGTTGGACAAAAGGGAGCAGGCAATCTGGGTATTAATTCCAAGAAAGAGAGAGAGGCACTTGTGGCTATGGAAGCGCAGGGACATTTCCTAGGTTAAGATCAAAGCATAGACCAGGTAACTGGTGACCACCACTGTCTCTGAACCAGTCTACTTTAAAAATATCTCAAAATCACAGATTCCAAGAACTAGCTAAAAATAATTGTTTCTTTTTCTTTCTAAATCCTTAACTTCAATTTTATAACCAATACTGGGTATTGGTTCCAAGGCAGAAGAGTGGTAAGGGCTAAGCAATGGGGATTAAGTGACTTGCCCAAGGTCACACAGCTAGAAAGGGTCTGAGGCCAGATTTGAACCTAGGAACTCCTGTCTCTAGGCCTGGCTTTCAATCTGCTGAGCCATCTAGCTGTTCTCAATAAGTCTAGTCTTTTTAATTAGGTGTGACAGGAAGTTTTATTGTTGTTATTTGGACTGGTCAAGGAAATTGCTCACACACTCTGGAGCTCATAAAAATCAGCAAGCTAACTTGGAATTAGAGCAACTGAGCATATATCTATCTTAGTGGTGGAAGCCTCTGTACAATCCCCTGAGAACAAATATATTTTGGGGAGGGAAATAAGTGACAGACAAAAAGAGCCCCAGTGTGTCTTCATTTTTCCTCTTACTCCTCTAGTTTGATTAGAGGAAGATCTCATGAACTTTATTTCATTTTATTATTTTTTTAAACCCTTACCTTCCATCTTGGAGTCAATACTGTGTATTGGCTCCAAGGCAGGAGAGTGGTAAGGGTAGGCAATGGGGGTCAAGGGACTTGTCCAGGGTCACACAGCTGGGAAGTGTCTGAGGCCAAATTTGAACCCAGGACCTCCCATCTCAAGGCCTGGCTCTCATCCACTGACCTACCCAGCTGCTCCCAATCTCATGAACTTTAGAAGAGCTCATTCTAGTAACTTCCCCAAAAATATTAGTGATATGAAGTAGTTTTTGTATTGGAACTCAAAAACGAATTAGACATATGGAGGAAAGTTAACTTAAAGATTCTATAAAGAGTAAAGAAGAAAAGATGTACTATACCACAGAAGAGAAAAGGAATTCCAGAAAACCTATCTTCCATTTAGGTTCCATAAATTTGAATTCAATTTGCTCTAAAATTTATGTGTGGAGAGTATGACACAAAACTGAGAGGAGTGGGAAGGATTTAGTCCAGTGATGGGCAAACTACGACCCTCAGGCCAGAAGCAGCCCCCTGAAATGTTCTATCCAGCCTTGTGAAATTATTCCTAATCTGACAAATACAATGAGTAGGATACAATACAATGAAACTTTGAAAGAGTTGTCTTAGAAACAGACTGACAAGAGCATTTCCTTTCCTTTGGCCCCCTCTTTAAAAGTTTGCCCATCACTGTTTTAGTCTATCAACTATTACTGCTGTGGTGCTTTAGCAAATAGACTTTGTTAAAAGCTAATTCAATCTTTCTGATTAATTTCTCATCAACTAATATTCATGGAGTAACAACATAAGTGGGGTCTCACAAGTTATTATGAAGAAAACTTCCTCCCAATTCTCAGGAATACCCCTTGAACCTCAAATCTCCTGGGATCTTTCCTGCTTTTGTGAGAGGCGAGTGGTAGTATAAGGAGAGCAGCTCCAACGCATATGCTACATCTAGAGGGACCCCTTTCCTTCCAGTAGATTAAATGGTTGCGTGACAGGAGAGGAGTTAGTAAATTAAAACGAAAGTTCATCAGACTAGAGTGAGAAGACGTGCATAGGAGATCCACCTCCACAATTTAGTAGCCATACAATCTTGTTTGAAAGTAAGTCACAGAATAACCATTGTACAGTTTCCCCTTCTTTAAAACGGGATTATTTTTATTTCTATCTTTTTTTAAAGAACCACTCACCCAAATAGATCACAAACGTTCTTCGTGGCCCAGATCTACTTGAATTTAAAATGTAGAAAATTACTAGGAGCTGAGAACTGTCATTTAGGGTAGGCTGTGAGGACTCTGGCTGATCCTAATGTCAGCTTTGCCTATGGAAGGCCACAAGGACTGTAGGCTGTGTGTAGTTTCAGTGATCAACATAACATAAGAGCTCCAATTTTGTTCTAAGCCCACTATCCATGCTTTCCGTGTTCTCCCAAATCAAGACTTTTCCTAGGGAGAAATCAGTCTCCCAGGGATTAATACCTTAATAAGTTGACAAAAAAAAAATAGTATTGACTCACTGATTCCATACAGCCACATCAAAATATAAATTTCTCACCTCTTTCTCATTCACACATTCATTAAGAAGCACAGAGATAGTATTTGCATCAAGTAAATTAGTTCAAGAATCATGCTAACACTTTGATGACATTTGATTCACAAACCAAGACATTAATGCCAATTGTGATAAACTCTCGAGCTCTCTTTGCCTTTCCATTATAGTTGTTTGACCTGTCGGGTGCAGGAGGGTTAATAGCACATTTATCTCAAGGAAAATATTTGGTGACTTTGTGGGTGAAAGAAACTCATAATAGATATTACTAATAATGTCCTTCCTACAAGAAATAGGATAAAAGAATTCATCAAATGCATAATCAGGAAGAGGAATATACTAGTCATACATTGTGAGAGTCAAGAAATAGCCAGCCAAAATGCTAAATTGGTACCACCATACTTCTCTACATGACTAAGAGGAAGGCTTCCAGGTCATTATGTATGTCCTCTATGGAGAAATTAAGGGAAGCATTTGGGTATAATTTTTTTCCCATAAGAATGAAATGAAAATTAATGATAAAATCCAAACAAACTTAAATTTCACGAATCTATTAAAAATATGGATAATTTTCACAGGTCAAGAAGATGTATAAGTGTTGCTACCAGTAATAGCAGAAAGAGAAATAATTCAGATGAGATCATGGTTTCAATTAAATGTTTAATTAACTAATAAGTTAAGCACAGGTTGCATGAAGTACTTCACATAGCATTTATAGGGAAGAAGACTATTTAAATTTAAAAAGGGAACATAACTATGGGTTTCTGTAAATTCCTAGGAGGGTAGGGATACATCTTTTTTTGACTTGACCAACTGCTATGAGTTGACCATAGCAGGTCCTTAAGTGTTTACTGAATTAGAAAAATTAATTTTGCATTTGCCTCACTTTACCAAGTTTCCCTAGCTAATGTTTGGTTTGTATGTTTTTTTGTTTATTTTTTTTTTTAGAAAACCCTTACCTTCTGTCTTGGCAGAAAAGTGGTAAGAACTAGGCAATGGGGGTTAAGTGACTTGCCCAGGTTCACATAGCCAGGAAATGTCTGAGGCCAGATTTGAATCTAGGACCTCCTATCTCTAGGCCTGGCTCTTAATCCACTGAGCTACCCAGCTGCCCTCTGTTTTGTATGTTTTAATGTTGAAATAATTGGAGTAATAACAGATAGGTTACTAAACACCTGCCCCAAATCAATATTTTGAGCAAGATTCCTGAAGAAATTAATCACTTAAAGGGTAATGAATTTTGTTTTGAAAATGTCTGCTATTCTGCCACCTCTCTAGGTTAAATGACTTGAGTTTGGTGTTGGATGTCAGACATAAAGTTATCAAGTATCTTCTCTAAAGGAGATTCGTGCTAGGACTACTCAGGGGAAGACTCCACACTTCCATTCATTAACAAAATCGGGGCAATGAAAGGGGATTTGGAACATGTGAGAAGATTGCTGGTGAGTGCCCTTGAAGAGGTAATTTACAGGATTATTTATGGACCAATTCATGACATATTGAGAGCCTCTCCTTGAGCCATTCAGAATATTTCTGACTTGCCAAAATGGTCTGAAGCCATTCATTTCAAGAGTAGATTTTAATAAGTCTCTGGGTACACTATTACATTTGAGTACAAGAAGGAAAGCTAGGGAAGGTATGCTAAAAAAACTATTAGAGAGCTGAATATATTGTGTAATTTAACATTCAATGAACTGCCAGGGGATCATTTCTTTCCCTCCTCCCCTTAAGCACAACTAATGTATTTCTCCTTATCATCATGTGCCTAATTCTTTCATGGCCTTAGAATCTTGATTGCCCTTCAGTTAAATTAATTCATAGTGCTTATGTGAATGCATACTTTAACTATAGTTTGTATATGTACACCTACATTTTAATAAGCATAGTGTGCTGGAAAGAACACTGACCTGAGAATAAGAAAACCTTAGCTCAAGGCTTAGTTTTAAAACATCATTCATTCAACATCTATTAAAAATTTCTTCCAAATAGAGGTATTTGGAATGCAATGGTAATCAGTAAGATACAAATTTTATGTCACATTTTAGCTGTGTGACCTTAGGAAAACACTTCCCCTTTCTGAGCTGAACTTTTTCATCTATCAAATGTGAACTGTGAGAAAAAAGTGGTGCATAATAGTACAATACAAATGATAGAGATTATTTGTGCCTAAATTTTGTTCATTTATAAATGGAAACTGTTTCTCTTGAAAAATGCATTTCTTTTAGCTTCCCATAATTTACAGGAGAGATTTATTTATTCATTCATTCAACCATTCATTCAATCAGCAATCAATACACAATCATTAGATATCTACTATGTTACAGGAACTGTGTTAAGTCATGGGAGCTCAAAGAAATGTAAATGAAAGTTCCTGCTCTCAAAGAGCTCACAGTCCAGTAAGGGAAACAAGTAAATATCAAGATATGTATACTGAATACATTTTTAAAAATCAGTAGAAGGAAAGCATTAAAATTAAGAAGGACAAGGGGGCAGCTGGGTGGCTCAGTGGATAGAGAGCCAGGCCTGGAGACAGGAGGCCTCTATTCAAATCTGGCTTCAGACACTTCCTAGCTGTATGACACAGAGCAAGTCATTAACCCCATTACCCAACCCTTACAGTTCTTCTGCTTTGGAACAAATACTCAGCTTTGATTCTATCAGCAAAAGTAAAGTTTTAAAAGGAAAAAAAAAAAGAAAGATGAGGAAAGGCACCCATGGAATATGGGAATTTTCACTGGGATGTTAAACACTCATGAGGACAGAATGAGGAAGGGATTCCTGTCCCAGGAGAGAACCAGTGAAAATAATTTGAGTCACAAAGATGGAGTACCTTCTTAGAGGAACAGCAAGATGTCCAGGAACACTAGATCACAGGGACATGAGTAAGGTACAGGAAGAATGGAAAGTTAGAGGGAAGGCATGTTATGAAGGCAACTAGATGGCTCAGTTAGGAAGATCTGATTTTAAATCCATATTCCAACACTTATTAGCTGTGTGACTTGGACAAATCACTTAACTTCTTTTTGCCTATAAGGTAGCCAGGTGACTCAATAGATGGAGCCCTGAGGCTGCAGTCAGGAAAATCTGAATTAAAATCCATTTGCAGATACTTATTAACTCTGCGACACTGGACAAATCACTTAACCTCTGTTTGCTTTAATCAACTGGAGAAGGGAATGGCAAACCATTCTCGTGTCTTTGCCAAGAAAATCCCGTGAAGTATATGGTCTATGGAATCATGAAGAGTCAACTAAACCAATAATAGGTTATGAAAGGCTCTATTGAATAGGGGATGTGTTTAAAATGATCCACTAGGGAGACTGGTCTTCCGAAGGACCACAGGGGGAATGTGCAAATAGAAATTTCTTTCACCTGATTCACATTTACCCAGAGAGCTTTTAAGTTATGTGCTCACTTTATGTCATTATGTTTAAGAGATAAATTTTGCTGAAACCCAATCAGCGGGACTCTTTTGGGGCTTTGCTTTGGTAAAGTGCAGCAGGTGTGGGTCTCTGAGTCTGTACTCTGCTCACTTGGCTAAAGGTATCCCTCTCTCTCTCTCACTTTATTATTATTATTGTTAAATCCTATAAATTGAAATACCAGGAGTATTCATTCAATCTTACTCTCACGATCAAACCTGAGCTTTAGGAAATCACTTGGACAGCAAAGTTTGGACTTGATTGAAGGGAAGTCTGTGACTGGCACATCAACTACCGTGTAAGTTGCCCACTAATTGTAGGTGACCTGTAGGGTTCTAGCATGGGACCTCTTCATTATTTCATTTGATAATTTCGTTATCTCTCATGAATTCAAGGATCATCTCTATGCTGATGATTCTCAAGTTTGCCTCTCTGGACCTAATCTCTCTGCTCCACCTTTAAAGATCATTTAGAAAGTTATTACACTAGACCAGTGATGGACAAACTTTTAAAGAGGGGGCCAAAGGAAAGGAAATGGGCATCTGTTAGTCTGTTTCTAAGGCAACTCTTTTGAAGTTTCATTGTGTTGTATCCTACTCATTGTATCCATCAGATTAGGAATAATGTCGAGGGGCTGGATAGAACATTTCAGGGGGTCGCATCTGGCCCGTGAGCTGTAGTTTGCCCATCACTGCATTAGACCAAATGAAAAGGGATGGAGGTTGACCTATGGTGATGACTGAGAGTGAAGAGAAGGGATGTAGAGAGGAATGTTTGGAAGAAAAAAATTGCAAGTTTGGACAATTGAGAGGATATAAGAAATGAACAAGAGAGAGGAGTAAAGGATAACAATGAGGTTGACAAGAAATTTTGATAAAAAGTTATATATTTCTGTGTTATAAAATCTGATGAATATGAAGAATACCAAGAATGATGGGAAGACATATATGAAGAGATTAAAAGTCTACAAATAAGTACATATATATGATACATGCAAACACATATTCATATATACACATAATTGTTCAAACTAAATTACAGTGCCATTTCGATTTAGTCATTTTTTTCAGTCATGTCTGATTCTTCATGACCTTTTTGCAATTTTCTTACAAAGATTTGAGAGTACTATGCCATTTCTTTCTCCAGCTCTTTTTACAGATGAGAAACTTAGTCAAGCAAGGTAATGTGACTTGCCCAGGGTCACACAGTTAGTTAATGTCTGGGGCAAGTCACACAGTTAGTTTGTGTCTGAGGCTGAATTTGAACTCAGGAAGATGCATGTTGGTGCCAGGTACCTTCTAGCTATGACTAGTACATTTAAAAAATCCCTTACCTTCCATCATAGAATCAATACTATGTTTTGGTTCCAAGGTAGGAGAATGGTAAGGGTTAGGCAATGGAAATTAAGTAACTTGTCCAGGGTCACATAGTTAGGCAGTATCTGAGGCTAGATTTGAACTCAGGACATCTAGGCCTGGATCTCAATCTATTGAGTCACTTAGTTGTACCCCAAACTAGTAAATTTTTAATAAATGCCTTTATTTCTCTTTTTTTTAAAATCATTCTTTTAAAAAAGAAGAAATGAGAGAAAGAAAGAAAATTGTATTTATGTTTCTTGGCACTAATTATCCAGATTTGAGGGTATTGTATAGACTAGTGGTTCCCAAACTTTTTTGGCCTATTGCCCCCTTTCCAGAAAAAATATTACTTAGCCCCCTGGAAATTAATTTTTTAAAAAATTTTAATAGCAATTAATAGGAAAGATAAATGCACCTGTGGCCATCACTACTTTCTCTGGATTGCTACAGCACCCACCAGGGGGCAGTAGCACCCACTTTGGGAATCACTGGTATAGACAGTGGAAGAAATTCTGGTTAGAGGTGTCACATATTGTCATTTATTAACATTATCTGTGTTGTATTCTATTTTTATTTTGTTAAATATTTCCCAATTATATTTTAATCTAGTTTGGCCTATACAGTCCTATAGGTGTTGAATTTGACATCTCTAGTCTAGTCTAATGCCTTTCATTCAGATAAAAGGAAATGAAGGCCTGGAGAGGAATGGTCAATAGGACATCAAAGGTCCTTGACTGCTCTTTAAAAAAATTTCTTTTTCTTTTCTAGATTATACACCAATACAAATTTTAATAATCATTTCCTGATATTTTGCAATCCATGTTCTCTCCACTCTTCCCTCTCCTGCCCCCCTCCATGAGATAGCAGATAATATGATATAGGTTATACCTGTGTTATTATGAAATATACATATATATTTTTCCATGTCCATCATTCTGTGAAAGAAGACATATATCTCTTCTACCTGGCTGCTCTTAAATCTGTTATCTGATTAAATGTGGCTTGCCCAGGATTACACAAGTGGTTAGTAAGTGCCTGAGCTGGAGTTGAAACCCAGGTCCTCCTGCATCAAATCTGGCACTCTTCCTATTGCACCAATATTGTCTTCTGGGGACCTGAATTCTGACTTAGGCATATAATGGTTCAGAGATTCACCCAGAGGAGAAGCAAAACGTGACGACAAATCAGCCACGTCTATTCTATGTAAAATAAAAAAACTGGCTTATTGAATGTCAATCATTTAAAATATTTATTTATGTAATAATTTTTAATTTTAATATGGGAGTGGGTATATGTGTGTGAGTGTGGTTGTATGCCATGTGTTCAGTTGCAAATTAATTATTTTTTAAAATCCCATCTCTCCACAAACAAGTTCATTTGGGGATAAGTGCATCATATTTTCTATTTGCATCAAGGCTGCCTGTGTAGCTTCATAACACCCACCGGTGAGGAAGAAGCAAGACATTAGGCAACCCTGGCCATTTCTGATGAAATTAGCATATTGGGCAGAAAGCCATCCTGTCTGTTCAAGGGACAGTAAAATCACATGGATCAGCATGCTGGCCCTCCCTCTGGTGTGAATGAGCATCAGCACTCGTTAACAGAGTTTATTCTCCATCTGTAGTTGTAATACTGATAAAAAATGGACTCTGCGCCCTAGGACTCTCATTACTCTCATTATACATGCTGCGTTCTGAAATGCGAATATAGAGAAAAGACCATCCAACTCAGAAAAAAGAACAGCATCCTTGGGTCAGTTAGAATACTTTGCACATTACCACTAACAAATTTTAACTTCATTAACTCAACAATGCACTCTTTGAAATCATCCTATTTAAAAATTAATTTTGATTAGTATTTGAAGGCCAGTGATGTCTTTAAATTTAGTTTAAAGGGAAAAAGTTAGGCAGTAAAAATGGGTTTAGTGGCAGCTTGTTATAATGCAGAACAATTAAAATCAAGATCTTGAGTGTGAATCTTAATGCTAGCAATTCATAGCTGTTTGATTTTGGACAATTCACTTAATCTGATTTTTTTCATCTCTAATATGAGCCTAATGATAATTAAATACCTGGATGACAAAATTATTATCAGGAAGCAACCTTTGAGCCATAATATATTCTTTAAAAGTGATTTGTTGTTGGTTAAGGACTATCAGTAATAATTTTTAAGTACTGACCAAATGAACATTTCCATTTTTACCTTAGTGATATTTCCTCATTTAAGGCTTAGCATATCAACAGTATTAACTTTAATGAAAGATTTATTGTTTGCTTTATTGAAAGATTTTTTGATTATTTATTGAATGATCAACATATTTATAAAAGGTAAGAAAGAAAGGAAATGCTTTTATATTTCTCTTTTGCTTCCCCCTCCCAGTATATCCCCACAGCTAGTTGTGTTTTCTTGGTTGTTGCTTTTATTGTAGTTTGAAACACAAAGTGAGGGAGGCAAGGAAGAAACACTGAACTTGGAAAAAGAAAACCTTCCTATAGGTCCAGATTACACACTGTGAAAGCCATTTAACCTCTTAAAGCTTCAGTGTGAAAGAGGGATGTTAGCACTAGCTTCCTTGGTGAATCCTCTAAGTACCAAATGAGACAGGGAATGTGATAGTGCTTTGGGGGAAAAATAATTTTAGCCCAAAGTTATTTTTATTATTATCTATATTTCAAAACAAAGACTCTGACGAATCTGAAATGTGGTTCAGATGAAAATCCTCTAGGAAACATTAAGCTGGAAGGGAATCTGGAGATCCCTGAGTTTCAACTTTACACAATCTATTAGTCCTAACTATACCATACCAAATCCAGGTTAAGTTTGATCCTGGACAAGTCATTTAACACTATATATCTCAGTTCCTCACCTATAAAATGAGCTGGAAAAGGAAATAACAAACCATTCCAGTATCTGTGTCAAGAAAACCTCTAAATGGGATTATGAAGCATTAGCCACAACTGAAACAATAACAATGACAACAATAACAACAACAACAACAACAGATACATTCTTATTTTCAATCTTTTCTATGATAGGAAGCTTGCTAACTACTTAGGCAAAACTGTTTCTTTTGGGATCAATTATAATATATTGAAAATTTATTGTGTCTGACACCAGGTTAAGCCCTCAGGATGCAAAGACAAAAAGGAAAATGATGCTTCTGTTGAAGAACTTTATTTTAAAATAAGGGAGAAAACATATACATATAAGGGAATATATATATATATGTATATATATATATATATAGGTGTGGGTATAGTATACACATACACATAAAGTCAAGAGAAAAAATAGTAAAATTGGGGAGGGCAAGGGGAAAGAAGAGCCTTTTGCAGAAGATGGCACATGGGCTTAAAGAATATCTGGCAGGGCATTCTAGGTATGGTGAACACCTCATGAATGGAAATTTTTTTCAAAAGCATGAAAATTAGATATGGAGTATATTATTTGTGAGGAAGATCAAGTAGGCCAAGTCATTATGGCTAGAACATATAATGAATGTGTAAAGGATAGTAACATGCAAAGAGATTAGAAAAATAGGAAGGGCCTATATTGTTAAGAGCTTTAAAGGACAAACAAAATTTTTGTATTTATGTCAAAGATTACAGGGAACAACTACAGTTTGTTAACTGGGGAAGGATGGCAAGAAATAATTAGATAAATCATTGCCAGCCTCACGGTTGGATGAGTTGGAATAAGGAGGTATTTGAGTTAGAAGATCAATTAAGAGTTCAGCTTAATAGTTTCGGTAGAAAGTTATAAAAGCTTGAATAAGGATACTATTGCTCAAAGAGGGGAAAAGGCAAATAATTTTATTTAATTTGGGAAAGTTTTTGGGGGAAAGGATTTAGTACATGACTAGATATAGAGAGTAAATAAGAGTGAAGAGTCAAGGATGACTAAGTTTATTAACCTGAACAAATGGAAGGATGATGGTGACTTCAACAGTAATAGAGAAGGTTAAAAAAAGAGAAAGGTTTGAAAGAGAAGACAATGAGTTATATTTTGGACTCTCTAAGTTTGAGATGACTCTGGGATATCTTGTTTTAAATGTTCAATGACAGTTTGTTGTCATATAATAGAAGCTCAGGAAAGGACTTGGAGCTTTGTATCTGACAGACATTTGCATAGAAATAATTGAATTAATAGAAGCTGAGGAAATCACAAAATGAGAGATTATAGATACAAAAAAGAACCCAGGGAAGAACCATAGTGATACCCAAAATTGATGTACCTGACATGGATGAAGATCCAGAAAAGGAGACAAAGAAATGATTGTCAGAAAGGCAATAGGAGAATGAGGTGGGGGGGGGGGGGGAAATGGTGTCAAAAACCTAGAAATAAAGTATAAGCTGGAAGTCTTTGACAGTTCCAAATGTTGCAGAAATATCAAGGAAAAAGAGAACTAAAAAAAAATTAAATTATATTTAACAATGAAGGGTTCATTGGTAATTTTAGGGACAACAAAATTTTAAAACCATATTGCAGTGGGCAGCTGGGTAGCTCAGTGGATTGAGAGCCAGGCCTAGAGTCAGGAGGTTCTAGGTTCAAATCTGGCCTCAGACACTTCCCAGCTGTGTGACCCTGGGCAAGTCACTTGACCCTATTGCCTACCCTTACCACTATTCTGCCTTGGAGCCAATACACAGTATTGACTCCAAGATGGAAGGTAAGGGTTAAAAAAAAAAAAACAACATATTGCAGACAGTTTAGAAGGTGGTTAAGAGGATGGGAGGCAGAAGAGGAGGAAATATATAAATAATAAAAATAATATGGCAGGCTTCAATGACTTTTGTTTCTTTTTAAGATGATGGGAGTAGTGAATTGGGAATATGAAAAGCAACAAAGAAGGAAACTAAGAGAGGATGAAAAGGAAAAATGCAATGATAGATGATGTTATTCTTTGACAGTTCTAAATGTCTGGAAATTTCTTATGCTGAACTAAAATTGCCTTCTTCCAACATCCACTCTTTGTTCCCAGTTATACCCTCTAATCTAGACCAAAGAAGAATGCACCGTCTCTCTTCTTCATGATTTTTTTTTTAAACCCTTACCTTCCATCTTGGAGTCAATAATGTGTATTGGCTTTAAGGCAGAAGAATGGTAAGGGCTAGGCAATGGGGGTCAAGTGACTTGCCCAGGGTCACACAGCTGGGAAGGGTCTGAGGCCAAATTTGAACCTAGGACTACCCATCTCTAGGCCTGCTCTCAATCCACTGAGTTACCCAGCTCCCAATGATTTTTTTTTTTTTAACAATGAAAATAACTATTAGGATTCTAACTTCCCACTCAAGTTGTCTTTCATCTAGATTAAATAGTTCTAGTGCCTTTGAGTGAACTTCATTTATATAATCTAATTTCTAGTATTTCCAGCACCCTTGACCATGCCACAACTCATGAATGTCCCTCCTTAAATTTGACATCTAAAGCTGGTTAGAGTACTTTAACACCATGATCCCCTAAATCCATAGCAAGTACCTGGTAAATAACATGAACTAAATAAATATTTGTTAGTCAGCTAGTTGGTTGATTGGCATGAAAAAGGAATTTCTGAGATGAATGTTTTATGATACCTAAGAAAGATAACATTTTGCATTGTAGCATTTTCCATTAACAAGAATTTTATGAGGGGGAAATATTTATTTTCTCTTTCATGGAATCAAATATTCAAGAAATCTTTTCATTTACTAGTAGAATTGAAGGTCCCCAAAGGCATGTAGTATTTTATTTTTGTCTTTGTTTAATAACATTCTAGCAAAGCACCTTATACATAGAAGAGACTTAATGAATATGCATTTAATTGAATTAAATCCATGCGGAGTCAAGGGTCACCTAATATTTTTTTAAGCTAGAATTTATAAGGCACTTTTAAGTTTTATACCATGACTTACAAAATTTATCTCATTTTATTCTCATAACAACCCTGAGGGATAGAAATTATTATTTAACCCATTATACAGGTGGGAAAATTGAGGCAGATGAAAGAAGGTTAAGTAATTTGCTTTGGAAGTGTCTGGGGCCAAATTTGAACTAAGCTAATTATAATTGCCGGCTGTATGTTCTATGTACTTTGTCACTATTTATCTAGTTCATAAATTGAAGAACTCTGAGCTTAGCATTAGTTCTGATCTGTTTCATGTAATTTATCTCATGCTCATCATCAAAGATTTCTTTATCCTCAGAGTCTCTGTCTGGAATGTGATAGTTTATTGCCCCTGTACCTGAATTTGTTATACATGATTTAAAGTGACAGAAGAAAGCAAATTGTATTGACAGGGTGTTAATAAACCTAATTACTCACTAGATCCAACCTAAATCAAGTAAACACAGTATCCACTGAAGGTGATTTCTGAATACTCCTTCAAAAAAAGACAGCCACTTCTATTTCCTCAAAGTTTTAATTTAATAAATTATTTTCATAATATAGTTATTGAACTACTGAAACTAATAATCCTTTATATGTATAATAAAGCTTTACAGTTTTCAAAATATTTTCATATTTAATGATATTAGTAATCATCTCATTCTATCCTCAAAAAGATTGTTAGATATAAAGATAGATAAGATTTCTTATAGAATCATAGGATTTAGAACTAAAAAGACAATGGTAATCATTTAATCCTACTCCCTCATTTCAGAGAATAAAACACACACACACACACACACACACACACACACACACACACACACACACATACACACACACAGAGATAGGGAAAATAACTTACCAAAAGTAAGCCAGGTAAGGCTTTCTGATGCCACTTTTTTATCACAAGATATCATGCAGGCTGATAGTATAATATCTATTTTATTTTTTTTAAGTAACTAAAATTTTAGAGTTCCATGAAATACTTCCCAATGAACTAGGTAGCATAAGTATAATTGTGCCCATTTTACAGGCAAGAAAACAGAGGCTTGGAGATTTGACGAGATTTACTCTGGTTTGAAGTCATTAAACAACTAGGTTAGAGTCTATATTTCCTGGTTCACAAGTTTGGGGATCTGTTTAGCATGCCATAAATCATAAATATATAGGCTTATGTCTAGTTTCTTGGGAAAGTGATCAGCTATTCTGATTAAATAAATTATCAATGAACTGGATTTTCTGGATTTTGACATTTTTTCGACAAGTATTGACAACTACTGGAATAGTGGGTTCCCAACTCTTCCAGGTATGCTGAGTTAGTGGTAAAGCATGATGGAACAGTGGTTTCTTGACAGCAGCCTGGTCTATAATGACCTCTCCTTCTTTGAACTTTTAAATAGTGATGTGCTCTCCTAGGTCATCTCTTCTATTTCTCTCTTGAACATTTTAAATCATAGAATCATAGATTTAGAACTAGAAAGTATGTCAAATGGCAGAGTCCAACATCTTTATTGTCCAGTTGGGAAAAAAGAGACATAGAAGGTTAAATGATTTGTACAAGGCAACAAAGCTATTATTGGCAGTATTTAAATAAGGTATCCCTGACTGCAAGCCCAAATCTCTACTCTCTATGCACCTAGTAAACACCCACGTTAAATTGCAATCACTCACAGACATTTGATGTTTAAACTGGGTGCACTTTGTCTATCCAACTACACTATAATTTATCTGAAGGCAGGGATTAGACATAGTCACAATACTAGGGACAAGAAAAAACAATATATTGTTGATTGAATTTTAAAAAGCCATTGAATAACTTATCAAATATAGCATAATACAGTATATTTCCTCTGCATTAACAATTCTATTCTGAATCCATATATTAAACGTTGTAAAGTTTGTGTTCTTCCATCAGAACATGTTATATATGTATATATATATATATAATTAATGCATGATGATTGATTCCTGTATGCGATGCTGGGTAGGTCACTTAACCTCTTTAATCCTCTGTTTAGTCATCTATAAAATTAGATTAGACTAAATGGTCTTTTTGAAAATATTTGTAAAGTGCTTAGCATAGTGCCTGGCACATTGTAAGCCTTTAATCAATTCTTGTTCCCTTTCCACTTTCTTTCTCTTTTAGCTCCACGTTTTATGACCTTTCAGTTCTACTTTGTTTTATTTAAGTCAGTTATCACTAATTTACTTTTGACGGTAAACTTTTGGAAGTGACACTTCCTTTAGAAAGCCCCTGGATGATTTACTAAACAAGAGAAGCTAAAATTTATCCTTTGTGTAACTTTTCTGAAAATGATGATACCATTATCAGACATTCAAATGTCAACGTTTTAGTTTGGGGAAAAGTGGTTCAAAAGAAAACACCCTGAACAATGAATTATATTTTGAATTTCCAAATTACAATTGGATATAAAAGAATGAGTTAGACAAAAATGAATCTAAACCAGCGTTAAAAGAAATTCAGTGTTCACAGTGAAGGAAATTATATTATTAATTTCCTCTTCCTTAGCTAGACTTTGTCTGAGGTATAATGTTAAGTTGACTATATTTGACTAAGGACTTTTCCAATCTGGAGAAGAGAGGTGGGTAAAACTATATCATAAGGCGGTGATGGCAAACTAATGACATGTATGTCAGCACTGATACGCCATTTTCGATGACACGTAGCCATAAGCGGCCACCTCCAGAGAAGTACAGGGCCCTTTGCCAAGAATGAAACATTTTCTGTAGTGTAGTGTAGACACTCTTTGCACTGTAGATGACATTTCTACCTATATTAATTTACCTATTTTGGTTTATTAAATACCATTATGTATTACAATTATACATTTTTGTTATTTAAACTATAAATATTGAGCAATTATTGTTTTTTTCTCGAAGTGACACACCATTGAGTTATGATTGTTTTTTTGGCGAATTTTGACACACCAAGCTCAAAAAGTTGCCCATCACTGTCATTAAGGAGATTACTTAAAGAAACTGTAGCTGTTTAGTCAGAAAAAGAAAAGTTGTGGGTAAGTGGTTCTTTATGTTTAAATTCCTGATGGGCTATCAACCAATAGATTATATGTCGATCAATCGATGATCAAAAGATATTAACTGATTAATGCTTAACACATTAGTAAAACACATTAACTAATTAATGCTTAATGCACTAGTAAGTACTAGACACAGTACTGACACTAAGATACAAAACAAAAGTGAGAAAGCCTCTGCCCTCAAGGAGCAAAGATTCTCTTAAATTCCATTCAGGAGATACAATGGTCATAGATAAATGGTCATTTACTAGTATGTTGATCATTTACTGACTAATGTATTTTGATAATAGATAATATATTCAAAATAAAGGAAGACTGTTTTTTCTTGGTGTTGAGAAGGACTAACAACCATATAAATATCTCTTAAAGGAAGAGAACCCTCTAAGTTGAGTCCTTAACAGAGGTAGATACTGTAAGTGTCAGAAAATTCCAGACATCAAAGAAGATGCCTGGTCAGAATGTAGAATATTCCAATCATTGGTAGAATAATCAATAGTCTGGAACTCAATTGTAAAGGCTTTTAAAAACCAAACAACTTTGTATTTCATCCTTGAAGGGTGGCACTAGGTAATCACTGAACTTTTTGCCCATGAGAGTGTCACATGGAAGAGGGATTAGGCTTATTTTGCTGGACTACAAAAGGCAAGACTGGTATTACAAAATTAGTTTAGGGGAGGCAGTTTTCAATTCAATATACAGATGAACTTCTCACTAAGCAAACTTACCTGACAACAAAATAGCCTGCATTATGAGAAATAAAGATTCTTTTTTTCTAGAAAATATTAAAGAAGATAGACTATGAATGCTGAGAGGGGAAGGTTAGAAGTAGATCAGGTCACTTCCAACTTTATTGTTTATGTTTCTATTATATAGCTGCTGCTCTTGGGCCTGAATGACAGAAATGCCTCAAAGTTACTAGTTGCCTCTGTCTCTGTATCTGAATGTCTTTCAAACTAACTCTCTCTCTCTCTCTCTCTCTCTCTCTCTCTCTCTCTCTCTCTCTCTCTCTTTCTCTCTCTCTCTCTCTCTCTCTCTCTCACACACACACA
>NC_058132.1:105688178-105712732 GCF_016433145.1 Gracilinanus agilis
CTTTCTCTCTCTCTCTCTCTCTCTCTCTCTCTCTCTCTCTCTCCCTCTCTCTTTCTCTCTTTCAGTCTCTTTCTCTCTTTCTGTCTATCTCTCTCTCTGTTCCCCTTCTCTCATGTATATACATGCAAACACACATAATACAAAGAAATACTTGAATTTTTGTGGCACATATATTTAAGCCTACATTTCCTCCAAATCTTGCTGTTCACTTTGAATATGCTCCTAACATGTGCAGCCTAGCATTCAATTGAACTCTTGTGATAACTCAGCAGCAAAATACTGACCTAATTTAGGTTATATAACAATACTATTAATAATTTTTTCTCATCTTCTAACTGAATTGTGTCTGAACATTCTGCAACCCTCCACAGGAGTTGTTATCATCTTTGTGTTTGTGTGTGTATTTAAGAAAAGACAATTTGTTTGAAATGAAGACTGTAGGAATTATCTGTTGTTTTTTCCTCAACTCAGGAAGCCATCAGTCAATATAGTAGTCATTCAATGTAATTTGTACATATCATAGGAGATATTTTTCCAAAATGCCAAATCTAGGTCTAGGTAGTTAGTATGTTTCAATCACCTTTCAAGTGAATGGTAAATGATTTATCTGTTGGTTATCTATCTATCTATCTATCTATCTATCTATCTATCTATCTATCTATCTAATTCTTATCATTCTGTTTGTCTATTTATTTTATCTACATATGATGAGTCACAATTTTTTCAGATGATTTAGGTCACAAATTCAAGAGACAAGGATTCAAGGGTTAGGTAATTGTGAGAAGGAGGCTAGAGCTGGTAGTTTTGAAGAGATTAAAAAAAGCAAAGTCCAGTTTTGTAGTCTATAATAGAATAGAAAATGATAAATTCAGACAGTGAGGTAGTAAGGGATCTTCTCCTAAGAGCTATTAGCATGTATTGGTGGAAATCAAGTTTGAAAAGTGATGCCATATCAAAAGTTTGGAATTGGGAGAGAGAAGTTCCTAACTGCTACCTCTTGGCACAAACTTAGATATCAAAGGAAAAAAGATGATAATCGCCTTTCCTCTCTGGAAAAACAAATGGTATTTTCCTTTTGAAAGGCTTTCAAATAATTACACTACACTTAAATTATGATCATGTACTTGTAAAGAACTGCTAAATATCTAAGATGTCTTCTGAGTGCATAAAGCAGTATGGTGTCAATCTGATCTGATCCAACAAATATTTGTTAAACACTATGTGCAATTACAGTAATTCTAGGTACAGGAAATGCAAAGACAAAATGTCAAACATCCATCCACAGTCTTCAAGAACATTGCAGGGAAGAAAGTGAGAAAAGGGGGGAATAGCTATGAAAAATATATATGCAAATAGAGGAGGAAGAAAAAAATACTAAAGAAGGAAGAAGATGAGGAAAATATTTCTCTAGATAATAAACTGAATTTTATTTCCCAGGCAATGGTAAGGAAACAATGCATTTTAGGAATGGGAAGAGCCTATGTGAAAACACAGAAGCTGGAGATAGAGTGTTGGAGTCACAGGAAAAATGACAATTTCCTTGAAATATACAGTCTACAGAGCATTAGATGTGAAGGGAGAAGATCTGGTTTCAAATCCCAAGTCTCTCACTTAATAAATGGAATTTGAGCAAATCAATTAATCTGTCAAAGCCTCAATTTCCTCATCTGTAAAATGGAAATAACCTTATTTGTATTACTATCAATCTCATAAGATTATGGTTATGATCATCTGATCCAGTAAGTTCAAATGAATTTAAATTGGTAAATTTAAGTTTCCAAAAATAAATTGTTGCTTATATCTTTAAATGTAATAATTATGTCTTTTCTCAAAATGTGACAAATCTGAACTCTATAGCAGAAAACCCCTGGGATACTTTTAGCATACTAATAAAGGAGAAGAGGATTGAAGTATAAATTAGTGCCTAGATGTCCAGCTAAATAGCAATACCTGAGTTTAAATCTTCCCTCTAGCGTGGTAGGCTGCATGAACCTGGACAAGTCACTTACTTATCAGTTCCTCTAGCAATCCTCTAAGTTTAACTTAAAGCACAGCTGTTAATATTGTGATGGAGGGACTTGCCAGATAGGAAATACCATCTTAGGTGTCCAAAATAAACCCAAAAGACAAAGTAAACAAACAGCTAACCAAAGAAAAACAGGTCAGGAAAACCTGCTTTTCTCTCACAAATACACATTTATCTCAGGATTTGTATAGTACTCTGAGGCTTTGTACTTTGAATATTTTATTTGAATCAATTCACTGGCAATTTCCATTTTGATATATTGGGAGAACAGTGAACACTCACTTCTACCGTATACTATACACTAGTAAATTTGAATGTACTTCTTTGCAAAACAGTCAGTTTTTTTCTCCACTTATGACTCTTCTCTTAAATCTCTTCCCCAAGTATGGTATTTCTTCTATTTCTCTCTTCACTTCATGAATTTTTGTCCATCCTTTAAAGAAAAATCAAACATCTATTTCTCTAAGAAGTTAATCTCTCCTATAGGAGGTGGCAGAGTGAATTGAGTGCCACACTGGAGTCAGGAAGTTGAGTTCAAACTTGCTCTGACACTTGTTTATTGTATGATTCTGGGCTAGACACTTAACCTCTATTTGCTTCCACTTCCTCATGTGTAAAATCAGAATAATAATACATCTACCTCAAGGTTGTTGTGAGAATAAAATGCAATATTTGTAAATTATTTGCAAGTGTTTAAGTATTATATATTTCTAGTTATTTTTAACAACCTTCTCCTCCAAGAAGTCTGCTATTCTTTGCTTTGTGATTACCTAAAGTATATAATGCAACGCTGGGCATTTTGGCTCTTCCTTTGTGTTTTGCTTCCCTCCTAGAGCATAAGTTCCATGAGAATCAAAGAATAATAGCAGAAAGGATCTCAGAGGTCTTCCAAGGCAATCCTCTTTAATGAGAATCCCTTCTGCAACAAACTCAGGAAATGGTTACTTAGCTATAAATTGAAGAACCACAAGCAGTAGCAACCTGCTACTTCCTGAGGAAGTTGGCCAAATTTTTAAATAATTAATTTGAAGGACTTTCCACCACCCCCCCCTTTTTATCAAACCCAAATAAACTTTCAGCCTAAATCTTTAGTCCTTCAATTGCTTCTCAGGTCATGATATTAAAGCCTTTCACCATGCTAGTTGACTTTGCTTCCCTAGCTTAACAATGTGATTCCCAAAATTTGACACCCAAACCTGAACAGAATACTTCATGTATAACATGACCAGGACAAATGACCATAAGAGTATAACCTTGCTAGCTCTGAAAACAATGCCATAGTCAATATAGCCTAAAATCATGTTAACAATTTTGGCTGTCAAAATGCTGACCTATCATGAGGTTTCAGTCCACTGAAATCTGCAGCTATTTTTCAAACCAATTCCTATCCAGTCATGCCTTCATGCATTTTATAATTGTGAGGTTAATTTTTTGAACCCTATTTCATTCTTATTAATTTGTATTTCATTAGATTTGACCTTATGTTTTAGACTGTCAGGATCTTTTGGGATAATGACTTTGTCAAATCCAGTGAAGTGACCAATGTTGGGTCATTTGCAAGTGTGATAAGCATCCTACACTTACCTTTATCCCAGACACTGATAAAATAGTAAGGACTACAGTTCTAAGCAGACATCTTGGGGATGCTCCACTAGAGACCGTATAGCCTTTCATTAAGTATAAATGACTATTCTTTGACTTGAGCTATTTAACAAGTTCTAAATTTACTTCAATATATTCTTTTTTTTTTTTTTTTTTTTTTTTTTTTTTTTTTTTACATTTTAAACCCTTAACTTCTGTGTATTGGCTCCTAGGTAGAAGAGTGGTAAGGGTGGGCAATAGGGGTCAAGTGACTTGTCCAGGGTCACACAGCTGGGAAGTGGCTGAGGCCAGATTTGAACCTAGGACCTCCCGCCTCTAGGCCTGACTCTCAATCCATTGAGCTACCCAGCTGCCCTCAATACATTCTTTTTTATTCCTTGTCTCTCCATTTTATCCAAAGGAATATCATGAGCTATGTTGACAAATGCATGGCTAAAATCTAGAGAAATTATAAATTCAATATTCTTTGATTTCTCATTCATATATATAAAAAGAAGCCAGACAGTGAAATTCTAGTATAACTTGTCCTTAATGATGCTAGACTTGCTCTTTCTGATTACAAAGTCCTTTTCTAGCAAGCCCTTTCATAATATATTTTAATCCCCCCCACCCCAAATCAGGTTTATGGAAATGTACTTTACATACTCCACTCTCTTCCTTTTTTTAAAAAAGGAAATCAGTACATTTTTTTTACCCTTCTCTAGTCCTACATTGTCTTTAATATTCTCTATAACCTTTTCAAAAATGATCATTTGGCTCAGAAGGCATGTTAGCCCTTTTTAAAACTACCTTGGAATATATTTTATCTTGGCCTATGGTCTTAATTTCACAAGGGAGGCTGGGTACTATTATTATCTTCTGCCCAATCTTGCATCTCAACTCTTTAATAATATCACTCCTCTTTCTTTGCATGAACCTAGTCAGAGAAAAATAGTTTATCTAAACTTTGTATCCTTTCCAATGTCTAAAAAAGTAATTCCAACAAAGTAGGCATTTAATAAATGGTGGTTAGATTAATTTGAATTTCAATCTGTCCTTTTCTATTCATTTCATACCACTTAATTTTGAAATTGGCTGATGTGAGAGAGGCCAAAATATAATGGTCATGCTTTGTTGGGTACGTGCAGACGTTGGTTTTGAGAAGCTAATTCCTTAACATCTTTGTGTTCACTGAAGTGAGGAGCAACGTTTGGTCTGTCCGTTAAAGTTTTTAATAAGTATCTCTCAAGTACATTGTGAGACACATCAATCTGTCCCAGTCATTTCAGCCAAGACTGAATACGTGGCATCTCAGATTCCTTATTCAATATACTAATGCATTGAATAAATACTCTCTACATTCAGGCTAAGATTTAAGTTCTCTGTGTGTGTATGTCTCTACCTGTCTTTGTTTCTGATCTGTCTCTCTTTCATTTTCCAATACTAGCAAGCTAACATCAGAGATGCCTGTGATCAAGGAAAACCAGACTTCACAAATAAAAGACACTAAATAGGGGTGTGGTACTAGCACTGGACTTGGTATTAGTAAAGTCAGAGAAGGTATGGGATTAGAAATATTATAAATAAACCGTCCTAGGTATATCATTTTAGCTTCTTGAGCTCCAGTCTTCTCCTTTGTTAAATAGATAAAAATATGTATAATATTTACTTTCGGAATTGTTCAGTTCCACAAGATTTTCGTATATTATTGTGATTGCTACCAGAGAAGACTCAAAGAATACAGAGCAGCTCTTGCCTTCAGGGAGTCAGGATTCCCCTAAAGAAAGGATTCTGTAAACCTAGAAGCACTAGAGAAATGTGACCTTTATCTAAGAGTGTGAATCTGAGCTGACTATTTACTCATTCTGAGCTTAATTTACTTACTTAAATAAGACAGAGGTTAATAATATCTCCTTCATCTCTACTTCGAGAAGTTGTTTTCTATAGTATATAGAAATTTGGGATCAGTGAGGAAGACCTAGTCCTACTTCTAAAAAGCTGCCATTGATTGCTGTCTCTGTGACAAATTGTGGGAATATCTGAAATATTAGCTGTGTGAATATGGTCACATTTTAAAATTCTCAATATTATAGGTGAAAGCTGTTAAACATGTGAATACTGCCTACACTATTCCAAAGTGATCCTGGAATCACATTAAAATATGGAATTGGAAAATATTTAACAAAGCAAATAAAAATGTAATAAAGGGTAGATAATGTTAATATGTTGTTGTTTTCAAAATCAACATGTGGCCACAGGGATCCTTATATATAGTATAGTGGTTTCTTTTCTATTTTAATTTGACACAACTATTCTAGATCACTTTATGAGACTAGTGATTGTAGAGATGTCTTTTTTTTTTCCAGGTAGAGGGAAGTTTTCATTGTTGGTTGTTAGGTTGTTTGTTCTTGTTCTTGTTGTGGTTTACTTAATTGTTTTTCCCCCAGGGTCCTCCTTATGCCACTGAAATCATAGGTCCCTTATCTTTTTTCTTCTAGTATCACTTTCATTTCTTTGCCCCATTTTTACTTTGCCTCTCATTTTATTTCTTACATCCTTTTTGAGGTCTCCTCAAGCCTGAGACCAATTGCTATTTTTCTTTGAAGTTTTACATGTGGCTCCTTTGATCTAATTGTCCCCTTCTGAGCTTGTGCCTTGTTCTGCCTTGACTCCATAATAATTTTCTATGATTAGATTTCTTTTAACATTTACTCATTTGCCAACCTTTTTCTTGACTATTTCTTTACTATCTTTATCTTAAATATGGGCTCTGCTTCCCAAGTAGAGAGTACACTCTCCTGAACTTTAATATTTTCTAGTTACTACCTCAGATTTAGATATGGGTGTTTGCAAGTATTAATTTTCCAAGTTAATATGATAGTCTGAGGGCTAAGAGCCCTGGAAGTTGTTCCCCCACTTCAGATTCAGTCTCCTTCAAGGCCTTTCATTGGTTTGCAAAGCCAGGCACATAGCTAGGGCTCAGGGACTTAGCAAGGTCCTAAATGCAGGCTTGTTTTGGCTTATCACACTAGGGGGAGGGAGGTGTTGAGTTGGGGCTGAGAACTTTGAGGGTTGGGCATGGGCATGCTCTATGTATTGACTTAGGCTGAGTCTTAGGGTCTTATTTCTGGCTTGGACCTGCTTTCAGAACCTTGAGCTTGGGGGTGGGGGTAGACTTCCTGTTGGTGTAGCCCTGTTGTGGACTCAGGTTCCCTCTGACCCCAATGAAAGAGACCTTATCTTCCTACCTTCTAAATTGGCTTCTATAAAAAAATTGCCACATTGTTCCTCTTTTGGTTCTACCATTTTGGCATTCTTTTTGAAGTTTTATTTTAAGGTTTGTTGGAGGAGGCTTTCAGAGATATTCCAGTGCACCTATTTCTACTTCACTATCTTGACTCCATCACATTTGTTCAGATAAATCCCAAAAAGGAATCAGAAGAATCTGATATGTTTGAAAAACAACTGAACAACATTTCTAGAGCCTGTGAAATTATGTGAAGTTATAATATTTCCTTCCCCTTCCTAAACATAAATGCCAAATAAATAGCCAGGGATGGCAAATAATGAAAAAAAAAGGAAGAAGGAAAATTTTACAGTCATCTCACATGTTATTTCAAGCTTGATGTAGAATACCTCAGATTAGTTTTTTATTTAATAAATAAGAAATCAAATGGTCATTAATGTGAAGTGACTAATTCATGGGTAGTGATAAGTTTAAGGGGTTAAAGCAAAAACTAGAACCAAGATTTTTGATCTAGCACCTAGCTGCCCTGATCAATAATTTAAACCAAAACTGTCTTCAATTCTCAAGGGGGAAAATGGCAACGGACATTGAATTCATCATTACTCTTTGTGTATAAAGCCTTTTATTCCATGCAATAGATTTTCTCTAATAGAATAAGAGCTCTTTGAGGAGAAAAACATTTTTTTCTTTTTCTTTTTTTGTATGCTATTGACCTTGCTTTATGGAGCCCCCAAATTTGCCTTTGTCTCTTGGAAACTTGTCTTCAGGGAAATTCCAGACTGACCTTTTTCTTAGATTGAACAATAAACCTTAAAGAACCCAATGATCTTAGTTTAGATAAAATTAGTATCTATAATCAAATATTAAATACCTTTTTATCCTAGAAGTTTCTCCCATTGTATCTAAGCCTCTTCCAGGTAATCTAGCCCTAGGCTGGAATCCTCCTTCCCAGGTCTCCAAGTAAGTCAATCAATTATCCTTCCTATCCTTTATTCTCCAGAGTGCATATAGAAACCCAAATTCTTTAGTTCTTTGGAAAATCCACTTTCAAGGTGCATTTCCTGGAGACAGTGTTACCAGAGTCCCAGAGCCGGTCTCTATGTGGTGTATGCTTATGACTCTGTGTGGTGGTCCTAAGAACTCTGTCTTTCTTGTCCTGATTAAAAAGATTTCTTCTATGTAACTACTTTGATGACTCTGTGTTTTTGAAGGTCAACAATGCATAAAACCAAACATTACCCTACTTAACATCTTGGATTCTCAATTCTATTGTGAGACACAAAAAAATCTCTGTCATTCACAACTTACTTTGTTCCTGGCTTCTTCCTTGAACTGTTCTACTTTGACTTTAGCAATCTCTAGAAATTACTGTTCCTTGAACCTGTCTGGTTCCTAATTTATTTTCCTCATATCAAAGTGTAGTTTAGGAACATTTTTATCCAATTTGAAATCTCTCTATGGTCCAATCAGTAAGTCAAGTTAAGAGAATTTATTAGTTGGACTTACTGTGTGCTAGGTATTGTTCTAAGCACTAAACATACAAAGAAAGATACAAAACTGCTTTCCTCAAGAAACACACATTCTAAAGAGGAGATGAGCCATTGTCATAACCGCTCATTTGTGGGAGCTCCAGCAAAGTCATCGATCACATCACTTCAGAGTTGGAAAGAATCTCAATGATGGATTCATTCAAGCCATACACAAATAAGAATTCTATCTACAATATACCTAGAGGGGTGATATGTCTTTTGCTTATATATTATGAATATATTTGTTCATCTAACAATAGTATAATTGTATGAAGTTCATCTAATTTATAGATAATTCTAATCGTTAGTATTTGGCAAGACTTTTAAAAAGTTATGTCAAAGAAAAACAAACTTTTTGGCTGGATTGCTTACATTGCCCCTAGTTCTTCCTTCCACCTAAGGTAGTGATAGAGAAACAATTTTAATTCCTTTTCAATATTACAGGTTTTGAAATTATCAAAGACACTTATCATGGCCAACTCTCCCTTTGCCTCAGTCTTCTTTTTTCAGGGTTAAGCATCCCTGGTTCCTTCAACTGATCCTTTTTTGGTTCTTTCTGCAATCCTTTTGTCACGCTGGTTTACCACTTCTATATGCTTTTCAGATAATTCTAGTTCATCCTGAAGTGTGAGCCCCAGTAGAACATTCTATAGCGCGATTACTACATTAATAGTAAGACATTATTACAGATATGGTCTGAGTAGGATAGTGTACAATGGATCTATTATATCTTCTTTATGATGTTTGTCTTATTATTCAGTCATTTTCTAGTTGTGTCTAATTCTTTGTGACTCCATTTGGGGTTTTCTTTGCAAAGATACTGGAATGGTTTGCTATTTCCTCTTCCAAGTCATTTTATGGAGGAGAAAATTGTGAAACAGGGGTAAGTGGTGACCAGGGTCCAGAGCTAGTAAGTATCGGAAGTTAGATTTAAATTCAAGAAGGAGAGTCTTCCTGAATACAGATCTGCACTCTAACCACTGTGCCACCTGGCTGGCTGCCCCTCAGGTAGCTTAAAATCACAGACACTTAAGAAATTATAAAACTGCATCCAGGCTTCCAGTCATATCTAGCTTTCTATTCTTTCTCTAGCTTTTCTTCTCTGGCTCATCCACTCTCTGTTTTAAATTATGACAGCTGATAACATTTACTTGCTCAATAACAGATTTTTCCATTTCGGTCACCCTGGTCTTAAGAGATTGACCAAGACAAGCTCCTGGTAATCACAATTAACTTCTTGCCTCCGAGTCATTGATGCTGCTGCCATTAATTGGACCAGGTACAAGTCAAGATGTATGATGCTTTTAAACATATTGAACACTGAATATTGGCCAGCCCCTCTGGCTAAAGTTAATAAAAGCTCTTATTGACATAAGTCGTTGAATGTTTTCTCTGTCTCCTCTCAAATATCTTTCACCTTCTCCCTTTCTTTCTCTGTTCTATATGTGTATTTTCCCCAGTGAAAGAAAGGATAAATGCTGACACATTTTTGCCTACAGGCATCACACCCATAAAAAGAAACCAAAGAATCAAAGTTATAACCTATTTGACCCCCCTTGGTGGATAGTCACGATGATGGTCAAGGAGGATAGGAGCAAACATCAGCTTCCCTTCATACCTCTTAGTTCATTCCCCAAATTAATAACATCATCTCCAGCGTAGCCAAGACCCTGGATAATGAATGTTAACAGCCGTTCCTGCTGCCTGCGCCTGAGGAGGCATTTATTTTTCTCATTCTCTTGCACACAATCTCCCAGCCATTGTCTGCCACTGCTGCTCACTCAGGAAGCAGCAGAAAGTGCTAAAGATGTCACGAAGCAATAAGCTTCATTTATTTTTATGGCCTTCATCAGCATTTTTCCCCCTTTTTTATCATTCTTTTTTTTTTCTTTTTAGCTTAAAGGCCTATAAAGGAATCTGCTGATTAGAATCAGAACCATAGCAGAGTGGAGATAGGAGAGCTCTTTTCTGAAGGTGAGGAGGCTATGCAAGGACACTCCCTATTTGATACCTCTAGCAGATACTGAAACAGAATGAAATTAATTGTTAATTCTCCTCTCAGTGGTTATCCTCTGGACATTTGGTGATGGATTTAATAACGTGATACTGGGCTTGCATATAAATAGTTGTATAAGAGAATTAAAGACAATCACTTAGATGCTCTAATTGTGGCAGTGGGATAAGTAGACAATCATCATATAGGCAAATGGAGTATAGTACCAGGTGGATTGGCTTTAGAGTAGGAAAGAAATGATTTCAATTTCTGTTTCTGACACATATTAGCTGAGAGACTGGTTAAATCAGTAAAACTGGTCTCTCAGTTAACTATTAAAGGGGTTTATGGATAGATTTCAGGGTTCTGTGAAATTTGATAAGAGAGAGGAATGATACCTTTATTTCAAGACAACGTTTTCTTTATAATTTTATATGTTTTCATATATTTAAAGACATTAATTCTGAAAAGTTCACAGTCTCTCCTGCACTGCAAGCCAGACAACTAGCATTTATAAGTTTCTTACTATGTGCCACACATCGTGGTATTGAAACACAAAAAGACTGTACTCAAGGAGATAAAAATTTATTGGGCAAAAAATATGCAATTCTCTACATGTGCATCTGGATATATGCGTACCTATATGTAAATAAATATTCACACATAATTTAAAATCAACAAAGAGAATAAATTAACATTCAGTACCCTCATTAAAGGCTTCTTGGTAAAGATGGGGATATTTTTGGCCAAAATCTGAAGAAAGTCGGGAAAGCTAATAAGAGAAACTGAGGAGGGAGATTATTTCACATACAGGGAACAAATAGTGAAAATGGCTGGAGGCAGGAAATGGAGTACCTTGTGGGAGAAACAAGAAGTAGACCAGAGTCATTAGATCAAAGGATCTTCGAGTGTGTGTGTGTGTGTGTGTGTGTGTGTGTGTGTGTGTGTGGCAGGGGCAGGGGGTGTAAGAAGACTGAAAGTACAAGTCAGGACTATCCTAATATGGGAAATTTTAAAAGGGAAGAAAAAAGACTAAAAAAATTTAACCAGAACCACTGGAGATTTTCAAATGGAATATGAGGAGGGTTATAACACTGTCAGACTTGCACTGAAAAGATCAATTTTACAGTTAATGGGAGGAGGGTCAAGAATGGTAAGAGACAGGGAGACCAACAAGAAGCCTACTGCAATAGTTTTGGCATGAGGTCATGAGAATACATACCAGGGCAGTTGTGTTAGCATTGCCAGATGACAGAAGAAAGTATATTGGAGAAATATAATGAAATCAGAAATGAAATAACTTGGGAACTGATTTGTCTGGGCCTTGAAAGATAGTGAGGAAGAGTCTAGGTGACTTGGAGGATAGGGGTATCATCCATAGTAATAGGAAAACTAGAAAGAGAGTTTATTTGGAGAGTTGGAGTGGAGGATAATGAACTCATTTCTGGTCATGTTGAGTTAATGGTATCTACAAGACATCCATTTTGAGAATTCTAACACTTAGTTGGACATATAAGACTGGAAGTCAAGTGAGTGATTCAAGCTGTAAAAATAACTGAGAATTATCAGCATAGTCACAATGTTGAATTCACAGGTGCTAATAAGATCATCAAATAAAGGGTATAGAGAGACAATAGAAGTGTGCACCAGGGGACAATCTTGGGGGACATCCAAGTTTAATAGACAAGACCTTGATGAAGATCCAGTAAAGAATACTGAAAAACGAGGGTAAACATCAATTTAAATCAAATGAAAAAAAAATATGTATGTATTTTATAATTCTCAAGAGTATATAATATCCTTGAAGGATTTATCTATTTAAAATTAGCACTTATTACACTGTCTTGCATAGAGTTAGTATTGAATAATTTTTTGTTCAATTGAATGGAATTGATATTCTCTTGAATCCTTATTAAATTGAAAGTCTCTAGACAATAGGGGGTATTCCACTTTTATCTACGTTCCCAGCTCCAAACAGATAATATGAATTCTATAAAGATTTGTTGTTTTAAATCGATGGGGGAAAAGGCTTAATCAAACTATTGTTTTCTTCTCCAGACACTGTCATGGATGGATATATAAAATGGAATATTATTGCAGAGACTGAATGAATCTCAAGGATTTATTGTAACATTTTTCTTGCATGAGAGGATACAGAGGAAGAGCGAGTTAAGAAATTTAGCCCAAGTTACAATGTGAGTTGGTGGCAGAGAAGATGTTCCATTGCTCCTGACATTTGGTCCAGAGTTCTTCTCATGAGCACCGTTAACACTTCACCCTGTATGTCTGAGTTACCAGCATTATTGAGCCTTAAGTTACATCTCATTTTCTTTCTATGCATATCTAAATCCTTGTTAAATTTAGGTCAATTTTCTTTTCCTCACAGTTTGCAATCCTCACACTCTGTAATCCTGTAAATTTGCTATCATTTGGCAATTCTATTAATATGTCATTTACTCTCTCATTCCAGATCTTTAATAAAAATGTTAAATAAGACTAGTCTTAGTATTTGCTACATTTTGTTTATAAATCTTCCCTCAATTCTAATCTGACTGATTTTCTTGTCATCTAAGCTCATTTAAAACAAATTTGCAAGTAAAATATCATCAGACATGGTATCAGATATTTTGTTAATGCCTAAATATATCATGTTAGCTCTTTCATCCATTAATTTTGAAAATTTATCAAAGGAAAGAACTCAGCTCATCCCCCTTGAATTTACATTAATAAACTCCTGCTGCTATGGGTTTGTCATTTAGTTTCTCAGAGCTTCTCAAAGATGTCTCAAATTCACTATTTGTCTTATTGCTGTTTTTGTCCCAAAATAATGCCCTCTACTTATTTTAAAAATAATTTTTACATGTTGATATATTTTAAATAATAATTTTCTGACATTTTTGATACATGTTCTCTCCTTACCTCTCCCACCTTTCCCCCTTTGAGGAGCAATATGATATATGTTCTACATGTGCTATCACACAATATATATTTCTGTGTTCATTATGTTGTGAAAGGACAAATATTGCTTATTTTAGAGAAAAATTCATGGAGGAAATAAAGTAAAGTATTGCATGCTTTAATCTACATTCAAACAACATTTACTTTTAAAATGAGTAGCATTTCCCCCTGTGGGTGCTGTTACCAGCGAAACCTCCTAAGCTCCCACTGGGTAGGCATTATATTCTATTCTTCCACCATAATTCTCTTATTGGTTTTGGTTGGGATTCATTCATAGACATAGCCATTATCAATGACCCCCTTCAGACAAGTATAAAGTTTGAGAATGAAATAAAAGATGCTACAACAACCTTGTGAGCCACACCTTCACTTGATCTCCTATTTTGGGAGCAGTTATAGAGGATGGGAGCAATACCGAATTTTAGTCAGAAGGAAAGGGTCATAGTTTCAACTCTATTACTTATTATCTTTGTGTTCTTTGTCAAATATCGACCCTCCTCTGTTTCTTCCTTTGTAAAATGGGTGGGGGGAGGCAAAATAGATAACCAGAATTGATGCTTAGGGATTAACACCACCCACTAACATCACCTCCACTCACAGTTTACATTTTGATAGACTAGATTGAACTCTTAGGGGAAATGTCAATGTTTTGAGCTGAGAAGATAATATTAGAAATATTCCAAATTAAAATAATTTATATTATTTAAGAATATGAAGTCCTAGCTAAATTACCTTTAATTACCTTAATAATTCTCTTTTAATTCTATATTTATAACTTTTCACAGATTTATTTCCTTCTACTATAATTGTCTCTATTTATGACTACTATTCTAATCCTAGAACATGGCAAAATATCTAGCATATCATAAGTGCATTATACATATTGAACAGCTAGATGGCTCAGTGGATAGAGTATCAGGTCTGGGGACTGGAGGTCCTATGTTCAAATATGATCTCAGATACTTCCTAGCTGTGTTACCCTGGGCAAGTCATTTAACCTCAAGTGTCTATTTCTTACTTCTCTTCTGGCTTGGAACCACTATTTAGTATCATTTCAAAGAGAGAAGATAAGGTTTTAAAAATAAAGTTTTCTTGACTGACCTCTCAATTATTGTAATCCTTGCTTCAAATCTCTTCCTTCTCTACTCTTTGCTCCATTGCATTTCCAAAGACATTCCTAAAACACTAGTCTGATGGTATTTCTTCCTAGTTTGTTAAACACCTGGGTCTCCTTGTTACTTCTAGGAACAAAACCAAATTCCCTTGCATTTTATTTCTAATATTTCTAGGTGGTGGATTTTTTTAGTGGAAAGAATATTGATGTTAAAAAATCATAACATTACAATTTTAATTTTGAAGCTTTTCAACTGAAAGGTAATTAGAGGTGATCTATTCTAAAACATTAATTTTGACAGATAAGGAAACTAAGTCTCATTTTAGGTTGTGTGGCTTGCCCAATTCACACAAGTATTAAGTAGAAAAATTAAATTCAAGCACAGGGTTTCTCATTCTAGTTCCTCCTCCCCCTACACCACATTACCCTTTTCAGTTTATGTTCAATTCCTTATTTCTTATGCTAATGAATTTTGTGAACATGGACCATTTCTTTTACTTCTTTGAGGCTCAGTTTCCTCATCTTAAAATTTATGTAGTAATATGTGCAGTACCTATTTCAAGTGGCTATTATCAGTAAAGAAAACACATACACATTAAGGATTGATATGTCACATTACAGCATATATCATATTACTTGCCATCTTGGGGAGAAAGGAAAGGTAGGAAGAATAGAGGGAATATGGATCTCAAGATGTCAGAAAAGAATTATTACAAAATGTATCAAAATGTAAAAAAATAATTTAATCTTAAAATAGTGTAAGTGTGATCCTCTTTTTGAATCATAATCATCATTCCACTCAGAATTCCATCCAATAGAAAGGTTTCCTACTCTTAACTCCCTCTGTGGGACTCCCTTATTGTTCCTAAACATTTTGAGCTATTGTTCCCAGAGTGATGACTTGAGTTGAGTTATCTACACTCATAGATCTCCTCTCTACCGGTGGTAATAGTTCATATTTCTGAAAGTACTGAAGTGAATTCAAAGAGATATGGAGAGAAAGGAGACTTCCTTTATATGAAAGTCACTGACTTCAGGCACACTATGATCCCACAAAGACCAATATAAAAAAAAAATTACTTTCAAGTGTAAGTAACTCTTTGTATGGAGCCTTAAATAGGATTTTAAGGAAACCATTTCCTAAACTCAAGATGAATCACATTTCACACAGCATGCAGTTATTGCAATTTAGATATTAAACTCTTTGGGCAGAAATTCTGTCTTCTAAGGCTTCGGGTTACCTGGTGCTAAATACATTGTCAGGAATACTAACAGATAATGTTCATAATTCTGAAGCATTTACATTCTGATCAAATTTCCATGGCTCCTTCATTCTCCCTATGCTTGTCCAACATAACGAGAGCCTTCAACTTGTCAGATCTTTTAATTGGGTTCTGTTCTCCATTCAGTGAACAACCTGAAAGGGGAATACCTGAGAATGACACTAAATTCTCCAAAGCTACTTAATTGATGGATGGATTCAATAAATTTCTAACAAGATAAAATATCCAGGTCAGATTCTGAGCTAAGGGAGATAAGGGGGATTCATGAGGAAAACATAGTACCTGGAGCCTTGATACTTGGGTTTCAGTGCTGACTATTGATTTCAGTCTGATTTGGATACTATTAGCTCATAACCTTTGTGCCACTGTTTCCATATACAATACCTGCACAAAGTAGGTCCTAAAGAAGTACTTTATTGAACTGAAAGTGAAGGGAATTATATTTACATGAATTGGTATAAGGGAAATGCTTCCTAACCCTTAATGCATCATGCAATGGAAACATTACTGTTTTCTGTGTATAGTCACTCCTTTTCACACTTTACCCATCTGACTGTTTTGACTTTTCTCTGGACTTCTAGATACATGAGATCGCTTTGATGAAAATGCCCACAGAACAATCCATATGTGACATATTGTACCAATACCTTAAAGAATTATTAACAATTAAGTTAGCATCTAACTTGTGAATAGCTCCCCTTAAAGTATGAAGATTGGCTTTGATATATTGAAGAATTTGATTTTATTTACATATTTGTTACTCACACAGACACCAGAGGAGATCCTTTGCAAGTCTTCTTTCGCTCAGTAATTCTTACTTATATTTCTCCACGAATTCTCCATAAAAATTCCATTCATTTTTTGGGAAGCCTTCTTCTGATCATTTTAGGATTATGAGGTGTACTAATATATCCTTTCAGATGTCCATTTACTGCGTGCCATTCTTATTACATGGCCCGCCCACCTCCTTTCGCGGTCCCTTCATTTAATAGGATAAAAGAACAATAATACCACACATAAATCTACAGAAAACGTGGCCTATGATAACGAATGTCATCTAACTCGTTTGTATTCTCTATCATTAATCTCTTGGACATGACAAATCTTGGTAGCAGAAGGGAATAAATTCCAGATAATAAGTTTTAAGGTAATGAATGACCCTTCCCTATGAAGTACTTTAATGGCTCTCCTTGTCAGAATTCAGATTTTATTATTAACACTGTAGAATGGCAGCCCGAAGAGATATAGTTGCAAATCAATTTCACTGCTCCTTCATAATGAGTCCCTAATTGACCTCAATTTCTGATAGAGTCACATATTTCCTTCCATACTTTATTTTAATGACATGTATCAGAGGATTTAGTGACTGGGCATAAAGAAATTTATTTTAACTCTGTATTTCGTCATGTTGAGTTTAATGGAGGAAATATAAATCGTTACCACACTAATACTGATGATTAGAATGGTATTTATGTCTCTTTGAAGATAAGATGTTGATCACTTTGCTAAATTAATGTTTTACTTATCTCATTTAAAATAAATGAGGAACAAGTGTAATTCAGAAAAAAAATCCAATGCTTACTTCACAAGGACCAGTGTAGGTAGAATTGTTAATGTGTATTTTGTGTATATGTGTGTACTAGTGTTTGAATATCTGTCTTTCCCCTAGGAGTAAACACTGATGTCACTATTCTTGTAAAACAGATATCTCCAAATGAATACTCAGGAAATGTATTTTCTTTGTAATTCATATGCCCCAAATAGATTCACAATCCGGTTGAAATGAACTTTGACACATTGAAAATAATGTGACCCCATTCAGAACTCTACTTATTTGCATCGGAATGCAATTAATATTACCTTTAATTAAAAAAAAACAACATAAGAAAATGAATATACTTTGCAACATTCAGTTTATTACATACTTAAGAAGAAAACAACAACTTGTAAACTTCCTAAACAACTTCCTAAATCTAATATTATTTTGTTCTGGATACATACTAAGAGGCAACAAAGAATTCCACTTCAAAAGAAGTATGGATGTGTCCAGAATTAAGAGAAGCCTGTGTTTAGATTCTGCCTCCTGTGCTTCAATTGTGTAACTAGTGAGAAGTGGCTTGATTTCCTTAAATCTTAGTTTCCTCATCTGTAAAATGGGGATAATGGTACTTATCTAATGGAGTTCTTTTGAGCCTGAAGCAAGTCATTTAGGAAATGTTTTGCAAACCTTAGAGTAATTTATGAATACCATTTATTATAATTATGATTCCCAAATCCCTGATCCTCCCTTCTCTTTCTGGATCATCTTGCTCTTCTCTTCTTCTTCATTTCTTTTTTCTCCAAATCCAAATTCTGCCTAACTTGAAACGAAGATTTTTTGCACATCATATCACTGACTTAGACCAGCAGCTCCTTGAGAGCAGAGATCATCCTTTTGATTTACTTTTTATCCCATTTTTTAATATAGTTCACTGATGGTGCCCTCCCCTCAGAGTTCCTTACTAGAAAGGCAGAGGGACTGGGGCAGGGCTGCTCCCCTCCCCTTCTCCACTTTGCCTGACATTTTTTCACAGCCATTGCCCCTCCGCCCAGTAGCCCAATGGGATAAGTTTCTCCTCCCCCTGTGTGGGGTAAATGGGTGGGGGGAGGGCATACTCAGTATGTTTGAGGGAGGAGCACAGAACATGGTCTGAGGGGATGGGGTGAAGGCGGGGCCTGGTAAACCACCTCTATAAGCTTCACCATCACTGGTATAGTGCTTGACACATAAAAGATGCTTATTAAATGCTAAATGAGAGGTAGCTAGGTGGCTCAGTGGATAGAGAGACTGGCCTGGAGACAGGAACTTCTGGGTCTCAGATGCTTCCTAGCTGTGTGACCCAGAGCAATTTAACCCCAGTTGCCTAGCTTTTATCACTCTTCTGCCTTTGAACTGATATTTAGTTTCTATTTTAAGACTATATTAATTAGAGAATTTTGTACCTTTGAACTACATTCCTCAGAATTCCTTCAGTATTCCCCAGAATTCCTTTTGATCTCTCCACCACATTGTGTGGTCATGTTTTGTATATAGTTTGTTATAAGCGCTTCCTCTTCTCTCTCTTTTCCCGTATGTGGGGTTAAGGAAGGTAGATTTTTGCTCTAACTTTTTATGTTAATTATTATTAATAAATCATTAAATATAATACTTAGAATATTGTATATTAATTTTGAAACTCACAAGACAGAAGTTAAGGGTTTTTAAAATAAACATTCTTTCCTAAAATAATAGATTTGAGAATGCTTTAGAAACTTAACACATATATGAACAAAGCATTTAATAAAGTATTCCATTTTGTGCTCATTGAAAATAATTAGGATAGTTATGGGGATCAGTGGGGAGAGAAGCAATAGAGAGTCCCTTTTGATAGAAGGAGACAATAGCGAGATCAGAAGGTTAGAAGTCATCTGGGTGACCAGGTGGCAGAAATAGAAAGCTTTTGGGTATATTTTTATTTTGGCCAATTTTTCCTAATAACTATTTTGTTCTTTCTATGCAGTTGGAATGAATATAATTGTACTCAGCATTCTATAAATTTCAGTGCCTTGGTATAAAGTTTTAGCTTCATTTTCTGGGCAGACTCTTACATTTATAGAATGCTCTTAAACATTAGGTATCTTTTTTATATTCACTTGAAATTTGCCTCCCTTTAATTTCCACTCACAGACAAAAACCAGAAAAGCCAAATTTATACTAATTTAAACAAACCATCTGGTTTCCTCCAAAACAACCACAATCAAAACCACAACAAAAAACCTTATGCTTTATCCTACCTCATCCTAATCAATTTATTACCTCCTTCAACAAATACTCATGCACTATCTGAGTGCAAGCCTCTCCCACAATTGTGTAGCAAGGGTAGTTGAAAAATGGAATCAGGAATGCAATTACTGGGAGCAATAAGAAAACAAGAATTTATTAAGTAAAGCCAGACACTTTGCTTAGGGCTGAAAATACACAAAAAGGAATAAAAAAGCAAAAAACATTCAAAACACAAAATATAGGCCCTACCCTTAAGGAACTTACATTCAAAAGAAGAGTGAAACGTACAACTAGGTACATACAAGTTAAATACAGAGTAGACAAACAGTTTTTATCTTTTGTTCATGAAGAAGACCAATGATGTTGTGACTTCATACATAACTGAATTTAAGCAAAGCAGAGTTGCCTCACTCTTTCTTCCAGAGAGTCCAGTACAGGACAAAAGTCAGGAAAACTGGTGATGACTAAGCTCTAAGCATTCCACAGCTCCTGTTTCAGCTGCCTTTCTGAATCTTTTTTTTTTTAAACCCTTAACTTCTGTGTATTGGCTCCTTGGTGGAAGATTGGTAAGGGTGGGCAATGGGGGTCAAGTGAATTGCCCAAGGTCACACAGCTGGGACGTGTCTGAGGCCGGATTTGAACCTAGGACCTCCCATCTCTAGGCCTGATTCTCAATCCACTGAGCTACCCAGCTGCCCCCTGGCTTCCTGAATCTTAAAACAAACCGTTCTCCTCTGCCTAGTCATGCTTGAGGTGGGCATCCTCCTAATTCACTGATGAGTGTGAGGCCTGTCGGTTACCCTCAGCATGCTTTTTAGCCCTTCTGCCAAGTGATTTTTACAAGTGTGTGGCTGAGCCACACATGAGGGTTGGATGAAAGGTAGTCACCAAAGGTAGTGGAGCAGTTCTACGAAGGGCTTGGTAAATCCTCAGGGCAGATATGCTGCTCCTTCCTGAACTCTCAATACACCACAGATTAACAGTAATCTCAGAGGGAAAGCAATAAGGTACTTGCATGAAAAGGAACTGGAAAGGCTTCCTGCAGAAGGGAGGAGTTTAGTCTGTGACTGGAAGAAAGCCAAGGAAGACAGAAGGTTGGAGTGAGTAAGGACATCATTCTACCCCAATAGCCCTAAAGAAGGCGTCCATATATATTATACTTGTGGAAAGAAAAAAAAAAAAGGAAATAACTGAAGGTATTGGATTTATTTTCCTAATCTTGTCTTCCTATTCTAACTAGAAAAAAAAAAAAAAAGCTAGGTGAGACTTCTTCGTATATCCCCCTCCTCATTCTCAAATACCATACTTTCATAGATTAATGGAATTTTGTCATGTTTGTAAAGGCCCAAACAATGTTGAAATCTTAGCAAATCTTCCAGCCTAGGAGATTCTTATGAATGTATGCCTTTCTGTAATACTCCAAAAAAAGAGTGTACTGTAAGTCTTCTGATTTTTTTTAATGTAGAACACTTGACCTTATTCATCAAATGAGATAATATGCAACATGCCTTATAAACCTTGAAGTGCTATATAATTCTATTTTTTATTAACATTTTTAATTAATACTAATCATTAATAATATGTCCCTGATCTTTTATTCATTCAATGAAGCCTTGTCTTCTCCTTTCCATAATACACATCACAAATGCTGTTTTTTGGGATGTTTTATTAATGAAATATATTAGCTAATAGTAGTTGTAGCCTGATTATGTATATCATATATATACTTTTATTTTCTTTTGGATTATTTTCCAAATATATTATCCAAGGATCAACACGAGTCCCACATTTCATAGAAACAGAGCATTATTAGAAGATTATTTTTTTGATGGGGAGTCTAGACATGTTTTCATTAGAGATAGGAGCTCCTGTGGTAGAAATTCCCTTTACTGTGAGAATAACAAATTATAACTTATAGGTTTAGAGAGCTTTCTAGGATTCCTAGAGACTAATTGGCTTTTCCATGTTTACACTACAAATACTTATTAAACCTAAAGTCTTCCTTATACCAAGATTAACCTTTTTTTTTTTTTTCACTCTTCCCTGCTCTTCTCCTCATATTAAGGACTTGGGATTTTATAGCACTTAGAAATAATTTAAACCACAAACTCTGATATGGAATATCTTATAGTGAAAAGAGTGATAAATCTAGTGATAAGCCTAGGATTTCTGGACCATAGCAGAAAGCTGCCGACTTGGTGACCATTTATTCTTTCTGAGCCCATTTCCTCTTTATAAATGGGAGTAGAGGTGAAGAAGATTTTTGCTCTACATATTCAGCATGGTAGTTTGAAAGAATATGCTATATGATTTTTTAACTAATTTAGAAAATTGAGTTATCATCAGTATTATCATTAGTAGTGATAACATAATGTAGAATTCAGTATAAACATTTTACTTTTTTATAATTTTAGTGTAATTTTCATCATTTTTCAAAAATTGATATTTGTTTAGCATTCTGTATTCAAAAGTCCTAAATAGTTCTAACTTTGTACAATATATTTTATGGGTGCTTTCTGCTCATTATTTCCTGTTCTAAACATCATATTCAAACACTGTATTTCTATAAGTATAAGGAAATGAAAGTCTTCTAGTTTGCAATGTATCTAAGACTGACATATTGGGAAGATAACTATTTTTAACCTCATCATTCTAGTCTCTCTTTGGAAATATTCTTAGGGATTTACTTCACTAGGAGTTCTGTGATTAGAGGGAAATAGGAGGATTAATTTCATATATTTGAAAGAAGTCAGCAAAAACAACCTTTATCTTTTTTTCAGAAAACTCTTTAGTGTCATATATCAATATAAAATCATTTTTCTTTTACTAAGAATTCAAAGAAATTACAAAGTATTAAACTAACACATTCAGAGATGCCTGAGGCTCTAGTATGGTCTAGACTGATTCAACATAGCTCAATGGGACATAAGAAAATCAAAAGAGAAGAAAAAAAAACAACTAGGCTTCTTTTATTCTTCCCAGGACCTTTATGCCTGAATTAATGCAGCCTGCTATAAATTAATATGGGAGATGCACCAGATATATGAGCAGGAAAATTTAAAAACTGTAGTTAAGGAAATGGGAAGAAATATGAGCATTTTCTGGCTTTTTAAAAGCAATGGAGCCATTTTTGTGGAACTGTTCCATTCTTTATAGGAGTGGAGACATAATGAAGATTTATATTACTGGAAATCTTTTCTTTTTCTTTTTTCCCTTTTGATAGAGCATGGGCAGCTCCACCATTGTATGGTCTGAAAGCATTGCAGTGTAGAACAAGTAGTCATTTGTGGTCATTGATGGAAACAAAGAGCCCTTAAACTTTAGGATGATACAGTAGTACCCTGAAGTAAAGAAACATGCCAGTTATCTTCATACTGGAAAGTGGCAGTGAAAATGTGCATCTCTATGTCTATCCATTTTGTAGTGGGTTTATATACACATCACAGAACAATTCACAACCTTCACTGTATAGAAAAGGCGCACTATTGATTATTCTCCTATTATCACTGTTACTACTATTCCTAATGATGGTGATATTTCTGACATTTGTCCTCTACTACCCAACTTACCACTCCAGTTATTGGTGCTATATGTATCACTATTACAATTCCTACTATGGAAGAAGCAGAGAAAGAGATGGGGAAGGAGAAGGAAGTAGAGGAGGAGTAAGAAGGAAAATAAAAGGAGGAAATGGAGTGCCTAGTTTTGAAGTATTTTTTCCATTACAGAGCTTCATTTTCCAGATCAATTTCTTTTATATTTCTTTTTATGTTTCACTAAATCTTTTGGCAATATATTAAAATAATTTATGTTTATTGTGCAGTTTTGGTCATACTTAGTATGAATTACATATACTACTAAGATTGTACAATATCATATGGGCTATAATTAATGATTATTCTGTTAGCAAATTGCCATCAGAGAATCCAAAGCCATATAATATAGTGAGTGAGATTAACACTTGGGAATAAAAGGGCATTGGCTCTAGATGTAAATGTGATGCTAATCTTCACTTTAACTTTGTGCAAAGGACTTCTTTCTGAGCCTCAGGTTACTTTTCAGTAAAATGAGAGGTTTGTAATGGATTGTTTTTAAGATTCCTTTCAGACTGATTACTAACAATAAATTGTAACCAATTTTTATTAAGCATGAACTAAAGTAGATGAGCAAGAGGTGTGGCAGGAGACACCAAACTTAATTAATGAGATATACTCCTGTCCTCATGGAATTTAGTATTAAGTAAGAGAGACAGAAGGATGGGTGATAGATAGATAGATAAAATGGAATATTTATTTTTTCTTCACTATGTTCCAGACACTCTAATATTTATCCTATTTTTTTTGTTCTTTTGGGGTCTGTGTATTTCAATTACTTTGATGAATTATGCCTATAAATGCATGAGTTTGTGTCTATGATGAGTGATGAATTCAGTATCAATTTATGAGTTTTTCTATATTCCACAGATGTAAATACCATACAATGTACACATATAATACACATGTGTGTACATGATATCCATATATATATGTGCATATATAAAACATTCATTTATACATGTACATGCTTTTCAACACACATATGTTTATATCCATTCATCCTACAAAAATATGGAGGCCCAATTCACTGAAATGGTTGGAAATTGAAGTCGTGGCCAAGCTGCCAGCCAACCATCATCTTGTATCAGAAGATACTTATTGAATTCAAAAGAAATTGGAGCTTGTTCTGAATAAAACTACTTCAGTTTTTCTTAACACCTTAAACATACTCTTACCTTTGAAATGCACATTGTCATGCGAAAAAATTCTTGAAGGCTAATGCTCATAAAAGGAGAATAAGGGGGCAGCTGGGTAGCTCAGTGGAGTGAGAGTCAGGCCTAGAGACAGGAGGTCCTAGGTTCAAACTCCGCCTCAGCCACTTCCCAGCTGTGTGACCGTGGGCAAGTCACTTGACCCCCATTGCCCACCCTTACCAATCTTCCACCTATGAGACAATACACCGAAGTACAAGGGTTTAAAAAAAAA
>NC_058132.1:105713058-105727061 GCF_016433145.1 Gracilinanus agilis
ATGTATCTATCTATTCTATCTATCTATCTATGTATGTATCTATCTATCTATCTATCTATCTATCTATCTATCTATCTGTAAGAGACAACATCTACTCAGAATGACAGATCCTTTGATACATACTAACTTTGTGATCCTAACCAAATCTCACAATCTTTCAATATTAATACACAAATCTCTTATTGTAAATTGTAAAATACCTGATGATCTGTTTTGAGAAAATTGTAAGACTACCTTTCTTTTGTGAGGAAAGAAGAAGAGGAAGAGGAAAAAAAAGACAAAGAAGAGGGAAAGACAAGGATGGAAAAGGGATAGAGTTAGAAAAAAAGAAAGGGAAAGGGACACAGAGAGAAAGATGAAAGAGGAATTTCAAAGAAATAGAAACATATTGTCAATGTGTCAACTGAAGATTAAGGAAAATATTCCCTTTCATAGACCTTTTGATTTCTGACAATTACTGCAAAGGACTCCAGACATTGTGGCAAGGCCACTTCTATATCTAAAATATGAGTTCCACCATTTGCTGACATTGGTAGTGTTCCAGGCAACCTGTCAAAAATCTCCCTGCACTTAACTGAAGAGTGTTAGCATATATCTCAGCCTGGGTTCATTGAGAGCCCAGAGAGAATCTTACCAACTATTAGGTCTACAACAAGAGATAAAATAACATGAATATCCAAAAGAAAACGAAAGGAAATTTATTAACATGGTATAAAAGTCTGCTGAGACTGATGGTAGCTGAGGCTTCTTAGGGTATAGGTCTGATTTTTATAACTTTACATGTCTATTTTATATGTGCATATACATTTTATATGTATATATAAGGGTACATATTAACCCTGCAAAGCCTTACTGCAGAATTTCTCACAGTTGGAAAGGGTTTATAGAACCCTGAGGAGAGGCAGTTGATCCTGGAGACTTGATGAGAGTAGGAGGTCAACTGGGCTCTTTTTTTGGACTGAAACCTGGCCTTTATTCTGCAGCTTTTCTCTTAAGATTTGTTAGCTTAGCTATTTCCTTTAGATCTCCCTGACCTTCCCTATCTCAATCATCATTTTCCCTTCCTGAATTTCTGTGGGGTTTTGGAAGGAGGGTGGATCTGGGTGGTAGCTTTCAAATTTTGTAGGTTTAGTTTCCCCTTAATCAAGTAGGGCTCACCCTTGATACAAATTATCTCCTGAATCATTATATGCAAGTTGGGCAGGTCCTTCTCAGTCTCACATTCCTGTGTTCCTCCCCCACCTGAAGCTTTCTGTAGGTGGCTGCTAGAGTTACCTTGTATCCCTCTGTCCTTTACAATCAACCCTGAAACTCAATAAACCCTATTGTTCACTTAATCAAACCTTTGGCTAAATCATTAGTTGATTGATAAAAGAGGGAGAAGGGAAGAAAGGAATAGTATTCTCTCTGGGTCCTGAAGGGAGTTGGAGGCGTCCATTTTAGAGGAAGTGGTGATCCCTATACTTCCTCCGGACTCTTCCTTTGTGAACCTGAGAAACTGACTAGAAAGTCCTCTAGTCAGTTTCAAGCCATTTCTGCCTGGCCCTAACTTTGTCTGTAGAAGTGCCCTTCCTACCTGAAGGGCTCTCAGCCTGTTTCCCTTCAGTGTCCTCTGTCTCAAACCTGTGTACCCAGTCTGTGTCTCCCTGCTGCAGATGCCTGCCCAAAATACCTCATCTCTCCCTTGCAACCCTTTATACCTCAGTGTTTATATTCCCTAATCTCAGTCATTCCTTATACCTCCTACCACCTCAATTTAATACCTCCATCATTGTATCCTCCTTTCCCACTTTCTGACTTAGAGATCTACAAACCCCTATCCACAGTGCCTTATCCCCTATAACAACTACCATATCACCTTTAACCTGCCTTAGTCCCTACCTTATCTCCCTACCTGCCTTTAATCTCCTTATTACCTCCAGCCTTTGGTCCCATATTATCCTATTTGCTTTAATTCTTTATTACCACTAGCCTGTTCCCTTATTACAACTCTGCTTAATTCTCTCATTACAATATATATACTCATTCAGATGTATTCCACAGAAAATTCTGGATGGACAATAAATTCCTTTGACAGAAAAGGGAAGAGTGTAAGAGTTTATCAGCCAGTGGAAAAGGAGGTGGTGGAGGAGTTTTTTGGGAAAGGGTGTATATTTGTCTTGTAATTGGCAGCCTTTCTTATTGGAATGACAAAATATGTAAAAAAGTTAGCCAAATACTTTCAAAAATTTTAAAAGATGTCTCTTATCTAAGACAGCAAGATTAAGTATTCTGACAAAATTGCAGGTGTCTTATCCAAGTATGATAGTTTTAAAAACAGTAGGTGAGCAGACTAACTTTTCTATGTCCTTAAATCATTTGTTACACATAATTTACACACACACACACACACACACACACACACACATATATACATATATACACATACATTTCCTTCAGAAGCCTTAGATGACACAGGAACCATCATTAGGGTTATCTTTTTTATAGACTTTGTAGGTGTTGCCAGATTTCATGCTCCTCTAGAATAACTTTGGAGAACTCAAAGCTGGGAAAGAAAGGCATAAGCAAGAGGCAGGCAGAGGTCAGGAACTTCAAAATAGTAAGCAACCTCTAGCACGAGACCATAAAGAGTATGTCTGCGAGTACAGTGCTACATACTGTGAAGTGTCAGCACACAAAGTTCCATGGGTAACTAGTTTCTTAAAATGTTCTAAAAATTTTGTCCCTAATAAATTCAGTTTAGGGCCCAAAGTTCCTCCTTCTAGCCTGTAATCTTTAATTATATAGTGACATTTTCATTCTCTGTTATTTACTTGTCTTTCCAAATGTTAATTCATCAACTTTCTCTTCTTTTTTTTTTATTCCCTTGCTAGAAAATCAGGTTAAAATGCATTTTTCATTATCTTTCTCCTAACCATTTGTAACTATTTAGGGAGTATAATTAATAAGTTTTGACATTATCTTTTTAATTGACTGCTACTTTGAGATACTCATTAAGCACCCTGACTGCTTTTGCTAGTGTGAACAACTATCTATCATTTTATATGGTGTTTAAAATATGTGCATATATAACACATATATCTATATACTTGTGCATATACATATGTATATAAACGCATGCATACCTACACTGGAAAGATTATATTTTAATGTGAGTATACACACACACACACACACACACACACACACACACAAACATGTGGGAAAGCTATATGGCACAATGGGTAGAGCACTGGGCCTTAAGTCAAGAAGACTTGTATTGGAATCTGGTCTAAGACACTTAATAGCTGTTTAACTTTGGGTAAGTTACTTAACCTGTATTAATCCACATGGATAAGAAAATAGTGAGCCACTTTCAGTATCTTTGCCAAGAAAATCACATGGATAGTATTGGTATGATATGATCCACATTGTCACAAAAAAAAAAAAATATGTACACACTTGACCAACAAAAACAGCAAATATATAGTATATGCATGTAATAGGTTTGTGTGTGTCTTAAATGGCATTCCATTATGAAGGTTTTCTGCCATCTTTGTATGAGAAAATTTTCAAACGACAAAAATTAGTTCCAAAGATAATAGACTTTACATAATAATTAGAAAGTGTACTGAGATCAACTTTCCAAAAGAAATTAAATAATTCCATATTTATTTAGAAATTAAATAAGGAACTTTATCAAATTGACAAATTAAAGTTAACTATAATATATTTTGTTAGTGTATGCTCTATAATAGTGGTACCTAATTGTATTATAATATCATAAATTCCTATAACTAGAAGGAACATTCTACATAGTACAATTACTGAATTTAGATTGAATAATAAATAGGATCAAAGAGTCTAATTACATAATTTTACAGATTTCTAAACTAAGGCTCAGATAATAATTATCTTGCATTTAGTTAAGGCTTTAATTTGGGTATTTGAGTATCTTCTATTATATTTGAGGAAACTGATGTCTACAAAAGTGAAGGAGCTTGTTCAAGGTCAAATAATACATAAGTGATAAAACCAGAATAGGGATTCAAGCCTCCTGGAATTGTATTCCTCTGCAGCAACCTAGCAGCATCCTTATTCCCATGTCAGTTCTTTTACCCATCAGCCTATAATGGTTTGACTGAAGTCCCAGGACCCTTCCCAGGAGATGGTTTACAATTTTAGCTCAGAAAGGTGAGCAGCATTTCTAGAAACAATTCCAAGTTTAGGCATTATGTGCATTTTTAAGTACAGAAGTTACAGTTTCTGTGTTATAGGTAAAATTCTCCAAGGAAGAGGCCATAGCTCTTCCACACTCTCTCCAAATGTGCCGCACAACATAGGGCAGGAGAACTTATTACCTTCATATTGATGTGGTAGCTTTAGCTATGGTCATAGTCTAGGTAGGGCCCTTTTCCAATCTCTTCAAAAGTTATTTAGGGAAGTTATGACTATGGTGTCAGAGGAGGTCTAAAGTGCCACAAAAAGCCATGAAAGAGTAAGCTATAATCAACAGAAACCATTATCCTAAATAAGAACTTCCTGAACAGCTTTTCTCATATTTGTGTTTCTAGCCCTTTCCTAAAAGTGAGAAAAATCAAGGTACCAAAAGAAGACAAAGTGACTTGGCCAAAGCTTTAGAGGTTCAAAAGCAGAGTTAGTGCTTAAGCCCTACTCTTATTCCAGATTCTGCCAGTCCTACAATTTGGAGTAAGCACATAAGAAAAAACACACTTCACAAACACAGCATCACTTTTTAAGATACAGTACCTGCCTGTAACTATGAGTTCTTACAGTGCATTCAGACCCTGCTTCCTACATGATATCCACTCAAAATAGGAACTCGTCTTATAGTTACTTCTCAGTTATTCTACTTATGCCTTATTCAATTTATAGGTGATATGCAACGGATTTTCCCTAACAGTCCAGCATTTCCCAATTAGCTTGATATCAGTGAAGGCAAACAATATTCATTTAAATTATACATAATTATAGAAAAACATTTTCTCTATACTATAGTAGAGAGCGTCCTTAGATTTCTAGACATTTCTAGAAATTGATATAGCCATAGATGTAGATATACCTATAGATACAACTACCACTATGAATATATAGATCTATAAATATAGCTATAGATGTAGAAATAACTATGGGAATAGATATGAAAATACAGAGATAACTAATATAAGCTGACCACAAAGCTATGAAGACCTGAATTAAAATCCTACCTCTGACTAAAACTGACTGAATGACTCTGGGCACATCACTTAAGCTCTCCAGGTTTGCTCCAAGTGACTCTATGTTTATAAGTTTCAGAGAAGGTGCCAAGCTACATTGGTTGGAGGACTTCTAATAGAGAAGTTCCCTCTATTTATGAAATCACAAGTCCATACCTATTCTGATTTTCCCGAATGCTGTTACATCTCTAGCTATTGCTTAGACTGTAATTTGTGTATAAACTTGAGCTCCTTAAAAGCAAGGAATCTTTCTTAAGCTATTAGCATCATTCCTGGAATAGAGTGAGCATTTTTAATGAATGCTTTCCCATTCCATTTTGTATCAGTAGAAATATAACTAAAGATAGTTATAGCTATATAGCGATAAAGACAGAAGAAACAGATAAAGATGAAAAAAGTGGAAGCTCTGAGAGAAGAAACTTGATTCTTATCTTTGTATGTCACAGTGTAAGGATTTAATTGAATTTTGGCTTTATATATAGACGTGCATAGATAAATAGTATAGACAGATAGATCAAAATCAATATAAAATAGTTAGAATTTACTTAGCACTTTAAGAAGAATGTAAAAGCTGGTTTGAGAGTAGCTAGGTGGCACAGAGGATAGAGTGCCCAGCCTGACATCAAGAAACACTCATCTTCCCAAGTTCAAATCCGGCCTCAGACATTTACTATTTAAGTGATTCTGGACAAGTCATTTAACCCTGTTTCCCTCAGTTCTCATCTATAAAATGAGCTATATATATATAAAATGAGGAAAATAAATGGAAAAGCACTTCAGTGTCTTTGTGAAGAAAGTCCCAAATGGGGTTATACAGAGCTGGACATGATGAACAACACAAAAGGTAGCTTGAAAATTAACATTAAAAAAACAAACAAGGGGGCAGCTGGGTAGCTCAGTGGATTGAGAGCCAGGCCTAGAGACAGGAGGTCCTAAGTTCTAATCTGGCCTCAGCGACTTCCCACCTGTGTGACCCTGGGCAAGTCACTTGACCCCCATTGCCTACCCTTACCACTCTTCTGCCTTGGAGCCAATACACAGTATTGACTCCAAGATAGAAGGTAAGGGTTTAAAAAAAAAACAGAACCCTAAGATCATGGCAACTAATTCAATTACTTTCTAGGAAATAGAGGATGAAGAAATGGAAGTAATGTCAAATTTCATATTCTTGGGCTCAATGATCACAGCATACTATGACTTGCCTCTATGAAATCAAATATTCCTTGGAAGGAAGGATATAGAAAATCTGGAGAGCATAATAACAGAAATATCACTTTATTGACAAAGGTTCATAAAGTCAAAGCTATGGTTTTCCCAGTAGTAATGTATGACTGTGATGTTTGGACTATAAAGATAGTTGAACATTGTATAATCAATATTTTTGAATAGTGGTGCTGGATATGACTTTTAAAAGTCTCTTGGACAGCAAGGAGATCAAATCAGGCAAAACTTTTAGAAATTAATTCAGACCAATCATTGTAAGGACAAATACTAAAGCTAAGGTTTAAATACTTCGGTTACATTAAGAGAAGACAAGACTTATTAGAAAAGTTGGGAAAGATTGAATATAAAAGGAGAAAGAGATGGCAGTGGATAAGATGAAGAGATAGTATTATGAAAGCAATGAGAATAAGCTTGGACATACTTTGGGAGAGGTGGAGGATGGAAGGGCCTGCCATGCATAGTGTCCATGGGATCATGAAAATCCAGATGTGATTGAATAAATGAACAAGCAAAAGTTTTTCATAGTGCTTTACATGTGATTAATCATTTTGTGCTCACAGTAACTTTGTGGGATAGATGCTATTATTGTTTCCATTTATTTAACAGATGAGAAAACTGAGACCAAGACTAGTTAAAATACTTGCTTGGCATCACACAGTTGGCAAATGTTTGTGACAAGCTTTGAACTCCAGTCTTCCTGACTCTAAGTCTTGATGTTATAACCTCTATTGATTCCACATAAAAGTCTCTGTTCTTAATAATCAAAATGAAGTTGCACTAGGTTTGACAAGGTCTGCAGTTTCTGGTGGGGTCTTCCAAGCTGAAAAGGCTTTGAGAAGAGATAGGAAGCAGACCCTGCTTCTGCCATCTGAACATCAATCTGATTAAATATGAATAGACTCATGAGTTAACTGAAGTTTGAAGTCAGCCATAACTTCTCTTGAACACAGGAAATTGAGGAATATATAGATACCAGTCTATGTTGGTACTGACTGAACCCACTCTTAGGAAATCACTATTCTCCAAGAATAATCATGGCTGTACTTTGCCATGTACTAAACTCTACTAAGTTGCAGTGTGGTACCTCATCATATTAGGGTAGTGACCCAAGGTTCTTAAGACTCATGCTTAAAAGAATACAAACTCTGGAAGATTCTGAAAACTTGAAAGAATTAAGAGTATTGGCCCAATAACAGTTTTTACTTGCACTATAGTTTTAGGACATCCTGTATAGATACAAAATGCTATAAATTATTATATTAGTAATATGTTGTAACATTCTATTATAAAATATGATTCTATTTTATTTTATTAAATTAAATTTTATAATTTTAATATATTAGGATAAAATTATAACATATAATGTTATATGTAATGTACCTTTTATCATTACTTAATTGTAATATAATGTGATATAAATCTAATATCATCTAACTACTATATTATAATTAAATAATAATATGAATCTAATACTTATTATAATTAATCTGTTTTGTATGGAGTCCAAAATTCTTTTTTTTTGCTGGGCTGAGTCTAGGGGAAGTTTTTGTACTATGAGGATTTGTTTAGGGGTTTATTTTGGGATAGTGGGTAGTCTGTGACTGTGGTTGTTCTTGCCATGAACCTGTATTGTTTTTCTGTGTCTCCCTGGGGCTGAATAAGGATACTGATTGCAATAGTTTCAATGCAAGTGAATGTCACTGTAAAAAGAATCACATAGGATAAACTGAGTGTGGAATTTCCATCCTCCTGACAACCTGCTGTGCTGGATTGTCAGAGGTGGTGATGAGCTGTGCTAAATGTTATGGCTTTGATGGCTTCCTGCAGGGGAAGATACATGTATACAGGTAAATGTATATGATGTATATTTACAAAGTAGTTTCATGAAAAACAGACCACTAAAGGCAATGGAGGGAGAAGGTACCAGCGACCACCTCATACAGGAAATAAAACCTAACCAATATTTGGAAAGAAGGTAGTTATTTTGTAAAGAGATGAGGAGGAAGAGTATTCCAGAAATGGAGTAGCATCTGTGCAAGACACAATACTGAGAGACATAATGTGATCAGATAAATAATTATGCTGTGAAGGGTAGTGAATAAATGAAAGAATAACAATATTAAAAAAATCTTTATTGAGAATTTATTAGTGTCTGACACTGTGCTAAGCACTGGGAGCACAAATATACTCATGAAAGACAATTTCTGATTTCAAAGATCATATATATTAATGGGGAAAGACAAGTCATGAAATAAATAAGGAATTCTTAAACTTTGTGAGTGTATCATAGACTGCTTTCACAGGCTGGTGAAACCAATAGACTGCTCATATTTTCTTTTTTAAACAAAAAAATAAAATGTATGGAATTATAAAGGAAGTCAATTATATTGAAGTAGCTAAAATATCTTTTAGAAGTTCAGAGACTCCAAGTTAATAACTCCTGAAATAAATTAATTAACATATGCTAGAGAGTTTTCTTTTAAAAATAGCTGCTTTTGTTTTCTTTTTCACAAAGTAAAACTGAATCATAAAATTATATTTTAAGTGAGATGGCCTGTCATTGTGCCTTATTTTGTGTTTCAGATTAAATTACGGGTTAATTACAAAGGACAATTTTGGATGGTCTCTCTGCAATTTAAAAATAATTATTACATGTTAAAAATAGAAAGCAGAAATCATGTTTAAAAAAAGCAAAGCAACAATATTGAATTAAATATTAATTTCCATGATTAGCTGCATATAAATTGAGTGTGAAGTATTCTAATATTCAGTCTAATTGGGATCAAATAGTTGGCTCAGTAGATTCAAAGCCAGGACTAGAGATGGGAAGTCCTGGGTTCAAATGTGGCCTCAGACACTTCCTAGTTATGTGACCTCGGGCAAGCCCCTTAATGCCAGTGTCTAGCCCAGTGATGGTAAACCTATGGCATGGGTGTCAAAGATGGACACAGAGCACTCTATATGTGCATGTGGCCACCCTCCCAGCCACCCCCACATAGTGACAGAGTTTGTTACTAGAAAGGCAAAGAATCACTCCCCTCCCTGATCATATTTTTTCACATCATTCACCCCTCTGCCTAGAAGTCCAGTGGAAGTAAACAGGGAATAAGGTGGATGACTCACAGGTAGCAGAGCTAGAGGGGAGCAGAGCACTTGGGCTACTCCCCTCCTCTCTACCCTTCCTCTGGATATTCCTCACTTCACCTGCCCAGCAGCTGAATAGGAGAGCTTTCTCCCTCCCCTGTCTGGGGTAAAGGAGGGGTGGGGTATACCCATGGGAGGAGTGGGCAGGGCACTGGGTCTATGGGGTGGGGGCAGGGCCAGGAACTCTTTCTCTAAAATGTTTAGGACATCACTGGCCTAGCCTTTTCAACTCTTCTGCCATGGATCCAATACATAGTACAGATTCTAAGATGAAAGGTAAGGATTAAAAAAAAAAAAATGTCCCATACTATATACTACCTAATAGCTAGGTGACTTCTTTCTAGATTTCTAGATCCAAAAGTAAATTTTTGTTCTTGTTCAGTCATTTTGGGGTATGTCTGAGACCCCATTTGATGTTTTTGTTTCGTTTCATTTCGTTTTGTTTTGTTTTGGCAAAGATATTGGAGTAGTTTGCTATTTTCTACTGTGGATCATTTTTCCAGATGTGGAACTGAGGCAGATAGGATTAAATAGCTTGTCTAGGGTTACACAGATAGTAAGGGTCAGAGTTGGATTTTAACTGCTGAAGATGAGTTTTCCTGACTCCAGTCATGGCATTGTATCCACCATGCTACTTAGCTGTCCAGATGTAAAATATAGTGATAGGTAAACCAGGAATAATGCACTAGTGAAAATAACAGTATTAATAATCAGATACTATAGGGATGCTCCTAAAGCTTCAATTCCTTTTTTTTTTAATCCTGTCAACAGCAACAGTCATTTTTTGTCCCATAAGATCTCAAACTAAGATAAGAGCATAGGCTCAAAGATTCAGAGGTAGAAAAGGACTTAGAGGTCATTAAGTCCAATCCCTTCATTTTACAGTTTGGAAAATTGAGGAAAGGAGGGATTAAGTGACTTTCTCAAATTAACATAACTAATGACTGAGGTGTGACTTAAATCCAGGTTATCTATCCTGTCTGGAAAGATTAGTTTTCTACGCTATTTGTTTGCTGGGGGTTACTCTTTACTATTTTTCTAACTTTTCTCATATCAGCTATCATTTAATCTACCAGATCAAGGTCTTTTACATCCATTCATCCTCTATGGCACTATTCTTACTATAAAACAGTTCATCATTATAACTGACTATTGCCATAATTCCCTAATAGGCTTTATCTGCTTTCCTATTTCCATTTTCTCTAATCTCCAAATAATTTTTTATACTTCTGCAAGGAAATGTTTTCCTCTGAAAAAATAAGAAAACTCATTTCACTGATATATTCCAAAAATCTTTAACTATCTCCCTATTGCATATTCTATAGAATAAATATGTTTAATTCTATTGCCAGACATTCAAGGTCTTCCAAACTTGGCAACAACCTAAATGGCCAGACTTTCTAAATTCAGTGGTTCCCAGCTTAAATGGACTGACAGCTCTCTGGCTCTTGAAAATTTCTTGAATTTTCTTATATTATTTTTTACTATTTTTTTTTGTTTTCATGCCCATAATTTCTAGATCCATTTCCTTCCCACTCTCTGATTCCATTGTATCATCCCATGTTACAGTGGAGGAAAAATAAAATTAAAAACTTCCTAATAAAGAGTAGAATTACCATCCCTGACAATACTTTCAATATTTCCCTGCTTATCTGCTGAGATGAGAAAGGTATGTTCCATTATTTGTTTGTTGTAGCCATTGTTTTCTTTTAGTTTTGCCTATTTAATTGTCAATTTATATATATCTTTCCATATTTCTTACATCTTCATTTTAATTTCTTACTGCAAAACAATATTTTATATGTATGTATATAAGCATATTTAATTCAGCTATTCCTCAATTAATAGATACCAGCTGCTCCCCAATATTTCTACTTCCCTTTTTTTGCACATTCTTTTCTCCATTCCAAACTATTGTTATCCCTTACCTTCTTTGCCTTCTGAATTTCTACCCTTCTATTAAAGTCAAATTCAGCTGCCATCTCCTTTTTAAAGCCTTTGCTGATCCCAGGTCTCTAACGATCCTTAATACTGCAAGTTGTATTGTACCTTTCTAATGCTTTATTTTCATGTAATATTGTATTTTTTCATTATCTGCATATGGATCTAGGATGCTTATATATTTAAGTTCCAACAGAACAGAGAAATATTCTTACTCTACACTCCCCCAGAATTTATCAAAGAATTTTGTAAATAATAGTTGATTTATGGTCATTTATTGAATGAATGCTGGATCATTTCAATGGGAGAGTAACAGAATGGTGTGAGGGGCTTTCAAAAAATAAATATTTAAAAGGTACTTAGACTGCTTTATGAGGTTTTGTGATCCCTGCCTTTGGAGATTTTCATCAGATATTTGTTAATTACTTGTTGGGGATGTGGCAGAGGGGCAGTCAAACTTCTAGCAAATGTTAAGTTATATGCAGTCTAGATGACCTTTGAAATCCTTTTCAAATGTATGAGAGTACTGAATAGGAATTTATTGCTTCTTAAAAAATCAAGAAAGTACTGGAAAGATGAAAATTTGAATTAGAGACTGGGATACTTTATGTGAGTTCCCCTCCCACTTTATGAATATATAATAGTTCTTTTTTAATTTAATTTTGTTTGTTTTACAGTTCATCATTTAAACAGCAATCCTAGTCTTTCTTCTGCCTATTGAAAATTTTATTGAGTTTTGCTAAATAGTTTTTTTGGGTGGAAAAGTACATTGATGGAAAACAATATTGCAATCCTTATGATACCCTAGAAATGGAGGTCGTATTCCACAACATTGCTTTGCATTTAATATATTTTTAGTCTATCTCAAGAGACATTTAGCAAGGATTTTACACAGTGATATACCATCCTTGTCAATAAAGCTTAAACCTTTACTGACATAGATTTCGATGTAATCTTGTTTCCACTTATTGGAAAAAATTTCAAATTGTTTCTCTCTTGGCAAAAACAATGTCCCCAGAGATGCATTTCGAAGGAAAATACCATGCACAGCTCTTTATAATCTGGTAAAGAAACTATTCATAAAGTAAGAAACCAAATTGAAAATGTATATGAAAATATAATATAATAAAGTAAACACTTAAACATAGCGACCAGTCTGTGGCCATAATTCTACTGGGCTTGATCACCTTGGTAATTTCAGGCTGTCACTCATGGATCTAGTAATAAGGCAATATCACTATGCTATTTTCATGGAAGGACTAAAGAGACATAGCTCTACAGAAATACTTCCTCTCTGAGTTTCAGCTTACTTTTCAGTAAAATGAGGGAGTATGAATGGGTGGTTCTATGATTCCTTTTAGATAAAATGAAATGTTATCCAAATTATATATTAAGCATAAACTGCATTTCTTAGAAAAGAAACCTAGAACATTTCGGTGATAGCCTATATTTACATATGACTTCATGGCTCATCATCCATCTTCCTGGAAATTCATTATCTCAATTGATCTTATGTTCTCTATGAGGTCTGTAGTACCAGTAGTATTATCTCCATTCTAGAGATTTGTACACTTGGGTTCAGATGATTAGAAATAAGCCCAAATAGTAAATAAAGAAATGCCTATTCTCAAAGTTAAGCCTTCTGAAAGACAGATTAGGATATTTCCATGATGTCCTTGCTCTCAAGTTGGGCATTGAGTCATTTCATGCAAGGCAGTGCTATGAAATTACTCTCAATCTATCATTTCTGATCATTAGTAACTATAATCTTTAGAAGCGAAATGAGTCTCTGAGTCTCAGTTTATGTATCGAAGGTGTGCATCTTACAATATACTTTGATATAGGCTTCACTTTAAGTTTCTTCTTTGTTATTTCCTTGGGTCTGACAAATTAGCACAACTCTTGCTAATTAGTCAGTGGTTAAAGATTCAATCATAGCCAAAGTTTACAGTGCAAATATAACTATTTCTTCGATTATTTAGAAAAGAATAATAATTATCATTTCTATACTTTTTTAAAGGCTAGAATGTAAACACTTTGGAAGCATGATGTCTTCCTGAAGCTTTGTATCTCTCTCTACCTCTATCCCACCTGCATTCTGCCACCCCTCAGACATCACAATACTCTGCATACCTTAGGTAAGGGGAAGCCCAATAAATTCCCCAAAGTTACATGGTTAGTAAATGTCATAACTGAGATTTGAATAATAGTCACAGGATGATATATGATGCAGCAATTGAAAAAAGCGCCTGAATTTATACAGATGAAAATAATGAGGCTGAGAGGTTAAATGCTTTTTCTGAAATGACCAAGATAGTAAGGAGCATAACTAGACTTATACTCTTGGTCTCTGATTTCAAATCTAGGGCTCTAATTTTTTTTCCTTCTTCCTTCCTTCCTTCCTTCCTTCCTTCCTTCCTTCCTTCCTTCCTTCCTTCCTTCCTTCCTTCCTTCCTTCCTTCCTTCCTTCCTTCCTTC
>NC_058132.1:105727336-105758271 GCF_016433145.1 Gracilinanus agilis
TTTCTTTCTTTCTTTCTTTCTTTCTTTCTTTCTTTCTTTCTTTCTTTCTTTCTTTCTTTCTTTCTTTCTTTCTTTCTTTCAAAAACAGTGTTCTTTCCATCTTTCTCAATTCAATTAAAATATGTTTTGGAGTGGGTAAGAGGAGAAGGGATAGGAAGGGTAATTATCCAGAATACATAGTACTATATAGACATAGTATAAGTCAGTTGAGATAGCAGGTTGCCTATAACATAAAATGAATATTTGACTGGAGGAGAAAAATAAATTTTATTACTTTCTAAATTTTCCCAATTGACTGTAAGAAATTTTAGGCATGTAGCATTTTTCTCCCTTTTAACTTTTTTTCTTCTCTTTTCACATCTAAATAGTGATGCTGCCAGATGATAAAAGAAAATGTAAGAGGCTAAGAGTTCCTTAGCTACTTTCTATTTGTAAGAAACATTAAGCCCTGAAAGACGAATCAGATTCCATATCTCCAGACCCAGCATTCATGCCATTATCTCAGACAATTATTTAATTTGTAGTTGTAAATCATAAAATTACAACTCCAGAGGTGTATGAAGCAAATGTACAATTAAGAGCACACTTCACTTGAACAAGGTGACTATTATTTGTGAACATTATGTTGGTTAAGTATATTAAGGCGAGTTTTGTGGCTCCTTAATAACCTCTTAACCTCACCATGTTCTATATCATGGGTCAAACTCAAAAAAAAAAAAAAAAAAAAGAGGGACCATTATAGCTTACATAAGGATCCTTGCAGCCTACATAGTAAATTAGAAAACCACACACATTTATATATTTCCTTTTTAAATTAATACATCAACATATTAAAATTAGCTAGGGATTACATTTTAATTTGATTCAGGCTGGTGTTATGGCCTCTGGGTCATGTATTTAACACATTTGTTTTTTATGACTCCCTGAGAATGGAAGTTGTAGGGCAGAAATGAATTTGCATTGATAAAAGTCAATAGAGGGTCTCTCTGCTAAGATAATCACACATTTGAGAGGCAACTAGGTAGCATGAGGATAAGGCACCAAGTTGGGATTTGGGAGGACATGTGTTCAAATCTGGCCTCACATACTAGGTTGAAAGCCCTGAACAAGTCACTTAACCCCAATTGCCTAGTCTTTGCCACTCTTTTGTCTTAGAATTGATATTAAGAAAAAAGGTAAGGGTAAAAATTGATATTAAGAAAGAAGGTAAGGGTAAAAAAAAAATCACAGGGGCAGCTGGGTAACTCAGTGGAGTGAGAGTCAGTCCTAGAGACAGGAGGTCCTAGGTTCAAATCTTACCTCAGACACTTCCCAGCTGTGTGACCCTGGGCAAGTCACTTGACCCCCATTGCCCACCCTTACCAATCTTCCACCTATGAGACAATACACCGAAGTGCAAGGGTTTAAAAAAAAAATCACATATTTGATCCAGGAATCTCGGCTATACACTTCTTTGCATGAGTGTATAGTAAGTGTCCTGAAGTGTTCTAACTTAACCCTGTTCTTGCTCTAACATTTGGAGACTTCAGTATTTACATTGAATTCCCCTCCAACATCTTGATGATTAAATTCATTAACCTATTCCATTTGCACTACACAGAGCTTTCCTCTTTATAACTCCTCATCACATATAATGTCTCCATCTATAAAATCTTAAAGTCTAAACTATCCTTTCTTTAGTCGTTATCTCTTATATCTCTCCCTTTCATTCTACTATATTCCTGCTAAACTTATGCTTTGTCCTTACAATGATCTCTAAGATTTTGGGGGGTAGTAATATATCTACCTTTACTGACATTTTTAAATCAGAGTCGTGCTAACCACATTTTTAAGGAATACTGTACATATTGTGTTTTCCATATGAACTAAAAAAAAAGGCTTTGATTTCCCTTCCATCTCTGCATCCCAGGAAAATAACACAAAGGTAGGAAAACATAGCAAAGAATTATGAACTAGAGGACAGTGATCAACCTGAAAAGAGGAGATATTTGCTTCAAATGTGTAATAATTCCAGCAACTTCCAAGACCCACTTAGGAAATCTCACAACCCCTAAGTCATCTTCTCATAGTAAGAACAAAAGTATTGGCCCATTTCCCCAAATGCCTGGTCCAACTAGATCCATAAAAGAATTTTATAACTACCTTACTGTCTAGATTTTGACTTGGGAAGATGGACCATTCTTTCTAGGATCATAGAGGTGTACAATCAATTCTAATCAGGACTCCAGCAGATCTTATTAATTTCTACCATTCTTCTTCAATAAATGAGATAATATTTATAAAAATCTTAGCATAGGGGTCTGAACTTAGTAGGTACTTTAGCAATGCTCCACCCCTTCCCCCTTTTTGATTGTCTTTTGTATTCTTAATTATGTTCTCTTAATAAGATAGTTTCCTTTGCTATCATGTGTGTTCCATATTTCCTTTAATGGGACTAGGGGTATTGAGAACCTTGCTGAGTATACATTAGCATAAAATTCTATCCCAGACACCCTTTAGTTATGAGATCATGAGCAATGTGTTGAACCTCTAAAATCTCTGTTTTCATATCTGTAAAATGGGAATAATACATTATGACCTAACTTACATTGATGTTGGAATAAAAGTGTTTCACAAACAATAAAACATTAAGTAAGAAAAAGCATTTCCTTTAGGCAATATCAAGTGCATTGATGACTATCTCCTTGTTTCTAGGTGTTGGATTCTTTTATTTGCTTTCAATGTTTTTCCTTAATGCTGCTGTTGTTAGAAAGGATACATAATCCTTATGACCAAGGAAACTTCAACAAACCTGATGGCCAGAGGCCATGATTCACTGTCCCTTGTCCTAAGACTGAAAGTAACACTTATTTTGTACACATGATGTATTTCTTTATCTGTTGTAAATATGAAAAATGATAAAGGCTGGTATAAATATATAAATTAGTATTTTAATTAAAGCCATGTTTATAGATAAAGTTATCAGACCACGCGCTTGTAAGCATTCAAAACTGCCGCCTCCATTACTGTCTCCTGTTTCCTGGCCAAGAGCCTACTCGCAAAGAGCCACTCCCTCCTAACCCAGGAGATTTAAACCCTTCCCTGCGTCAAGACGTAAGCCTTCCCAAGCCCAAAAACCGGAAATGGAAACCCGTTGGACCGCGGGAAATATAGTTTGATACATTTCCCAAATTTCACTTTTACACTGTATACATATTTTCTCCAGTAGAATGTATACTCTTTGAAGTAAAACTGTTTCATTTTCATCTCTGTATCTGTTTTACCTTGCAAGGAACAGGATATATAGTACATACACAATGAATGTATCTGGAATTGAATGTCCCAAGGCAGGAAGATGGCCAGCATTCACAGCATTCTAGATCCACTTCTGCCCTTATCCTCCCTCAGGCTTTCTTTATATTTGTGTTCATAGGTCATACTCATTCTCTAATGGATTATATGGAAACTCACTCCACAAGTCCCTCTTTCTCCCCACTTCTATTGCTTTGAATCCCTGTGTGGCCTCCAAATTACTATAATTCTTCATCCTGAGCTAATTCCCTTTGCTCTAGTCTGGGTAAAAGTGACTCTAACCTTTAGTTCACCTCAGAAAGGGTGGCCTTTCAAAAGTGGATTTACTAGAAACTAAGGTAAATGAGTAAAAAGAAAGCAATTCATAGGGTATTCAATTACTAAGTGACAGAGTACAGGAGTCTTATCGTATGGCAGTGGGTGACAAAAACCTTTTAAGAGAGAAAAGCCATTTCCTAGTAACACTCATAATATAACATTCTGAAGAGTTGCATAATGTCTTATACATGCACTTAGATATTTGTTTTCACTCAATGGCAGTAAGTTTTATATCAACTACCTCTATGTTGGTTTATTCATTTTATTGTGTACTACAATATTTCACAGGTCAGGTACTCCATTACTGTGGATATTCTTTCTAGCAGGACAAGTTTCAGCCCCTCCATGGTCATAGCGGCTAAAAAACTACAGTTCTTATTGATTACCTTCTGGTTATGTTTCCCTTAGCAAAGTTGGTCATCAGATTGTAGTTTTGTAATCCATTTACAGGCCGCATCCCAAAGTATTTCCAACTTGTTGGGAAGTGGGAAAAGAGTCAAGAAGACTTCATTTTGAATCCTGCTTCAGATACTTCCTTCTTTCATAACCTTCAATTCCCCTGTCTATAAAATGGGACAAGCAGTAGCCCCCTAACCATATTATAATGCCATGAGTAATGAATACAATAATATAAGTAATTTGTAATCTTTGTAATCCTTAAAGTAATATAAAATATGAAAATTATTTAATTAATATTATTAAACATTTTGTTGTTCAGTCATTTTTTTCATATATCCCACTGTGACCCCCTTTGGGGCATTTTTTTTTTGGCAAAGGTACTATATTAATTTATCATTTCTGTCCCGAATTTCATTCTATAAATGAGGAAACTGAGTCAAACAGATGTAGATGACTTTGTCAAATGTCACATAGCTAATAAATATCTGAAGCCATATCTGAACTTAGGAAGATGAATCTTCCTGACTCCATGTTGGTCACTCTATCCATTGTGCCACTTGGCTGATCTTTATTACCAATAATATTAAAAATATATACATATGCTAAACATAGCATATAAGTATATATTTAACTATGTTAAATATATAACAATATTAAATATAATCAATAATAATAGGATTAAAAGTCATATAGTAATTGTAGTAGAAATATCTGTGAGACTTTCTACTAGCATGGCCTTTGAAGATTTATGATTACCTTCATAAAATGATAATGAATCAAAGAAAAACGTATAATTACAGAATCATATATTAAATGGAAAAATGGATATTAAAATATGTAGGGAGTAGAGCCAAAATGGAGGAGTAACTAGAGCAGCAGCAAGAAAATCCTCCCTGACCAAGATTGAAATATTTCCACAAAACAGGAATCCCAATCTGGGCTTGAGATAAGGACATAATCCATGGTTTGGGGTGAGGACACAGTTAAAATGGGGAGCCCCCCCGGATCTTTTTTTTTTTTTTAACCCTTGTACTTCGGTGTATTGTCTCATAGGTGGAAGAGTGGTAAGGGTAGGCAATGGGGGTCAAGTGACTTGCCCAGGGTCACACAGCTGGGAAGTGTCTGAGGCAGGGTTTGAACCTAGGACCTCCTGTCTCTAGGCCTGACTCTCACTCCACTGAGCTACCCAGCTGCCCCATCCCCCGCACCCCCACCCCCGGATCTTTTTGCCCAAAACTAAGAGCACACCTCCAGGATAGGGCAATCAAGAGTGTACCTGATTGAATCAAGAACACAGTGAGGCCAAAAATGTTAATCTAAGCCTGGGGCTAGAATTTGATCCACTCCTGATTTGATCAAGATCAGAGTGAGATCAAAAGCTTACACCAAAGCCTGAGGAAAGACTTTAAGCTACCAGCATTTCAAGGGTGAATTGAATCAGCAGGTGAAGGGGGCTCTCAGAGCTCTCAGCCCTCAGACCATCTGGAAAACTAGTAACAACCCAGAAAATAAGCAGAAAATAGCATCAAGGAAGGACTGAAGTTTAAGAGTGAACCTCTGCTTCCCAGAAAACAGAGCCTACCTATATTTAGAAAGGAAAAATGAACACAGAACAAAAAATGCACTTAACTGTAGAATTTTTAGGGAGACAAAGAACAAAGGGCAGACATAGAGGAGGACAGCAAAAGCAAAGGAAAAACATGCAAGGTCCAAAAGAAAAATATGGATTAGAAACAGATTCTTGAAGAGCTCAAAATTCCTGGCTTTGCTCTGGGCCCACATGGATCAGACCCCTTCATCCCAGTTGCCCTGGGACTCTGGACTTCTCCAGGTTTGAAATTTCAAGGGTTGTGGATTGGCTTTGACCACTGTTTGCCCAAGCAGGCTTTCAGGGTCTGAATGTTAGCTTGGGCTTCAGTTCAGAACCTGTGACAGCATATTGGGGAGGAGACAGCTCATTGTAGTTTGCTCTTGGCTTACTCTTCACTCCTTGCTAGAGCCTCTTGCTGACTCTGCTCCCCTCTCACCTCAGTTTCCAAGATAGTCTCTGCTTATCTTTTGAGTTCTTCTTCAAAAACCAATTAAGAGAGGTAGAGGAAAAGTAGGAAAAAGAACTGAAAGTGATGCAAGAAGAAACAGGTCTATTGAAAAAGGAGAACCAAAAACTGACAGAGGAAAACCAGGCCTTAAAAATCAGAACTGACCATCTAGAAACTAATGATTTCATGAGAAATCAAGAAATAAAGCAGAATCAAAGCCAAAATGGAAATTGATCTGATTAAAAGAGATAACGAAGGAAATTACATTTTTCTAAAGGGATACTATAAACAATGAAGTAATATCATTACTAATCATTTATGCACCAAATGGTATAGCATCTAGATTTCTAAAGGAAAAATTAAAGGAGCTCAAGTAGGAAACAGATAGCAAGATCATACTAGTGGGTATTTCAACCTTCCCCTTTCAGAACTAGATAAATCAAACTAAAAAAAATGAATAAGAAAAAATTAAGGGAAGCAAATGAAATGTTAAAAAAATTGGAGTTAATAGAAATCTGGAGAAAACTGAACAGGGTTAAAAAGGAAAATACCTTTTTCTTGGCAGTAAATGGTACATCTACAAAGATCAATAGGCATAGAAATATTGCAAACAAATGCAAACAAGCAGAAATCATAAATGCACATTTTCAAATCATAATACAATAAAAATTATAAAGGCAAATGTAAAATGTAAAATTAATTGGAAACTAAATAATCTAATTCTTCAAACCTGATGGATCAAAAAAGAAATTATAGAAACAATTACAGACTTCATTAAAGAGAATAACAATGAAGAAACAACATATCAAAACCTATGGGATACAGTCAAGGCAGTACTCAGGAGAAAATTTATATCTCTAAGTACCTATAAGCAACAAAATCAAGTGGGAAGAGATCAATGAATTGATCTTGCAACTTAAAAAATTAGAAAAAAAACTCCCAGATAAAAACTAAGTTGGAAATCCTAAAAATTAAAGGAAAATTAATAAAATTGAAAGTAAAAGAACTACCAAATAAACAAATAAAACTAGGAACTGGTACTTTGAAAAACAATTAAAATATATAAAGTACTGATTAATCTAATCAAAAAAGAAAGAGAAGAGAATCAAATTAACAATATCAAAGATGAAAAGGGTGATCTCACCTTTAATGATGAGCAAATTAAGGTAATTATTAAGAACTATTTTGCCCAATTATATGACAATAAATATGACAATCTATGTGAAATGGGCAAATATTTACAAAAATATAAATAGCCTAGATTAACAAAAGAGGAAATAGAAAAACTTAAATCATTCTATCTCAGAAAAAGAAATTGAATAAGCCAACAAGGAACTTCCTAAGAAAAAATCCCCAGCATCAGATGGATTTACAAGTAAATTCTATCAAACATTTAAAGAACAACTAATCCCAATACTGTACAGTTATTTGACAAAATAAGCAAAGAAGGAGTTTTACCAAATTCCTTTTTTGACACAAATATGGTACTCTTTCCAAAGTCATGTAGACCAAAAACAAAGGAAGAAAAACTACAGACCAATCTCCTTAATGAATATAGATGCAAAAATCTTAAATAGAATGCTAGCAAAAATATTCCAGCAAGTTATTACAAAGATTATTCACTATGATCAGGTGGTTTTTACAGCAGGAATATAGGGACAATTTAATATTAGGAAAAACATCCACATAATTGACCATATCAATAATCAAACCAACCAAAATCACATGTTCTCTTAATAGATGCCGAAAAAGCCTTGACAAAATACAACACTCATTCCTATTGAAAACACTAGAAAGTATAGTAATAGAAGAGTCATTCCTAAAAATAATAAACAGTATATATCTAAAACCAACAGTAAGCACCATCTACAATGAGGATAAGTTAGAATCCTTCCTGATAAGATCAGGAGTGAAGCAAGGATGCCCATCATCACCTTTATTATTCAATATTGTTCTAGAAATGCTAGCAATAACAATCAGAAAAGAAAAAGAAATTGAAGGGATTAAAGTAGGCAGTGAAAAAACTAAACTATCATTCTTTGCAGATTCTATGATTGTATACTTAAAGAATCCCAGAAAAATAAATTATTTTATTTATTTTTTATTTTATTTTACATTTTATTTTATATTTTAAAATCAAAATAATTAACAACTTTAGAAAAGTTGCAGGGTACAAGATAAATCCACATAAATCATCAGTATTTTGTATATTTCCAACAAAACTCAGAAGCAAGAGTTAGAAAGAGAAAGTCCATTTAAAATCACTAGATCAGTGATGGGCAAACTTTTTAAAGAGGGGGCCAAAGAAAAGGAAATGCTCATCTATCAGTCTGTTTCTTAGGCAACTCTTTTGAAGTTTCATTATATTGTATCATACTCATTGTATTCATCATATTAGGAATAATGTCCTGTGGTGGGATATAACATTTCAGGGAGCCCGCATCTGGCCCTCAGACCATAGTTTGCCCATCACTGCTCCAGACAATATAAAATATTTAGTAATCTATCTGTCAAGATAAAAACAGGAATTATATGAACACAACTACAAAAGCCTTTTCACACAATTAAAACTAGTGCTAAATAATTGGAAATACATTAATTGTTCCTGGGTAGGGGGGATCTAATATAATAAAAATGACAATTCTACCCAAATTAATTTACTTATTCAGTGCCATACCCATGAAACTACCAAAAGACTTTCTTATAGAATTAGAAAAATTTATAACAATTTTTTTTTGTTTCTGGAAGAACAAAAGATCAAGAATATCAAGGGAAATAATGAAAAAAAAATGTGAAGGATGGGGGCCTAGCAGTACCAGATCTTAAAACTGTACTATAAAACAGTGGTCATCAAAATAATATGGTACTGGTTAAAAGATAGAAGGGTGGGCCAATGGAATAGACTAGGGATAAATGTCATCAGCAAGCTGGTGTTTAATAAATTCAAAGATCACAGTTTTTGGGACAAGAACTCACTATTTGACAAAAACTTCTGGGACAATTTGGAAAACATTATGGGAAAAATTAGATTTAGATCAATATCTTACACCCTAAACCAAGATAAATTCAAAATGGGTAAATGACCTAAATATAAAGAGTGAAATAATAAATAAATTAGGTGAACATAGAATAGTATACCTGTCAGATCTGTGGAAAAAGAAGAAATTTATGACCAAGCAAGAGATAGAGAACATTATAAAATGTAAAATAAATGACTTTGATTTTTATCAAATTGAAAAGTTTTTGTACAAACAAAACCAATGCAACAAAAATTAGAAGGAAAGCACAAACTAGGAGAACATTTTTATAACAAAAGTTTAATTTCACAAATATATAAGGAACAAAGCCAAATTTACAAAAAATCAAGCCATTAATTGACAAATTGTCAAGGGACATTAATAGGCAGTTTTCACACGAAGAAGTCAAAACTATCAATAAGCACATGAAAAAGTGTTCTAAATCCTTCCTGATTAGAGAAATGTAAATTAAAACATCTCTGAGGTACCACTTTACACCTAGCAGACTGGTCAGTGTGGCAGCAAAGGAAAGGGATAATAAAGATTGGAAAGTATGTAGCAAAACTGGTACACGAACATGTTGCAGGTGGAATTGTGAATTAGTTCCACCATTCTGGAGGGCAATTTGGAACTATGCCCAAAGGACTTTAAAAGACTACTTGCCCTTTGTCTCTGTCATAACACTGCTGAGTTTGTATCCCAAAGTGTAATAAGGAAAAATACTGGTCCAAAAATATTTTTAGCTGCTCTTTGTGGTGGTAAAAAATTAAAAAATGAGTGGATGCCCAATGATTGGAAAATGGCTGAACAAATTGTGGTATCTGATGGTGATGGAATATATTATGCTGAATGGAATGATGAACTGGACGATTCCTTTGTGAACTGGAAAGACCTCCAGGAATTGATGCAGAGTGAAAGGAGCAAAACCAGAAGAACATTGTACACAGAGACTGATACATGTGGCACAACTGAATATAATAAATTTTTCTATTACATTTATCATATTTCTACATAGAAATATGTTATATTTCTATTCATTCTATTCTAATGATCCAGGACAATCCAGAGGAACTTATGAGAAAGAACACTATCTATATCCAGAGAAAGAATTGTGCAAACAGAAATGAAGAAGAAAAACATATGATCGATCACATACTTCCCTGGGGATATTTTTAGGGTTTTGATGTTAAAGATTACTGTACTGCAAATATGAATAACATGGAAATAGGTTTTTTACAATGATACACGTATAACCCAGTGGAATTGCTTGTCAGCTCAGGAACAGGAGGAGTTAAGAGGGGGAGCAGAAATCATAAATCATGTAACCATGAAAAAGTATTCTAAATAAAAAATGTATTTCAAAAATAAAAAATTAAATTAATTTAAAAAAATAGAATATCAAAGGTCACTGAAGCCAATTCCTTAAATCCTTGAATAGGATTATTTTTCACTCAGTAGATAATAGGGAGCCAGCAAATTTTTTTCAACAAAGGTTTGAGAAGAACAGAACTATGGGTTAGGAAGATTTAAAAAATTGATATACATATTTTTCTCATCTTTCCTCCCCTTTTAAAACAAACCAACAGAGAAACACACACACACACACAAATACCTATATTGGCCATTTCCAAAAATGTGTGCTTGATTCTTCATAATTAATTCATCACATTTTGATTGGTAGTTAGGTAGAATATATTAGCATTGGTTCCATGATTAACCATTCACAAGTCATTGCAATTAACATATTTCTTAAGTATATTTAAATTGTTCCCTTTACAATGTTATGTTACAATATAAATTGTTCTGCTCACTTTATTACGTACCAATTCCTAAAGGTTTAAGGCTTCTCTGAAAACTTCATTTCCCATGGCATATCAGTAATACATATATGCATATAATTATTTTATTATTATAACAAAAATATTTATGATATTTTATTTAATATAATGACATATGCATATGTATATATACATGCATATAAATTGTGTGCATGTGTGTGTGTATGTAGTTTAGTTATTCCCCAGTTTATTAGAACCCCTCAGGTTCTAATTCTTTGCTACAACAAAAAGAGCTGCTATAAATATATTGTGCATATAGGACTTTTTGCTTTGTCCTTGATGTTTTTAGGAGTTTAAAAGATATGAATAATTTAGTTAATTTGAGGCGCAGATCCAAATTGCTTCCTAAAATGACTAGACCAAATCACAGTTCCACTGACTGTAGATCAAAGTGTCTATTTTCCCATAGCCCTTCTGATATTTATCATTTCCCTTTCCTATCAACTCCTACAATATGATAAGAGTGAGGAGGAACCTTAGAGTTGGTTTCATTTGCATTTCTTGTTATTTGTCTTTTGGAGTACTTTAAACTATCTATCTATCTATCTATCTATCTATCTATCTATCTATCTATCTAGTTTAAATGCNCTATCTATCTATCTATCTATCTATCTATCTATCTATCTATCTATCTATCTATCTATCTAGTTTAAATGCAAATTAAATTAAAAGAAAACCAAATTATCAAAAGTTATAACTTTTAATATTTCTTTCCTTAAGAAGTGTCTGTTCATATATATGAGTATTTAAATAGACTTGAGAAGGACAGATTGGAGGAAATAGACTCTAGAGCAGGGATGGTGAAACTTTTAGAGACTGAGTGCCCAAATTATATCCCTCATGCAGCATGTGAGCCCCTTGTCTTACCCCAGACAGGGGAGGAAGGAAGCACTCTCATTGGGCTGCTGAGCAGAGGGGTAGATGATGTGAGAATTTTTCTCAGGCACACATTGAGAAGAGGGAAGGGAGAAGCCCTCCTCTGGTACTCTCCAGCACACATGCCATAGGTTTTCTAACATGGCTCTAGAGGAAGGAAGTCTAGATAGGATGTTATGAAAATAGTGTAGCAAAGAGATGATGAGGGCTTAAAGTAAGAGGCATCAGTGATAATGGTAAAGAGAGGCAACATAACAGAGATAATATATATATAAGCAGAATTGGTAGGCTAGCAAGCATCTTTTCTATACTACTTTTTTCTTGTATGGATTGATAGCACCCCCCCCCCCCATTTTTTTTTTTTACTTCGGGATATTTTAGACCTGAATTTAGTACTATTGTGACTTGCTTAAGATATTTAACTTATCTTGCCCTCCATTTCTTTTTACACTAAAAATGAAGGGGATTTGACCTGAACACTTCTAAGTGCCCTTCCAGTTTTATAACTGTTATTAACTAACTTTTGTGAAACCTGATTTTTCTCCTCAACTCTTAATCCATCCTTTTGTCTCTTTTATTTCATTTCACCTGGATCTAGTAGTCATTTCTTTGTAATTTTGACAACATAGTACATTGAGAATGCCTGTATATAATGAGGTTTAATATCTAATTAGCATTTTTAAAAAATCCAGTTAAATACCTTTATTGGCATAGGGAATTCCCAACAAGAAAACTACAACTTTAGATAGGAAACTTCTGTGAAAATGATCATCTAAGAGAGTTTCCTTAAATATCTGAGAATTATAAATGACTTGTCCAAAGGCACATAGCTAATAATTAACACTTATGTGACAGAGGAAGGACTATTATCCTCAGAGAGGACTAACTGAAGCATCTCACCATGAGAAGGAAATTTGATTATTTTCTGTAGGAATTGCAAAAATCTGTTTTGGTCATACATTTCTCTGCTGTTGGTCTTGTACAACATTAATAATTATGATTTTGAAGAGTTTTCTCAAGTTTTTTTTTTATCAAGAAATCAGGTATCATCTGATCTGAATGAAATTCATTGCTTCTAGAGTCAGCCCCTTCTACCTTCAAACAGTTTTGACTGTTGGGAATTTTCCCCTTTATACTGTGCCATTGTTTTTCAGCTTCACAACTTCCTTTGATTCTACAGGAAACATGCTTTGGGTAGAAGAAAAAACATTTATACACATCTTGGCACAATATTGTACTTCAATTATAACAAGAAAATCATCATATTCTACTTCCTCCTTGGATCTTTTCTTCTTCAAGTGAATTAATTTTATATTTTTATTTTTTATTGTTTATCTTTTTACATAACATCATTTGGCATACTGAGAAACAGTATAGGTTAAAATATAGTTGCAGTGACTTGGACTCAGAATTAAATAGCACCAACTTAATGAACTAGGATCTATGCTACTCTAGTTAGTACAGATACAAAGAAAGAAAAAAAGCTTTTACCCTCAAGGAATTTAAAATTCTTACATTGGGAAACCACATGTACACATATGTATCTGTGGATACGGAGCCATGTGTGTATAATACATATGCAAATTAATATACATATGTACACACTGAGAAGTTAAACACAAATAATTCCCGATGGATAGATAGAATATCAATAATCAGAAAAAATCAAGAATGAGTAATTTTGGTGAGATGATGGCAATAAACTCAATCTTGAGAAGCCATAATAATTTATTTCTAAACAGATATTTTTAAATGAGAATAGTAACTGAGAATTTATGAAATGTGGTAATTATTTTAGGATATATATAGACAGAAAATGAAGGATGGCTAAATAGAAAAAATCAATATAGATGGATAGCTACCTAGTGAGATGGATAGATGAATATATAAAGGGTAGATGTGGATGGACTGATATATGAATATATGTATTCATGTATATGTATATGTGAAATTAGAGGCTTTGAAATCTACACTGATGGTGGAACTAGTATTAAGTGGGAAAAGGGTCATCATGCATTGGATATGGAGCTTAGGGTTCTCCTTCCCTCCAAAAACTGACAAAGCAATCAGAAGTGAGACAGAAACTGATAATATCCCCTAGATGAACAACATTTAAAGAAGCAGATAAATATATATTTTAGCCCAGCCTAGTATTCTCTTTCTGAGGAGAGCAGAGCTTTGGCTCCTGCTTCCCCCTCCTGACAGGAATGAAAATCTCCCTTAGAGAAGGATGAAGGGAAAAAAGACGATATATTTTTTCAACCTCCCTTTAAGCCATGCACAAGGACCATATCCTCACAAAATGTGTAGCCTCATTATACATGTGGTACCTGCTCTTTGCTACATCTGGTATTATCATTTTAATAGGCATTCTTATTACATTGTTACATATTTACTACATTCTTCTACTAACTTCCTCCTTTGATGTCAAATTACGTGTGAAAGTGACTTTGAGTTCTTGGAAATTAATAAGTGAGATGCAAACTCTGGCTGGTGTGAAGATGGGATTAACTCTTCCCTTCTTACTTGTAAATTTAATCAACAAAAAGTGAAAACACCCATACTTAACATTTAAGTATGGGAAATCCACAAACCATTTAGTAAAGTGGTTTTCTCCTCCAGAAGCCACTGACTGTCCCCCTGGGCAGTGCTAAGCAGATTTATAGACTACAGTTGGTCCCCATAAAGTGGAGGAAGGAACGGGAAGTGATGCAAAGAAGGGTCTTTAAAAGTGGCTAAAACTTCCTGTCACAAGGTCTTCAAGCTCTTTCGAGGCTCTGGAGACTGGTAGAGCACCTTTTTCAGTGTGGACCTAGGATTCTAGTATTTGGTAAGACTGCTCTTGGATCTTCCCCTTTGGAGTACAGTGTGGGTAAGTGAAAAGCTAACTCCTTTCCTGGTTTCTGGAGAGATTAGTTTCCAGAGGAGGTTGTGTGGTTTTTCACTGCCAGGTCCTCTGGCTAAATGGCCTTCTGGCTGATGGTCCTCTGTTGGAGGGCTAATTAGCCCTGCCTGAGTTGAGCCAGGTACTGGAGAAACATTTAGGATGATTAGCTAGACTGCTTACTCTATCCTCTTTCACATTTCCCAACTTTACTCTTTCCCTCTATTTTGTAAATAAAAGTTACTAAAAAAGTCATTTTGACTTGATTTATAATATCAGTAACTACATTCTCTTATATTTAGTCATACCATTAATTTTAACCCCTACACTGGTCTTGTCAAACCCTACTACAAATATGTGCCTGGTAGTAGACTATGCCTATGATTTCCTAGCTAGATTCAGAGAGTTTCATTAACCAAAGATTGGGCAGCAGGTAATTAGTAATTTTGGAACTGATGGCAAGCGGAAGGAAATATGGCTAGGGCTAAAAACTACCCTCACATAAATTCTATAATTAATGATATGAAAACTATTCAAGAGTCAATTGGAACAAGTTGAACTTGAATAAGAGCTATTATAGTTACTTCTAGAATGGTGAAGTACATTTGTTAAATTTTTGCAACCTCTAAGTGCCTGGCTACTAAGTCAGAGCCTTCATTATTAAGCTCTAATTCAGGCTCAACCACTAGGTAAAAGAAAATTTTTAGGTCTAGTATCTCTTATGAGACACACTGAAGCACTGTAATCTGTGCTTATTAAGAAAAGACTTTTGACAATAAAAGCCTAGGTCCCTAATGTGAAGTGTTTATCATATTACAGATGTGTGTTTTTATAACATAATTAATATATTGTCATAGTTCATGTTATGTGATTATAAATAGTCATAATAACAATGCATATTAGCCTGGCCCAAGTTAAGCCAAAAAAAAAAAAAAGAAGAAGAAGAAGAAGAAGAAGAATTTTAATGGGACAAGATAGCTGCTTTCCTCTTAGTTTGTGTATCACTGATTTTCAGTGGGACTGGTGAAATATTTTGTCAGCTGACTCATTTTCAACTGGTCTATTTGTTAGCTGTCAGTTCATATTAAATGTGGACTCTGCTAAGTAGCAGCTTGATGTCTCTCAGCACATCAAAGTCAGGTCTCTTTTGCTCTTTGCAGGACAAAAGTAGATCTTAATCAGAGACCAGGACAACCCTCAGGACCAACTCTCAGGATTGACAGTAACCACACACACACACACACACACACACACACACACACACACACACACACACAATGCATGGTGTTCTTGGCTGACCTATTAATTAATGACAGGTTCTCCAGAATAACGTTGCCATGACCCAAAAAACATTTCAGAACCTTCTAAGCATCCTTGATCACTAAGAGAAGAGACATAGGGTGAAAGAGGGCATAGCCCTACCTTGTGCTTACAGGGGAAAAGCTTGTTTGAAGACGACCATGCTGACTTCTTTGTGTGGGCTACATAAAGGATACAAAGAGTTCTCCCTTGCTCCAAACTGCAAAGGCTACTGCAAAGATCAGATGGGAACAGTAGGACAAATCTGTCTGGGAAGCATTTTTTTTTTCTTGAGCACAAAAGCACGGATATATCCAGTTTCCTGACAGCAATGTGTCCTTTTGTAAATGAAAGAATTGAGGAAGGTTAAATAAAGTCATCCATTATTTCATTAAAAGAAAAAAAAATCTATTTCGGTGCCTCACTTAAAATAACTCTGATTCCTCAGCAAGAATAGACAACTTGTGGAGAAAAAATGAGGGGGGCTCATTAATTTTCCACAGCAGAGTTCCTACCCTAAAGGCTCAAAGACTTCTGGGTTCAAATATTCTAGGAGTTTGTCTGTTGTTGCTCAGGTTTCTTTGCATTTCCAATAAACCACCAAAATAGCTTCTTTCCACTATTTGTAAAGTCCTCTTTTCTGCCTTTTCATTTGTTGTCAGTTCCACATTGGAAATTCCTGGAGGGAAGAGACATTCTGCTTATCTAACCTTACACAGCTACATAAGCAGTCAACTAACTCACAGCTTTTATTATCTGCCATTCATTTGGCCCTGAATTGTGTACTACCTTGGAACATCTCTGGTGTTGTTTTGTGTAGTGAACAACAAATCAAACTGACTTTTGTTAAGCACTAGTCCGTAGAGCTTGGTCCTGGGCACTGAGAAGGATATAGAGTTTAGATAAGAGACTGATAGCTGTTTTCAAAAAGATAACTATCTAGTTAGTGTATAAGACAAAGACTCAGCTATCATAATGTACGACATCCTATCTTAAGGACATTAAGGAAGGTCAGCAAAGTGTTGATATCAATTAAAAAAGGATAATGTAGGACCTGGGAAAGGTCCTTAAAAGCGACTGCATTTGAGTTGAATATTAAAGGACTGAGTATAATTCAAGTAGTGAAATGAACATAGGATGACAATAGAAACTTAGGAAACAGCTTAAAGAAAGAAATGGAGGAAGAGAGTAAAAGGTATATTTGAGAATCACTTTTAGTAAGTCAATGCTCATGTATTAAGGACTTGGGTGTCAGATATTGTGCTAAGCCATGAGTTTACAAAGGGAAGGAAAGAAGGGAGGAAGAAAGGAAGGGAGGGAGGAAAAACTCTCTGACTTCAAGGAACTCATTTTCAAATTATAATGAGGGACAACAACCTTAAAATAACTATGTTCATACAATATTTTGAGAGTATAAATGAAAAGTAATCTCACAGGGAAGATACTATAATGTGGGGGTGTGGGGGAAGAGAAGGAGGAAAGTTCCGAAAAGACTTCCTATAGGAGATCAGGCAATGTATGAGATAGAAATGAGAAGAGAATGCATTATAGACATAGGAAGTAGCTAGAGAAAAAACAAAAAAAAACCAAACAAAACTCTGGGAACTGAGTGCTATCTGTGTGAGAAATAGCAGCAGGTAGGACATTATATTTGGCATCTGTGGAGGGGAATAAAAATTGGAAATAAAGGAAGGGACTATGTTCTGAAGAGTTATAAATGCTTAAGAATTTAAAAAAAAATTTTTCTTTGTAAAATCCCAGAAGTCAATCACAGCACTATTGTGTTTAATTTAGCTAAACTTACATTACCAGAAGTTCTTAAAATGGTATTGGATGAGTCAAGCCAACAAATATTTATTAAGTATCTTCTCGGTACCAGGCACTTAATACTGGAGGTACAAGGAAAGGACAAAAAAAAAAATACTCTTTACTCCTAAGGAGCTCACAGTCTAATGGAAGAATTAATATTCAAACAACTGTATACAAACAAGAAACCTTCAGATAAAATGAGTTGACCCAATCCTTGGAAACCAAAAATATGGGTTCATTCAAGATCTCTTATGGACAACTTATGTGATTTTGGGCAAATAATTTTAATTGAGCTTTGGTTTCCTCATCATCTGAAAACAGGATTACCTAAACCTGGCTCATTTTCCATCTGAAAACTATTTGAATTACCTACTTCCCATCATTATTGAAAGGGTCAAAAGAGAGAACATATGTAAAGAATATATTAACATTAATTGATAGACTATAGGATAACATCCCCTCCTTCTCCTAATCCATCCTAAAACTAACATCCCTTCCCTCCCATCAAAACCTTTCTGTCATGCCTAGACAAATGACTTCCCATATGACTGACCAGCAGCCTGGGAACTTCCTCCCACCCCAGAGATGAGGTTCCAGACCTCCTCTTAGGTTCATCCAATGAGGTTGATCCAGGCAACTCACCTGAACAAATAGAGGCAATCTAGGTTACCTCATTCCTGACAACAATCCTATAAGAGGCAAGACCTGTCTCCACTTGGGTGGAGACTTGGCAGTCATCTTTGCTTGTGTTGATCTCCCCCCTTGCCTCCTCTACCACTCACCCCACCCAGGGGTCTCTGCAGTTGCCTCTCCTGACATTGGGTCTCCCTCCCTCAATGATCCTTCCCTCTCTTCTTCCTTTGCTCCTCATTTCCTACAATAAACCTTCTCTTTACCACCTCACTTTTGCTTCATTAGTCTCTTGTTTGGATCCCCATCAGTCAGTATTAACATTTATTATTATTAATGTTTTGATAAATGAAGCAATTTAGAAATAGTCAGAATTATACATGAATCTCCTTATAAATAAGTCTCTTCTCAACATTTAAATGGAGTGGAAGGTGAGCACCATTTTTCTATAATCATGTTTTATGAAATACTTTTTAACCTGCTTAGATACACTAAGAGGATGTCAGACTGGTTGTGATACTATGTGTCTCTTGACTCGGTGTGGATAAAAATAGTATTAGTATTTTATCTGGGACAGGAACTTAAGAGAATACAGAAAAGAGAAAACTATTGAGTTTAATCAATGTAGATTTCTCTTGCTTTCTCTTAAAATGAATATATATATATATACGTATATACAATATCAAAGTTTAAAGTCATATAAACAGAATATTAGTGCTTAAAATTAAGAATATTATAAGTAGAAAATAATTTAAGGTAGAATATCAAAGTCAGAAGTCATCACATAATGAAGAATAAGAATATATTTTATGTTTGAATGAAGGACCTCTGAATGCAGGATGTAGATGGGGATAGAAATTAGAAAACAAAAATTTAGCCCTTAGAAGCCAGAATGATAAAGGTACAAAGGACCTCAGAACATTGAATGTCATAATTAGAAGGGACTTTATGACAGACTATTAGAATTTAAACAAAATATTAAAGCTGAGAAAGACCATAGAAGATAGAATTTTGAGCTAGGAAACACCTTAAAATACAAAATATCATAATTAAAAAAGAATTTGGAATACAGGATATACATAAGAAAAGACATCCACAGTTATCTATATGTAAACCTATGCATAGCTATAATGATCTAGGGTGTGGGAGATGTTCTAGAAGGACTAGAACTTCTGTTGTAAGGGCTTGCACAGCCCTTTTTTTTTTTGGTGTCTATCTTTCATCCACTTTTCATCTATGATTTCAAGAATCTGTAGCATGCACAGTGGCCACACCGAGGTAAAACTATCTTTTTAGCTGAGCTAAACCAAGTTGTAAGTAACTTGCCAGTCCTTAAATATGTTGGCAAGTTAGGAAGATGCCTATCCTAAGCATGTGAAGACCTCCTTAATAGACTGCTGAAACAGCCACTTTAAAGCACTTAGTGCTTGGATAGACATTGAAGATTCATCCACTGTATCCCGAGTCATTGCCAGTCATCCTCACTTTTCTCTTGCCACTGGACTTACATAACTCTGGAAGAAAGAGTGAGGTGGATGACTATGAGCAACTCTGCCTCACTTCAATCCAATTCACATGCAATTGAAGAAGTCACTTCAGATGTCATGGATTCTCTTCAAAAGGAAGGATGAACCATATATGCATCTACACATATATACATCCACAGATATGTGCAGTCTATCTTTCCAAGTTCTGACCTTTTATATTTTAAATCTATGCATTTATTTTAATCTCTGCTCTAATGCATTCATATGATGTATAGAATACATGTAAATATGCATACATATATATAACTATACAGAGTATATATTCATGTTTATACATATAAATAAAAACATGTGCAAAAGTATTGCTTTTACACTATAAAAGTTTAAAAATATACGGACAATTTTGGAATACTATCTCTATATTCACAAATATATATGTGTTTATATGTGTGTATATATGATCATGTATATACATATAAATAAACATGTATGTATACTATATTTTAAATCTAAAATGGATTTAAAATATATGATGCCAGAACTTGGGAGAACTTTAAAACACAGCATATTGGTGAGATAAAGAATCTTAGAACATACATTGTTTAAATAAAGAATATAGGATTTTAGATATAAACAAGAATTAGAGATTATCTGATCTAATTTTTCATTTTCTATTAGTGATGATAACATTAAAAAGTATAAACTCTGTCAAAGGGTATTGCTACAGAGATTTGGTAGAGCAGAGAACCAGGCATGTCTGAACTAGGTAATGACATAACTCTGAGAAAAATGGGATGAAACATTAGATTTGTTGTTAAAAAATACCTGGAATCCAACCTAAGATCTTTTTTTTTCTCTTATCTCTCTTCGATGAAGCATCGCCTGGGTAAATTTCAGATCTGATAGCTTCACTTTTCATTTGTCCTTCCACCAATAGCTGAGAAGTTTTGGGAAAAAGCACTGAATATCTTTTTCCACTAACTAGTCTACTTTGGAGGGATAAAATCACACCTACTTTTGCTTTCCCTGATTCCTCTTTAATTCTAATGCCTTCCTTATGTAAATATGTCAAATTTATCTTGTATGTAAATTGTTTGTACACACTACCACCTCCCCAACACACTGGGAGGCCCTTGATAACATGAGACACTGGTTCCTGCCCTGCCACAGACATAATATTTACATAACTTTTAATAAGTTACTCCATGCTTTAGTGTTCTCCAGAAATTATTTAAAATTATAAATTTTATAAAAGTTGATGATCTACATGGTTAAGTTTTGCATCAAGAGAGACCCATAAATCAGTGAGATCATAGTTGTGATCAGATAAAAAAATGCATGGATTCAAATTTTGTCTCTGTTAATACCTATTTGATGTTAAACAATAACAATTTCTCCAAGTTCTAATTTCCTCATTTATAAAATGAAGGGAATAGTCTAGTTAAGATCAAAAGTTCACTGCCAGCTCAAAATAAATGATGCATAAGATGGATGGATGGAAATAAAGGAAGAAAAGGTTGGAAGGATTCATTAAGTACCTACTATATGCCAGGTACTAAGCTAAGCACTTTTCAAATGTCATTTCATTTGTTCCTCAAAATAACCCTTAAGGCAGCTGTTATTACTATACCTATGGTACAACAGAAGAAACTGAAACAGAGATTAAGTGACTTGCCCAGGGTTACTTTCCCAAATGTATGAGGTCCCATTTAAACTTTTCTTCTTGATTCTAGTCTTAGTGCTTCTATCCACTGACCTACCTATGATGACAGAGAAAGTGTGGCATAGTGGAAGGAGAACTACATCTGGTATGGAAGTCCTAGTTCAAATCAAATTGAAAGGTGATAGCCTTGTGACTTTGGACAAGTCTTTTTATCTTTCTATAATTCAGGTTTCTTTCTTTTCTTTTTGAAAATATAGAAATTGGAGTAGTTCAACAACTAGTTTCATTTGAAACTAGATCCTTAAATATCCAAGTTTTTTAATAGTTATACTCCTAGATCTTTGAATATGACTCTCAGGAAAAAGAAATAGAAATAATTTGTGTGTAGACCAATTGAGACTCTAGTTGGGTTTCCTTGGCAGAAAGTGGTCACATGTGAATGAAAATCTGCTATCAATTTGAAATAGCATTTTGAATACCTAAATAACACATTACTCTAATATTTTAAACAATATATATTATTTTGCCCTACCCAGTGAGGGAACTGCTTCATTTATTATTAATCTTAACTTAGTGATGAAACTTAAGCTCAGAAAGCACTAGGGACTTTCCTATAATCATTCCAATTTATAAGTGTGAGAATAGGGATAGCAAGGTAAAAACTTGGACTAGAGTAGACAGGAAACTGATAGAAATGGAGTTAATTTCCTTTCTAGTTTTTGAGGTGGGTGATAGAACATGAAGCTCTATTCTACAGTGCCTGTTTTCCAAAGTTAAATTTTTAGATAATATCTAGATTATTGTGCAGGGTCACAAAACTAAAATCGAGCATTCCCAACTTCCAGTTTTAATGACTAAAATTGAACTGAAAACTCCATCTTTTGATCATGACCTACTGATGTTTCCACTCTATAGAGCTGATTTTCTTAAAAAAAAAAAACACAATTCACAAATCCTTAAAGTAATTTTTTTCATTAATGGCATTAATCAGTTTTGTCCTCTTTTATTCACTGCTGCTCTTTGAAAAGAAATGGCATTTTCCTACTTCTCCTGCTAAAGGACTCTGTGCTAACACTGAATTGTCCTCATGTGATTTTTAGAAAGCCACTTTTGTGGGGCATGGGGGGGGTGAAGCAAAAAGGAGAGGCAAGAAAACGCAATGGATCATCCTGAAGATTTCTGCTTCCCTCTTGCACTTCACACTTGGCTCTGACTTTCTTTATGGGCTTTTCAGCACACAGTGACACTCAGTGGTAATAAAGCAAACAACACTTAGCAGCACCACAAATTTGACTTCTCCACTGGCAAACTAAATTGACTTTCAGGCAGTCCCATTTGGTGGTTTGAAAACATCCTTTCCTTGGAATGGTCCTCAGGCCAAGTAATAGATATAATTTTTATTCCCTATGCAAAATATTATGTTTATGATGAGTATATCTCTTGAAAGGCTGCATAATCACCAAGAATTGCATCATTTCCTTTTTTATGAGACACTTTTCTGCATGAGAAATTTGGTATATTTATGGTAAATATATGAAAATAAAAAAACATTTTAATGCAAAAGTAGCCCTTCCTTTCCTTCCTTTAAACTTTTTATTTTTTCCTTTCTTTTTCTTTTCTTTTCTCCTTAATCTCTCATTTTTCTCCCCCTTTCTGTCCTTCTGTCCAAATCTCTTCTTCCTTGTTCCTCCCTCTCCCCACATCCTTCTCTATCCCCAATACTTTTTTCTTTCTCCCTATCACTTCACCTTTCTTTCTCTTCCACCTCTCTCCTAGAATACATAGGTCTCTGGGATCATGTGTGACACTTACTATCTGTGTGAACTTGGGAAGATCACAAGTTTCTGGTTCATAGTTTCTGCATCTGTAAAATAAAGGAGCTGGACTAGATAGCTTTGATCCTATAAAAATAGCAAAATCTTTGTTCTTTTGGTCCCCAAGCTTCCCCTAATGACCAAAACAAATCCTTGGAAATGAGAAAGTATGTGAAATGGTGTTTTTAAGAATTCAGCTTTATATAGTGGAAATACTAGTAAGTCATGATCAAAAGATGGAGGTTTCAGTTCTATCTCCATCACCTAACTGAATGAGTTGCTTAAACTCTATAAGGCTTGGATTTTTTATCTGTAAAATGAAGATACTAATGCTCAAACTACTTATCCAACAATGTCATATTCATGATCTAATAAAATAATGGGTGTGAAAGACCTTCGAAAATGAGGAAATGTCACGCAAATGTGCTGGATTTTCTTTTAAACATAGGAGATACGATAATAAAGGAGTGTGACTGATTTATTAACAGACCAGAACTCTTACATGACATTAAATGTTGTCATTTCTGAGATAGTCACCTTGGAATGCTGCATGCTTATTTCACTCTCACATTTTCTTTGTTCACTTTGTTAAGACAAGTTTTCTTTATATCTATCCTATATTATCCCAGTAGGTGAGGTCAAGTGAGATAAAGTCTTAAAAAACAAAACAAACAAACTAAAAACAACTTTGGCAACCTGGATAAATGTCAGTTATTATTTACTGAACTTGTTTTTCACAAATATCTAGGAATACACAACCATAAGTTGCTGTATAACGTTTGTGTAGACATGCCAAAAGTGTTGATCATTAAATATTGAGATTTAAAATGAAATTCAAATTTTTAATTTTTATAGTGAGCTAGACTTGTATTGTAATTTACATTCAAAAAGAGCCTCATTAAAAACAGCTTTCTCACTATTCTGTGTGGTAGAGAGGGGGATATTGATGTCATATTCATTTTAAGAATTAGAAAACAGAGGTCTGAAGTAGTAACGAGACTTATGTGTTGCTTCACAGAAAAGACTAAGTGGAAGAATCTTTATACAAATCCTGGTCTTCTAATTTTAAGTATTATGCCCTTTCAATATAGTAACCTTCTGAGCTACTAATTAATCCTACCTTTGACCTAAAACACTCAGATTAGATTTTCTAAGGAATTGGCAACTGCAGGTCCTTAAGACTCTACAGGGAAAAACTACTAAAACTATAACCAATTAGTCCCTACTGGTATACATTCCTTTAATAGTAAGCAAGTAGACATATGCTTTGCAAAGCAAAGTCATTTCAAAGAAGAAAGAAGACATAATAAGAATAGCAGATAAATAAGCCATTATCCCCTAAACCTGGATCATATTATCCCCCAAATACAAACAACCTCAGTGGATAGAGTGGAAATGTGGAATAAACCTCAAAAGGGGCACACACTTGTTTATCTTATAGACCAGATGAAGAAATAACAGAAAGTAAAAGTCATCTAGCAGAGATAATAAGATATCAAGATATTTTTAAAAGTAAAAGAATGGTGTGCATGTTTTATCAAAAGGAATAAATAAAATTCTCAGGGAAAACTTATTTAAATTAAAGGACAGGGAGCAGCTGGGTAGCTCAGAGCCAGGCCTAGAGATGGGAGGTCCTAGGTTCAAATTTGACCTCAGACACTTCCCAGCTGTGTGACCCTGGGTAAGTCACTTAACCCCCATTGCCTATCCTTACCACTCTTCTGCTTTGGAACCAATACACAGTATTGACTCCAAGACAGAAGGTAAGGGTCTAAAAAATAAATAAATAAACAAACAAACAACAAATTAATTAATTAAAGGACAGCTTATTATGGAAAATTCAATATCAGCCTGGTTTTTATACCAGGCTGATTTTAAAAAAATATCTTATTATAGATATGTAATTCAAACATGCCACTTTTTTGCAAAACTGCAATGTATCAATCCAGAAAGCACTAAGAAACCATAAAAAAACCAATTCATCAGGCCCCTAATATACAAAGCAACTCATAACTATCATAGTAAAGTACCCAGAAGTTCTTGTTCTCCTTTTATCTTCATGCCACTCTCTCCTGAGTAAAATATGACTTCTGGGTAGCTAACTCAGCTAGGTTCTCTAGACCTCTTCTTGACAATGTGGCTCCCAAATGCCAGGGCTAATTACTCTTGAGTCTATAGATGGCTCTCTTCTCCACTGCTAATTGTCATTTTTCAGGTCTTTCTTCTTTATTACTCCTTTTCTTGTCTGCTCTCTGCCAAGGTGGGGTAAGAGTTCTGCTTGAAATTCCATGACAAATGTCACAGGTATAGTAAAAGAGAAACCACTTCCTCCTCAAGAGATATTATTTCTCAAGAGATAGATTCTTTTTCCATAGAGGGCTCTCATTTCTCTTACCAAGGATTATATTCTGACATTCTATTTTGCCTAATTCCAGAGCACTCAGACTTACTTTATAATCACCACCAAGGCAAGGCTGATATGGAATTTTCCATAGTAGGCTGTCCTTTAATTTAATTGTTTTCCTTGAAAAATGTATTTATTCCTTTTGATAAAGCACAAATTTCACTGTTTAAAATCTTAATACTTCATTATCTCTGCTATATGAATTTTGCTTCCTGTTATTATATTATCTAAGCTTTAAGGTAATCAGTGATCACCGTCTCTCTCCTCACCATACACATAGGTAGAATGGTAACACTGCCTTCATGCCCTCTACAAGAAAGTCAAAGACAAAGCTGAGGCAAACCAAGTTCCTTACAGTTTATCTAACAAGAGAAATGAAATGCAAAATTTTGAAGAGAGGACACCGGTTCTGAAGAATAATCAATTCTGTTGATACTTGAGAGTTAGAGTTTTTCCTTCATGTCACTTGACTTAAAGTCATTACTATCCTCTATGATCAATACACTGACAGGAATGCAGGCTGGTTTTAAAAAATATCTTCCTTTAGATCTGCAATTCAAACATGCAATTTTTTTTTTTTGCAAAACTGCAAAACATCAATTCAAAAGTAGAAAAAAATATTAAGAAACCCAACTTATCAGGTCCCATAAGCATAGCATGATCCTAGTAATGAAAAACTAGCTTTGTGGCAGTCTACAATTAGCATGGGAATGGCAGGCTCATTCCAAACTTTCTGAATATATGAGTGATTACTGAGGAACTGTGACAGTATTGCCACAGCAAACAAAGCCCACTTACTATAGTTTAAAGAATTGGCTGTCTCTCTTTGGATTGCAAGGCTATCTCTGCTTCATGGGACTGTGTATTACTATCAGGGGCCCAAATCCTACTCCTTATGATTGCATTGAGGGAAAATATCCTTCAGTAGTTTCCAGTTCAGAAGTATCTACTAAAGCATAGATTTCATTATGGTGATAATGGGACAACATATCTCCCAGAATGCATTAGGCTTTAGACCTACTAAGAGAGGAAGGGAAGAAGAAGGGGAAAAAGAGAGGAAGGGGAGAAGGAGAGAGGCAGAGACATAGAGATCCAGAAAGAAAGAAAGAAATGGAAGGAGAGAGAGGAAGGAAGGGAAGGAGGGAGGGAGAAAGAGAGATCTAGAAACACAGACACAGACAGCGAGATCAAGAAAAAGACATAGAAAACCACTAGGAAAAAAAGAAGTGAAAAGGATTTTTACTTTTTTTCTTCTCCCCTGGGAAATGAAGAGATGATAAGTCTCTGAAAAGGTTCTTGCTGTTAAAGTAGTATCTGCAGTTCATGTAGCATTAGAAGGACAAAGGGATGCTATTATGAGCTTCTTGAAATAAATTTTAGTTCCACCTTGAAATGATTCTACTATTTGTACTTTGCTACTGTACTTGGGTCTAAACTTTTTTTATAGCTTTATATCTGGACATAAATATATTTATGTATTAAATGATTATTGGTAGCCTTGTTTGCCAGAAGGTAAGCTCATTTAAACAAAGTCAAATATAGATATCATCAAATTTATCATGGTCAGTTAATGGACTATGATATTAAGTTTTTTTGAATTCTTATTTGTTTTTCTGAATTACTTGTAAAATAAAATAATATTCATTTTTTAAAAATTGAGTTCCAAATTCTCTTTTTCCTTCTCTCCTTGAGAAGGTAAACAATTTGATATATTAGCTATGTTGCAAAAGAAAACATAGACTAATAATCATAACAATAAAGTAAAAAATAATGTTTACTTCAATCTGCATTCAGAATCCATCAGTTTTTTCCTCTGGAAGTGTGAGTAGAAGGAGAATGAAGGTGAATGTCTTTCCACCATATTTGTTGAGGGTCCAAATAAGTTTTTTCTTGAAATGGTGGTCAGTGGAACTCTGATGTTTTAACGCATAGTCTGAAAAAGCAGAGACTCTACCAGGTCCTACCAAAATGGGAAAAGCAAAAACCAAAAATCTTTCTTATAGACCTGCCAGATGAAGACCAACCTAAGTAGTTTACAGCAAGTACATATTTCTCAAATTGGTTATTTTTATGATACATATTCATGCATACATATGGATACATTATTATTACAATATTATGGATACAGTATTATGAAACATGTATGTGCATTTATATCTATAGCTATCTATATGAAACATATATGCACATTGATAACTACCTCTCAAAAATAGTCGATGGGTCAGAATCTATAATAAGAAAGGAATAATGAAGTTCCTAAAACACTGAAGTTTAAATTTCTAATTGAAGGATCTGGAAGACCCACTTCCTCTCCTGATTGAGGTCTGATTCTTCTAATCAGAGAGTCTCAGGAAAGGGATGTCATGAAGAGTAAAAATTGACAGAGGGGATAAGAAGTTGACCCCTTTTTCCAGGAAGGAGGGACTATGAAGGGTGCATGGACTGGCAAATTGGCTTGCTCAGCCAGCTAATGGAGGAGGTTCCCCCAGTCATGGCTGGTTCATTTCTCTCTTTCTTTAGAGTGATTTTTGCTGTTTAAGAAATAATTATAAAATTAGGATATGGTCTCCAGAAAATTATTATAATATACTCCTATTCAAATATAAAGTCCTTGAGGATAGAGACTATCTTTTTGTTTGCAATTATTAGTGTCAGCATCACTTAGTATAGTGCCTGGAATATAGTAAATATTTAATGCTTAGTTCCTGCCTACTTATGTAATACTGAGAGTAAGGACTGTGATAGTTTTTCTGTCTTGTACGCATAGTATGGCCCATCTTTCCCTGTTATTTATTTCTAATCCTTTTCTTCTTCCTTTCTCTCTCTTGATCCTTTATTTTCCTCTCCCCCTTCCTTTTACTTTTCCCTTCTCTTTCTTTTAACACTTCTTATATTTAGCAAAGTTTTATTAAATAAATAACTAAGATCACCAAATCTTACAAATAAAAATAGAAGACATTTTAGAAGATTTCTAGTCTTACCTCTTAATTTTACAGATGAGGAAACAAAGGCACAGAGAAATGAAGTGACTCACTCAAGATCACCTTTAAGCAAGTTACAGTGGACAGATTTAAGCCTTGATTTTCGGACTGGAGAGTTAGTACTCTTTCCACTGTACAAACTGCAGTTGATTTAATCATTATTTTGAGATGCCTGTTTGATTGTCATATGTAAAGCAATAGCATGATGTACTAGATAGATTATAATACTTGGAATTGGGATGTTGTTCCGTTGTTTAGTCATGTCCAACACTTTATGACCTCAGTAGACTTCCTCAGTAGACAGTATTTCCTTAGTAAGCTAAGGCAAACAGAAGTTAAGTGATTCATTTAAGGTCATACATTGTCTGAGGCCAGATTTGAACTCAGTCTTCCTGATCCCAGCCCCAGTGCTCTGTTCTCTGAGCCATCAGTTTGGGGATCAATTTGGTTTATGTGTTTTTATGTGTTTATTTTTTTATTTTTTTTTTAAACCCTTGTACTTCGGTATATTGTCTCATAGGTGGAAGATTGGTAAGGGTGGGCAATGGGGGTCAAGTGACCTGCCTAGGGTCACACAGCTGGGAAGTGGCTGAGGCCAGGTTTGAACCTAGGACCTCCTGTCTCTAGGCCTGACTCTCACTCCACTGAGCTACCCAGCTGCCCCCAATTTGGTTTAAATCTTATCTCTAACACCTATTGCTAATTTAATCATGGATGAGACATGACTTATTTAAATCTCAGGAAATGTTATGGATCTTTATATGCTTTGGGAAATGTAATTTAAGATTATGGTATATACCTTGGTTGATTAGATTTAGGGTTATTGGATCATGACATAATCACTAGAAGAGACCTTAGAATTAATTTTTTCCAAACATCTCATTTTGCAGATGAGTGTGATGGTCAGAGAGCATAGTAGACTTGCTTAAAGTCATATCAGTAGTTCAGTGGCTAGATCAAAATTTGAAACTCATTTGAAGCGCTAAACTCCCTGAATGTATATGTGCCTCTACTAACTCCCACCTTTTTTGCCCTGCTATTGTTGTGCTTCCAACCACAGAACTTGTCCTCAAAAGACTGTGCCCACAAAGGCCTAAGTTAACTCTGTGCTGTAGTTCTCTAAGCCAGAAATTCTCATTTTTACACTGGCTTTCTCACCTTTTTCTTCTGAGATATTGTGATTATTCTTCAAAATTTGCATCAGAAGAATGTCTTCTTGTTCCATTCACCATCTTGGTGACTTTTCATAGCAGAACATCCTTCTCTGACCAGTATCTTCTTTATATTCTATATCCCTATTGTGCTTACTATAAGCTAGGAATTGTGCTAATCCCTAGAAATATAAATCAATGCTAAAAAGAAAGACAATCCTTGCCATCAAGGGGCTTACATTCTTTTTTTTTTTTTTTTTATTTTAAACCCTTAACTTCTGTGTATTGACTTATAGGTGGAAGAGTGGTAAGGGTAGGCAATGGGGGTCAAGTGACTTGCCCAGGGTCACACAGCTGGGAAGTGTCTGAGGCCGGATTTGAACCTAGGACCTCCCGTCTCTAGGCCTGGCTCTCAATCCACTGAGCTACCCAGATGCCCCAAGGGGCTTACATTCTAATGAGGGAAGAAAATAAATAAACAAAAGAGAATTGAAAAAAAGGTGAGAGATGAAAGTATTTAATGCACAGGCAAGATTTTAAAGTCCAAAGTCAGAAACAAGGCCAAGAGGAGAGAAGGTCCCTCTATGAAATATAGGACAAAGGAGAAACTCACAAATGGGGAAAAGGAAGTGGCTATTACAGAAGAATATTCTATTTTGACAAGGCCACATGAGTAGTGGTACATTCTATGTCAATGAAAGCCAGGGTGCTAAGACAAGTTCTAAGATAAGATAGCGTAACTTGAAAGGCTAGAAGGCAGAGATGGGTTCAGAAGGGGAAGAAGACTTTAGAGCCTTCTTCAAGGGAAAAATGTCCCATGTTTAAGGTTAATTTGTCTATTTACATAAGTTGTTATATTTTCAAGGTGAAATGTCTGTTAAAATAACAGGAATGGGTTTCCGGGTTAAGATGGTGGCAGAGTAAGAAGCAGCTCTTAACCTCTCCTGACCAAAACACACAAGACTCCTCAAGGGGACATAAAAACAAGTCCAGACGAACGGAGGAACCCCACAACAGGGCACAGCGTGGAAGGTA
>NC_058132.1:105758361-105773214 GCF_016433145.1 Gracilinanus agilis
CCCCCCCCCCCCCCCACACACACACCACCAATAGTGCCAAAGCCAGCTAAAAAGAAATAGGGCAAGTTTTGGGCACCCATCAAGTCATTGGCAGCTCCAGGGCCTGTTCCTGAGAACAGCAAGATTTAGGTCCCCAAAAAGCTAAGGAAAGAGCAGGAACTCTGAGCGCGGACACGGAGCGCAGCGCAGGCAGAGGCACGGGTGGAGGCAGACACAGGCGGGAGCTAAGGCTCTGAAACCCTGAGTGGGGAACCAGTGCAGACGGGTATATGACTGTGGAAGCAGCGCCCTGAGACTTGTAAAGAAACCTCCAGCAGAGGATCAAGCAAGGGGGTCCACCAGGAGGCTTGACCTTGAGAAAAACCAGAACTCAGACCTCAGGACCCAAAAGACCGCAGACAGACCCTGAATGCGAGGATAAAGCAGCGAGAAGCTGCTGGGCTAATGATGGCTACCCAGACTCAGGAAGTTCAGAAGAGAAAGATTAACAACAAGAAAAAGAAGTCTTTAACATTTGACAACTTTTACATAGAGAAAATCCAGACAACCGAGCAAACAGAGGAGGAGAACAAACAAGCACCCGGACCCTCCTCAAATAAGGAAAACGGGTCACAAGCTAAGGAAGAGTTCAAAACTGAGATTTTGAGGAAGATGGAAGAGATCTGGCAAGAAAATAACAGTTTAAAAGGTAGAATCTTGCAATTGGAAAGTGAGACTCAGAAATCAAATGAACTGATAAGCAAATTGAACACCAGAAATGACCAGATTGAAAAGGAACCAGTCCCTAAAGGCTAGAATTGAGCAACTAGAAGCTAATGATCTCTCAAGACAACAAGAACAAATAAAATAACAGGAATGATATACTATTTTTTATTTATATAGTGCTTATTTATTTTCTCTAATGGAGGGAATGATGGATAGGGTCACAACACTAGAATACAAGTTGGTTGCTTACAATACTGGTGGTGGGGAAGGTGACAGAGAATCATAGGTCAGGTAACCAGAGAAGGTTCTAAATGAAAGGAATTTAAGTAATCATTTAGCCTAATTTCTTTATGTTATAGATGAGATGAGGAGCTAATATTTAGAAGAATTGAATGACTTAACCAACATCCCATAGCCAATAGATAATTTGAATCTTAGCTCAACATTTTCCCTCCACTATATTATGTTGCCACTTATTCTGATTTCCATTTTCTGTCTTTATGTTCTTGGCTCTGACTGCATTTTACTTGCTCATATCTGAATTTATATTGTCCCTTCTCCATACGTAGTAGTATTCTTAGTGGCAAACTATGTAAAAGTAATTTCTTTTGTGTCTCAATTTTTACCTCATAGAAAACATGTCACATAGAAGTATTTGAACAGAAGGCCAGTTCCCCCTAGGGGAAGAAAAAAAATTCTGTGTAGAAGCACAGATTTATTGATCTCCCCTTCAATAATAATGATTAAAATCTAACCCTCCACCATTGCCACACTAAATTATTTACTTCCTTCTAAGTCCTAAGTAGAGATACAAAAGCTCTTCTATTCAAGAATAAAATGCCACAACATATTAATAGAATAAGTAGAAAATACAATATTGAGAGCTGAAAGAACCACATAGATCCTTGGCCCAGCCACCTCAATTATAGAACACTCACCAAGAGCTCAAAGGGACTCCTGGCTCTCCAAGTTTCACACAGGTGCCATAGAATAGCAGAGCTAGGATTCAAACCCAGATCTCCTAACATATCCAAATGTAATGCTCAACAAATATAACTTTGCCTTTCATATTAGTCATAAACTTCCAAATTGAAAAACCAGAGTTCGTAGCAAAAGGTTTAATGGAGGTGCTCAGAGTTATGATTACATATAAGGATGGATTATTAAAAAAATAGCTTGGCAGGGAGTATTTTATTAACTGATTTGTATTTGTATAGTGGAAAGCATAGTGGAAAATGCATCCTACCTTTGAATGATAGTGTAAACATCACAACCACTTTGGGCTTTAGTTCTTTATTTGTAAATCAAGGACATTGGACTTCATGGCCTCCAGTTTCTTTCATCTTTTTATGTTTCCTCTTTGGAAAAATCCATTTTCCCTCTTATCTGTCTACCTGGCCCTCTCAACGAAAGGGACTGTAATTAATGCATAGGATCTCACAGTCTGCATTCTTCCAAACAGATGAAAATTTGATGGAATTAGATTGAGGTCTTGGCTTTTGAATGAAGATGATTTAACTAGATCCTTCAAGATGACTAATTCATATTTTCAGTTGATTTGCCCTTGCATTAGAATGAATTAGGGAAGATAAAAATATAAAGTATATAGTTTCAACATCTGTTTCCTTTTTAGAAAACCTTTATGAATTGAGTCCAAATGCACATAGATAAGAAGGTACATATGTATTATACCTCTGGTATCATACCTAGAGTGGAGGTTTTTAATCATTTTGGGTATGGACTTTTTGTGATAGTCTGGTGAAACTTATGGAATTCTCAGGATAATGCCGTTAAATTTGTGAAATGAAATGCATTGCATTGTAAGGGGAACAAATTATACTGAACTATAGTTATTGAAACACTAAAAGAAAATTCTAGTTCATAGATGTTAGGTGAAGAAGTCCTGGTCAAGTAGTTCTTTTATAGAAAACACCTATAAAGCACCAACTGTATTTAAAACACTTTTCAAGAGCCTGGACTGTGGGAAATGTAAAAGTAGATAAGACTTTCTTTGGTTTCATGTAATTTATGGTCTCAGCATTAAGGTATGATAAGAATGAAGTACAAGTAAAATCATGTCTTTTGAAATAATGTAATACAAAATTGAGTGGAAATAAGGATTAGAGGGGGCAGCTGGGTAGCTCTGTGGATTGAGAGCCAGGCCTAGAGATGGGAGGTCCTAGGTTCAAATCTCACTTCAGACACTTCCCAGCTGTGTGACCCTGGGCAAGTCACTTGACCCCCATTGCCTAAACTTATCATTCTTCTGGCTTGGAGCTAATACACAGTATTGACTCCAAGATGGAAGGTAAGGGTTTAAAAAAAAAAAATAAAAGAAGGATTAAACTTAAACTATGTGGCCCCAAAGAGAATAACTAAAACAAATTCATGATGAAAACATTACATTTGGAAGCACAAGACCCAAGTTCATACTTTATTTCTACAATTTCTTATTTATGTGACCTTGAAAGATTTATTTAACTTCATGGATTGGTGTATAGGGAACCATAAGTGGGATCAGGAAGACCTATTTAAAAACACAGCCTCACTCATTTAATAGCTGTGTGTTCCTGGAAAAGTCATTTACCCTTGGATGTCAGCTAATGTTATTATTTCTTAGTTTCCTTATCTGAAAAATGGTGTTGTATTAGATAGTCTCTATCTTCTCTTTCAATGTTTAACTGTTATAAAGAAAGATAATAGCTAACATTTTCCGAGAGTTTTAATACTTTCAAAAGCTTTCCCTCTGTTATCTCATTTGATGTTAAGTTCTTTTGCAAGGCAGATTTTAGCTCAATAGGAAAGGTTTTTTTTGTTCTTTTGTTTGTTTATTTTTGAAAATTTGGGCTGTCTCACAATGGAATGGGCCACCTCTAAAAGGAAGTAATCCTTATCACTGTAGATATTTTGTTGATGGGGTTTGCATTCAAGTTTCAGTTTTGACTCCTACTACTTTCTTTGACTTTCTCACATGGAATATTGCTCATGACTAACATAGGTCCAATTATGAATCCTTTATTTTAAGGAGGGAGCTATTGAGCAACATCAGTAGCAGGATTAATATGTAAAACAGGATGTACCAAAGTACCACTCACTTTCTTTGAATAATTGATTTTTACAAAGAAATCTGTCAGACAAAATGTATAAGCAAGAAACAGAGACCAATTGACTGTTATGAGTTTGATGCCAGTCATGCGTGAATTCTTGTGTAGCCCACCTTCATGTTGGCCCAAGGCATCCTCTCTTCCTTCTCTGCATTCCATGTTTATCATGTTTACCTTTTATAAAACTCTGAATCACAATGGGTAGAAACTGAATGCCCTAATATTTCTAGTTCAATATTAATTCTGATTTGATTGTAGGTAATATAGTAGTCAGTGGAATATTTCCCCTCTCTTCCCCCAAACACTACCTGCCCACAACATTTTTTATTCAAGTACATTATCTGCTATTTGCTGTCAATGTGATCTTATGGAAGTCACCTTACCATGAGGATCTCAGTTTCTTCCTCTGTTGACTGATAGGGTTAATTTATTCTACCATCTCTATGTACCTTATTTTAATTATTTGGTCCTAAAGTTGATGCATATTTTCTATGTGCAACAGAATAATCTTCCAGAATACTCCTTCAAATTGATCTATTACAAATTCTTCCTTAAACAATTAAGAATATTTATTAATTTATTGCACATTTTGATAAAAAAGTACCTACTGTGTGTAGAGCCATTTATTAGAGGTGAGAATGAGATAAAGAAAGGAAAAAAGGGATAAAATAATGAGCAATGAATTTGTCCTCATGAATCTAAAAGTTGCTAAGGAAACACAATTCAAAAATATTTTAAAACATGATTAAAAATGAAAGAACAGGGGCAGCTGGGTAGCTCAGTGGATTGAGAGTCAGGCCTAGAGACAGGAGGTCCTAGGTTCAAATCTGGCCTCAGACACTTCCCAGCTGTGTGACCCTGGGCAAGTCTCTTGACCCCCATTGCCCACCCTTACTACTCTTCCACCTAGGAGGCAATACATAGAAGTTAAGGGTTTTAAAAAAAATGAAAGAACAAAACAAATTATCAGTTTTGAAAGTGAAAAGGTAGATTCGTGACCAATCAAAATGAAATTAAAGCAATTATTAAGAGTTATTTTGCCAAATTATTTGCCAATAATTCCAAGAATCTAAAGCAAAAGGATTAATATTTATAAAAAATATAAAATACCAGATTAAGAGAAGAGAAAATAAAATTCTTAAATAATGATAATTTCCTTGGAGAAAAAAATGAACAAGACATAAATGAACTCCACAAGAAAAAAATTCCCAGGTCCAGATGAATTCACAAATTATAGGATTCCAGATATGAACAAATCATGAAAGTTTTAAAGATGTATTCAAAAGCTGACTCTAATGAGCAAAGTGCTCATATACCAGACTTATGGATATCTTTCTAATATTTCACGATTGATATGGATTCTTGAACTGAATTGGAGTTAAAATCTTGTAGTATTCAAAACCCTTCTCACATCTGCAGCCCTGGCCAGCAATTTCTACAGCTTCTTTGTAATGTCAAAGGCACTCAATTAGCATTTGTTTGAGATAGGGCCTGTGTGCTGAAGGAACTTCTGGTCAGGGTGTTGGCTACTCCATTGTCTTAGGAGGATCTGGCTCTTTTATCTTGTCATTGATTACCCATATGATGCTACTTTTTCTGCCTTGTCACCTATTGGATTAACCATCCCACTTCCCCCATTCCTTGAAATCTCAATAAAATCCATTCTGTTGGTCTGTAAAAAAAAAAAAAGGCTCAACCACCATCAGAGCAAGATAGCACAGGCTTGACATTATGCTGATTAATCCTGAATCTGTGTCTCTTTTTTGTCTCTGTCTTCCCCATATTAAGCTTTAAACCCTTCCACCCATATTCCCTCAATCCCCAGCTTCCCTTTCAGGTGGTCAACCCACTCAAGAATATCGTTTAACCGGTGGACGGTTATACAAATGAATTCTACTAAAAGATTAAAGAATAATTTTTTTTTAAATTTAGAGTATTTTCCATGGTTACATGATTCATGATTTTTCCCACCCTTCTTCCCTATGCCCTCCCAGAGCTGACAAGTAATTCCACTGGGTTATACATGAATCATTGTTCAAAACCTATTTTCATGTTATTCATATTTGTAATAGAGGGATCTTTTAACATTAAAACGCTAATCATATCCCCATTGAAGTACATGATCTATCATATGTTTTTCTTCTGCTTTTCTGCTCCCATAGTTCTTTCTCATAAGTTCCTGTGGATTGTACTAGGTCATTGCATTGCTGCTAGTAGAAAAGTTTGTTACATTCAATTATGCCACAATTTATTAATCTCTATGTACAACGTTCTCCTTGTTCTGTTCCTTTCACTCTGCATTAATTCCTAAAGGCCTTTCCAATTCACATAGAAATCCTCCAGTCCATTATTCCTTTCAGCACAATAGTATTCCATTACCATTAGATATGACAATTTGTTCAACCATTTCCAAATTGATGGACATCCGCTTATTTTCTAATTTTTTGCTACCACAAAGAGCATAGCTATAAATATTTTTGTACAAGCATTTTTCCCTTATTATCTCTTTGGGGTACAAACCCAGCAGTGGTATGGCTGGATCAAAGGGCAAGTAATCTTTTAAAGCCCTTTGTGCAAAATTCCAAATTGCCCTCCAGAATGGTTGGAACATTTCACAACTCCACCAGCAGTGTATTAGTGTTCCAATTTTGCCACATCCCCTCCAACATTTATCCCTTTCCTTTGCTGCCATATTGACTAGTCTCCTAGGAGTAAGGTGGTACATCAGAGTTGTTTTAATTTGCATTTCTCTAATTAGGAGGGATTTAAAACACTTTTTCATGGGCTTATTCATAGTCTTGATTTCATCCTATGAAAATTGCCTATTCATGTTCCTTTACCATTTGTTGATTGGGGAGTGGCTTGATTTTTTGGGTAATTTTGACTTAGTTCCTTATATATTTGGTAAATTAAACCTTGGTCACAGAGTTTTGTTATAAACATGATTTTTCAGTTTGCTGCTTTCCTTCTAATTTTGGTTGCATTGGCTTTGCCTGTACAAAACCTTTATAATTTGATATAATCAGTCATTCATTCTACTAATTTTATAATGTTCTCTATCTCTTGCTTGGTCTGAAGTTCCTTCTTTTCCCAAAGATCTGACAGGTATACTATTTTATGTTCACCTAATTTATTTATGATTTCACTTTTTATATTTAAGTCATTTACCCATTTTGAATTTATCTTGGCATAGGTTGTAAGATGTTGATCTAAATCTAATTTTCCCCATACTGTTTTTGTTGATCCACCCTTCTGTCTCTCAGCCAGTATAATATTGTTTTGATGACCAATGCTTTATAGTAGAGTTTAAGATCTGGTACTACTAGGCCCCCATCCTTCACATTTTTTCCCCATTATTTCCTTTTATATTCTTGATCTTTAGTTCTTCCAGATAAACTTTATTATATTTTTTTTTCTAATTCTAGAATTTTTTTTGGTAGTATGATAGGTATAGCACTGAATAAGTGGATTAATTTGGGTAGATTGTCATTTTTATTATAATAGTCACCCAGGAGCAATTAATGTTTTTCCAATTATTTAGATCTAGTTTTGATTATGTAAAAAGTGTTTTGTAGCTGTGTTCATATAAGTCCTGTGTTTATCTTGGCAGATAGATTACCAAATATTTTACATTGTCTAGAGTGATTTTAAATGGACTTTCTTTTTCTAACTCCTGCTTCTGAGTTTTGTTGGAAATATCCAGAAATGCTGATGATTTATTTGGGTTTATCTCGTAAACTGCAACTTTCCTAAAGTTGTTTATTATTTCCACTAGCCTTTTAGTTGATTTTCTGGGATTCTTTAAGTACACCATCATATCATCTGCAAAGAATGATATTTAGTTCCTTCAGTGCCTACTTTAATCCCATCAATTTCTTTTTCATCTCTAATTGCTACCACTAGCATTTCTAGCACATTAAATAATAGAAGTGATAATGGGCATCCTTGCTTCACTTCTGATCTTTTGGGAAGGCTTCTAACTTATTCCTATTGCAGATGATGTTGCTGATGGTTTTAAATATTACTGTTTATTATTTTTAGGAAAGGCCCTTCCATTCCTATACTTTCTAGTGTTTTCAATAGGAATGGGTTGTATTTCGTCAAAGGCTTTTTCTGATTCTATTGAGATAGTCATGTGATTTCTGTTGGTTTGATTATTGATATGGTCAATTATGTGGATGCTTTTCCTAATATTGAATCATACTTGCATTCCTAGTATAAATCTCACTTGATCATATTGAATAATATTTGTGATAACTTGCTAGAGTCTTTTTACTATAATTCTATTGAAATCTTTGCATCTATATTCATTAAGGAGATTGGTCTATAGTTTCAGTACCATATTTGTGTCATAAAAGGAATTTGGTAAAACTCCTTTGCTTATTTTGTCAAATGATTTGTATAGTATTGTGATTAGTTGTTCTTTAAATGTTTGATAGAATTCACTTGTGAATCCATCTGGCCCTGGGGATTTTTTTCTTAGGAAGTTCCTTGATGGCTTTTTCATGTTTTCTGCTATGTACTATTTTTTATACCATCTTTCTTTGTATGAAAGTTATATCTGAATGAATTTTCAAAAGATTATTTGCAAAATTATTCTGAGACCATTAGAATCAGGATGAAGTCTTCTTTGGTAAATATTTTGAAGATGAAATTGCTGCATATTATAATAAAAAGGTCACTGTAGTGGAATTTAAGAAACTAGGAATGAGACTCATAAAATTGTAGATTGTAAAGAGCTAAGAGAAATATAGAACCACCATTTATATGTAATCATAGCAAAGAAGAAAATATTTCATCACCAGGAAGTATTCACGTAGAGGTTGATTAATTGATCACCTCTATTAGATTTAGTAGAGCAAAAGTTCTTAAAGGGGGACCCATGATTTTATTTTAAAAAAGATAATATGCTAAAATTTTTATTTCAGTATACTTGATTTCATCTCAAATCTTATGCAACATATTATATGAGTTTCAAAACATTATCCTGAGAAAAGAACCATAGTTTTTAACAGCCAAAGGGATCACAACACACACACACAAAAAAGACTAAAAACCTCTGCCACTGAGGGTGTTTTTATTTTTATATTCATTGTGTTAAGTAACCTCTCAAATCCCTTGCAGCTTTAGATCTATCATTCTTTAGTGATTCAAATGCTTGAATCAATATCAAGAATGAATCAAAGTACCATATTAGAGTTGGGTGGATGTCAGATATGGTTAATAAAGCAAAGTACAACAAGGTCTGGAAAAATCGCTTTCTCTAATTTTAAAAGGAAAAAAAAGGCTGCCTTTTTTTTCTCTCTACTTTTGTTTTGTTGCATTGCTTTCCTACCTACCATGATGAAGAGTGGCAGCTTTGAATATTAGATTCCATGCCATTCTTGCTATCAGACCTTTTCCAAATTGAGACTAATAAAACTCTAGGGAAAATGAAAATCATGTAGTGGGACATATTTCACAGTGACTGATTTCCTGACACTCTCCATCAAAGTCTCATGTAATGTAGGTATAGGTTAACAGGGCAGGCAAGCAGACAATGTATTGGCCACATCTCAAGGCTCATTCTGAGAGAATCTTGGTAATAAAGAAAATGTTCTCAGTTCATGTAAATGGTCAGGCAGCCAACCTGCAGACATAGAAGTTGATTCTGATCTGGGCAAGGGGGAACAAAAGTGGCTTCATTTGTGGTGATCTTGTCTTGTATACAAATGAAATCCTACTCTATTTTCAATGCCCAGGTCATATATGGTGGTATTTAAAGGTAAGACTTTTTAAAAAGCTTTTATATCTACTACACTGACAAGAACTTAAGATTTGTTATCAGAGGATTCAGGTTCACATTCTGGCTCTAGCATTTTATCACTTATCTAGATGAGTAGGGCTACAAGGTGGTACAGTGGATAGAGTACAGGACCTAAAGACAAGAAGATGTATATTTATGAGTCCAGATATGGCCTCAGAAACTTACTAGCTGGGTGACCCTGGGCAAATCTGTTAACTCTGTTTGCCTCAGTTTTCTCATCTGTAAAATGAGCTGGAGAAGAAAATGACAAACCACTCTGGTATCTCTGCCAAGAAAATCCCAAATGCAATCACATTCTGATATGGATGAAATGTGTGAATATCAAGAACATTGAAGAAGTAAACCTACTCTTCTTATTCAAAGTTTCCTAATTTATAAAACAAAAGACCGTACTAGAATGGCCTCTGACTTCCATGTCAATTTTAGGTCTATGACCCCTAAGACCTCTAAGATTTTCCCCCAAACCCAGTTGAGATTATTTTCCCCTTCTGACTCCTAAGACTTCTTGATGCCCTTTCTCCATTTTTATCCTCTTCATTATATATACATTTAGTCTTTATTGTTACTTTGCAATTTTGTAACAGGAGAAGATAAAATAATAACATTCCAGGAATATATATTTCAGTGAAATAAATGTAAACAGTATTGGTGAAACAAATCATTATACTTGCTCATGTCTAGAAATTCTGAATGAGTTCAATGACATGGCAACCTATAAGTCTCTTTTTTTAAAAACATTTATTAATATTCATTTTTAACATGGTTACATGATTCATGCTCCTACTTTCCCCTTCACCCCCCTTCATCCCCCCACCTATGGCCGATGCACATTTCCACTGGTTATAACATGTGTCATTGATCAAGAGCTATTTCCAAATTGTGGTTAGTTGCATTGGTGTGGTAGTTTTGAGTCTACATCCCCAATCATGTTCACCTCAGCCCATGCATTCAAGCAGATGTTTTTCTTATATGTTTCCTCTCCTGCAGTTCTTCCTCTGAATGTGGGTAGTGTTCTTTACCATAAATCCTTCAGAATTGTCCTGTGTCATTGCATTGCTGCTGGTACAGAAGTCTATTACATTCGATTTTACCATAGTATATCAGTCTCTGTGTACAATGTTCTTCTGGCTCTACTCCTTTTGCTCTGCATCAATTCCTGGAGGTCTTTCCAGTTCACATGGAATTCCTCCAGTTTATTATTCCTTTGAGCACAATAGTATTAACCTATAAGTCTTTTTGACAGGCCATACCAACTTAAAAGAAAGTGATTTTCCCCCATTCTAATTATATATTTTTTCATAATAATTTTAGGTGTCTGAAGTGCATTTCAAATAATGTCTAGTTATAGTTAATTGTATTCTCATATAATTTTGTATATTATTTTATTACTATATTTTAATAATTATTCTTTTTTTTAAACTTTTGTTAAACTTAACTTTTGCCTTAATGCAACTATAAAGTAAAAAAGCAAGGGTGAGGCAAAGAGTTGAGTGACTTGCTCAGGGTCGAACAGCTAGGAAGTGTCTGAGGTTAAATGTAAAAGTAGGTCCTCTCAATTCTTGCCCTGGAGCTCTATTCATTGTGCCATTTAATATGAATTCTAAATATGCATGTTTCACCCTTTTTTTCCTGCCTTCCCCTGCTCTTACATGCTTTATTTTGTATCTATTCATAAAAAGTTTCCTTTTACTTCCTAGTATTCATCACATTTGTATTTAGTTAGAATATACTTATATTCCATAATGCACATATTACCACAATTTGTTCCTGCATTCCCAATAAATGATCATTAGCTTTGTTTCTAGTCTGTTGATAACATAAACTACATGGCTATAAATACTTTGATCTATAAAAGACCTTTATTTTTGTTGCTAAATTCTTCAAGACTATATATAGTTAAAAATATTGGCATTTGAGATAATTTCTGCAAATAATTCTGATCTGCTTTACAGAATTTTAGAATAATTTAGATGACTGTCTGATCAGCCTATATAAATTTTTACAATCTCACTCCCCTGACATAAGATGGTCATCTGACAATCTACTCAATGTGAGGAAAAATCTCTGTGGGTTTTGATTTGTATTTTTCATATTAATATTGTTAAACAGTGTTTTATATGTTATCAAGTTAGCAATTTTAAATAATTCTTTGTTCATATACTTTAAATATTTATCCGTTGGGGAATTATTTTCAGTCTTCTATTTCTACTTTGCTAAATTATCTAATTTGAGCCTCAAAATAGCTCTTTGAGATGGGTACTATAACTTATATTTAGGAAATGAGCAAATGAGCTTGCTAAATATGAATCATAGGTGAGAGGTGGACCCAGATTTTTCTGAGTATATGTTTAGAATTCTATCTACTATGGCAAATTTTCCTCACTGTTTCTTTTCCTTGTCTCTCTCTATTACTGAAAAGGAATAATATAAACAACAAAAACATGTTATATTGTGATAATGAAATTAAATCCATCCCACCTATTTTTAGATTTAATCACCACTCTTAATTCACAAATTGGGAAGTCTGTGACCTATGTGTGCAAGAGTGGGTGATGAATCAGAATTGACTGCCCCCTGGCATATGTTATGATTGGATGCATAAACTAAGAGGAAGGCACAGGAAGTAATGAAAAAGAAGCGCCTTTAAAAGGGAGTGACAACTTTTTGTGAGGGAGTTCTTGTTCATTTCCTGAAGCTGGAGGTCAAGTTGGAGATGCTGCTTGCTGGCCAAGACCTGAGACCTTGGTGAGACTCTTCTTAAATCTCTTCCTTATAACTACACATCATGAGTGAAGAAGGCTGACTGCCTTAGCCTCCCTGGAGGTACTAGCCTCCAGGAGACTCCCTTGATTGGGACAAGCCCTCATGGCTGAACCCCTTGTTAATTGACTTTAGGTTCTCCAGCTGGGACCTCTGGAGCGCTGCCAGAGTAAATTCAGGGATTGAGTAGATATTCTAGTTCTTTAAGCTAGATCTCTTACTCTACCCTCTTCTTATCTCTCTACTTCTACTCTCTCTTAAATTTTATAAATAAATTTCTTTGGAATTGATAATTATTCAATTCCTTGGTGACCACACCATTAAATATTAATGTCCAGTTTTTCCAGGTTAAGATGGCGGCAGAGTAAGAAGCAGCTCTTAACCTCTCCTGACCAAAACACACAAGACTCCTCAAGGGGACATAAAAACAAGTCCAGACGAAGGGAGGGACCCCACAACAGGGCACAGCATGGAAGGTACGTGGAATCGAGGCATTTCCATGCTATAAAGGGGTGAAACAGCTCTCACTAAATCGCGGGCTGAGCAACCACCCCACCCCAACCCCCTCCACACACCTATAGTGCCGAAGCCAGCTAAAAAGAAATAGAGCAAGTTTGGGGCACCCATCGAATCATTGGCAGCTCCGGGGCTTGTTCCTGAGAGCAGCAAGATTTAGGACCCCAAAAAGCCAAAAAACGCATGTGAAATCTGAGCCTGGGAGCAGAGTGGACGCAGGGCGCAGAATGCCAGCTCAGAGCGCAGGCTCAGAGCACAGGCATGGGCGGAGGTGTGGGTGGAGGCAGACACAGCCAGGAGCTAAAGCTCTGAAACCCTGAGTGGGGAACCAGCGTGGACAGGTGTACGACTGTGGAAGCAGCGCCCTGAGACTTGTAAAGGAACCTCCAGCAGAGGATCAAGCAAGGGGGTCCACCAGGGGGCTTGACCTTGGAAAAAAACAGAACTCAGACCTCAGGAGCCAATAGACCGCGGACAGACCCTGAGCGTGAGGATAAAGCTGAGAAGCTGCTGGGCTAATGATGGCTACCCAGTCTCAGGAAGTTCAGAAGAGAAAGATTAACAACAAGAAAAAGAAGTCTTTAACACTCGACAACTTTTACACAGAGAAAATCCAGACAACCGAGCAAACAGAGGAGGAGAACAAACAAGCATCTGGACCCTCCACAAATAAGGAAAACTCCTCACAAGCTATGGAAGAGTTCAAAACTGAGATTTTGAGGAAAATGGAAGAGATCTGGCAAGAAAATAACAGTTTAAAAGGTAGAATCTTGCAATTGGAAAGTGAGGCTCAGAAACCAAATGAACTGATAAGCAAATTGAACACCAGAAATGACCAGATTGAAAAGGAATACCAGAAGATTATGGCCAAAAAACAGAAGATTATAGCCCAAAACCAGAAGATTATAGCCAAAAACCAAAAGATCATAGCTGAAAACCAAAAGATTATAACCGAAAACCAATCCCTAAAGGCTAGAATTGAGCAATTAGAAGCTAATGGTCTCTCATGACAACAAGAACAAATAAAACAAAGTCAAAAGACTGAAAAAATAGAAGGAAACATGAAATATCTCAATGAGAGAGTGACAGACCAAGAAAACCAGTCTAGAAGAGACAATCTGAGAATAATTGGTCTTCAAGAAAAACCAAAAATTAATAGAAACCTGGACTCCATACTAACAGAAATTATTCAGCAAAATTGCCCTGAAGTCCTACAACAAGAGGGCAATATAGACATTGAAAGGATTCATAGAATACCTGCGACATTCGAACCAGATAAGAAAATGCCCAGAAATATAATTGCCAAATTCAAGAGTTTCCAAGCAAAAGAAAAAAATCTTACAAGAAGCCAGAAAGAGACAATTCAAATATCAAGGAGCACCAATCAGGATCACACAGGATCTGGCAGTCTCCACACTAAAAGATCGCAAGGCTTGGAATACAATATTCAGAAAGGCAAGAGAGCTGGGCCTGCAACCACGGATCAACTACCCATCAAAATTGACTATATATTTCCAGGGGAAAGTATGGGCATTCAACAAAATTGAAGAATTCCAGGTATTTGCACAGAAAAGACCAGGGCTAAATGGAAAGTTTGATATCCAACCACAAAAATCGAGAGAAACCTGAAAAGGTAAATAAGATACAGAGGGGAAAGAAAGAAAACTTATAATTTTTAAATTTGCCTTTTTAAGGGCCTCAGTGAGATCTAATTATCTGTATTCCTATGTAGAGAAATGTTATGTATAATTCTCTGTAGTGAACTCTATTCATTATTATAGTATTCACTATTATAGTAATCAGAAGAATAATTCACAGGGTGAGGGTGGAACACCTAAATAATCTAAGATGACATGGGGGATAGGAAAGAGGGGGTGAATAGCAGGGGACACCAAGAGAAACTTGAGTGAATAAGAAAAATAGGATATTCTATTACACACAAAGAGGGCATAGGAGGGAGAG
>NC_058132.1:105778212-105819701 GCF_016433145.1 Gracilinanus agilis
GCCCTTTGATCCAGCCATACCATTGCTGGGTTTGTACCCCAAAGAGATCATAGATAAACAGACTTGTACAAAAATATTTATAGCTGCGCTTTTTGTGTTGGCAACAAATTGGAAAAGGAGGGCATGTCCTTCAATTGGGGAATGGCTGAACAAACTGTGGTATATGCGGGTGATGGGATACTATTGTGCTAAAAGGAATAATAAACTGGAGGAGTTCCAGGCAAATTGGAGAGACCTCCGGGAACAGATGCAGAGCAAAAGGAGCAGAGCCAGAAGAACATTGTACACAGAGACTGATATACTATGGTAAAATTGAATGTAATGGACCTCTGTACCAGCAGCCATACAATGACCCAGGACAATTCTGAGGGATTTATGGTAAAGAATGTTACCCACAGGGATTATGGTTGTTTTTGTTTTTCATTTTTCTATTCCCAATATTTAGTTTACAAACATTCAATCTGTTAGAGAATTTCGTGTTTGGAAGTCCAGAATTGAAGACAAGAAGAGTGGACTGGAATACTTTTGGAAAATGATGAAGATCCTAATTTTTCTCACATCACTTCACTTCAATTCACTCTTAGACCTTCACATCCACTTCAGCAGCCTTGCTCCCTGTTCTCCCTCCCAAAAGCTTTCTAGCTTCCCTTCATGTTCTTTCACTCTTAGAATGTAAGCTCCTTGAAAGTAGAAATTATTTCATTTGTTTGTATTTCTATATCAAGCTGAGTACTGCTACATAATAAGGACCTAAGAGGAAGCTCTGTGGCCTAGCAGATAGGCTAGACTTGGAGAGAAAAAGATCTAAGTTCAAATCCAGCCCCTTACCCTGATTTTTTATTTTTCAAACTGGAAGAATTATTTAACTTCTTTTTGCTTCCCTTTGCTTCCTTTCCCTCACCTTTTAAGTGAAGGAAATAATAGCACCCACTTCACATGTTTCTTGGAAGGATCACATGAAATGACATGTTATCACTATATAAATTTTATTTAAAAGCTACTGTGAAATATTTCCCATCTCTTTATGTTATTATGATTATTATTGAATATCTGTATTTTCCCTAATGTCTGGTACATTTTTCATATAGTAAGTGATCACCAATTATTTTCAGAACGTATGACAGTTTGAAAGATAAGAAAACTGGTTGTCATTTTATGTTCATCAATAGTCCAATGTTGCCTTGTCTTCTAGCATAGACTTTCAAATCAAGCACTTAACAATTCTTGAAAACTGAACTCCAATAGTGTGAACGCCAGCATACAAAACACAAGAGAGGAAAAATCTTTCTAAGTGGCTTAGAAAATTCTTTGGGGAATAAGTGTAATTATCTAGAGGGAAAAGTAGAATAGGAGGGTATTGACAAAACCAAACCTCCTGAATTGAGAAATAACTAGTCAGGCAATGATATTGGCTCTCCACAAGCTTGTACTCAGGGAAGGATTTAATTTGTGACAATGCAAATCTTAATAAAGAGACATATAATTTAATTGTGGGCTTGACACAAAACCTATAAGAAAATGGGGAAAAATACACAGTATCCTGGCTTATTACCATGGGTGAGGTTTCTGATTCTGTTTCTTATTGTCTGGAAATTCAGTGCTGATGATCACAAATAATAGAAAGATGCCGTCAGTGAATACAAAGAACATAAGCTATAAAGTCAGGAGATCTAGGCAGGAATCATACACTTGCCCCTTACACACTGTTAACCATGGACAATTAATGTATTTTAATTCCAGATTTTAGTTGGTACTGTGATAAAAAGAATACTGAACTAGAAACCTCAGTGCTAGAAAAAGTTTTTAAATATCATATAGTTCAACCCTTATGTTATACAGACGAGAAAACTGAGGTCCTAAAAGTGAAAATAATTGTCTCAAAGTCACTAAGAAAAATAGCCGAGACTATACTATAAATTTTCTGAGTTAAAGTGCATTATATTTAAAGTTACTTCATATACTCCTCTGTGAGAATTCAGTAACAAAGATGTTCTTACAATAAAATCCAGGGATTTAGTAGATAGATTTCAGAGTATCTCTGAACCTGGGTAGGAAAACAAATATCTTTATTTCCTCTAAAATCTAACATAAATATTGTGCTTCTTTCAATTATTTCCTTCCTCCACCCTAATGATGGCAGTTCATTGATTTCACCAGAGAGGAAAAAAGAGCCATAACACCAGAAAGGTTTATAATCCATTTCTTAGCACATGAAAGGAATTAATTCCTAACCAAAAATACATTAGAAAGAAAATATTTGCTTAGAACACATTCAAGCCAATTGTCCCAACATATAGGAAACCATTTCTCCTCTTCCTTGCCTCTCTTTACCATATCCCTGTCCTCTATCATTTTTTTTCCAATTTCAAAAATGAATAAAAGGATTTCAGATTTGGGATTTCAGAATCAATGAATGCCCATGTATATCTAGGCCAGTCTGGCCCTGAAAAACAAAACAAAACTCCCTATAACTTACCAAATACTTATCCAGCCTTTATTTAACAAGTTCCAAGAATGAGGAGCCTGTGACCATGAGAAGTAACCCATTCCATTTTTAGACAACTCTATTAGGAAGTTTTATATGATGTCTAAAATTGGTTCATTTTGTAACTTCTACTGATTCTTTCTAGCTCTGTCCTCTGGGAACAATCAATCATCTAATAAAAATTTAATAACCACCTACTATGTACCAGGCACTATTCTAAGCATACAAAATGAGGCAAAAGACATACTCTCAAGGAATTTACAGTCTAAATGGAGAGATAACATGTAAACAAGTATATATGGTGTAAGCAATATAAAAAATAGATAGGAAATAATTAACAGAGGGAAACTTCAAGAAGGGTTAGAGAATGTTTCCAATAAAAGAACAAATTTTAGCTGGGACTTAAAGGAAGATCAGAGAGATCAGCGATTGGTGCAAAAGTGGAGGAGCATTCTAGGTATGGTGACCAATCAAAGAAAATGCCAGGCAGGCTAAATAAAATTCTTCTTCCAAGTGATCACAATTAAAATACTTGAAGTCATCTACAATGACATATTTTTCCTATGTCTTATCTGGGTTTCTAAAAATGAGACTTTCTTCCCTACTAAGCTGTGACAAATTCACAGTAATTATCTAACTCTGAATATGCCAGGACCTAAGTCTTCCTGATTTTGCTTTATAACACCACAGCAAAGAAAGATGATCTTCATTGGTGGAATGTCATCCCACTGTGGGTGAACATTAAATTTTTAAGTAGCCCAAAGTGTTTTTCAAGGGAAAGTTTAATTGTATTTTTTTTATTAATTTTAGTGAAAAAAGCAAAAATGAGTAGACTTCTGGTAGAGGTTTTAGAAATGGCAACAGAGGAGACTGTGAATGCATTATCTTTTTTCTTTATTATAAATGCATGTAAATTTTCTCTTCTCAAAATAGCAGTTTCATTAAACCATTCATGAGCTATAGTGTTTCCAGTGGAAGAAAACCAGGGTTGTAGGGTGGGGGATGACCTAGAGCTCACTATACATGTGTACCGCTTGAAGGAATTTAGAATATTTGGCCCAGAGAGGTGAGGGCTCTTGGATCTATGATAATGGTTCTCAAGTATATAAAAGGAAAAAATTTAAAAGGAAAACATTAATTAAAGGAATAACCAGGAAAGACTTCCCTTATAGAGATCTTGCTCTATAACCAGAGACTTATCTGAGTGGCCTAGGGTGGTTGTTGGATGCAAAGAATGAAATAGATTGGAAGCACAGCGTGTTAGCTCAAAGTGCTCTGAAGTACAATGGAGTCACCAGTTTATTATATAGAAAGTTAAAGATCCCCTTCCATCAAAAGCCCAAGAAAGTTTCCCACAATTACACAGAGCATTATTTTTACTATAGTCAAAACAAAAGCCTTAGAAGCTTCAAGGTGTAGATAAAACCTATGCTAAAATATAACTATATGTGTTATCATTAAGTGAAGTCTGGGACATTTTGTTAGGCCGGAAAGCCCCTGAATTTTTCAGCCTTGAAGTTGTTAAACAAAATTTTTAAAACTCATTATTTTACTTTAATTCTGGGCAAAATGCCCCTGCTAAGGGTTTGGCCTTGTCTGTACCAGGCAGCTGCATTCTTGGCCAAAGGGGAACAATGTTAACCCGCCTCCTGCTGGATTACTGAGAGCCCAAAGCTTTTTTAATAAGACTATATTCCTTTTTAAAGAAAGGTGTGAATTATGAAAGGAATCAAAAGAGGAATCTCAGATTTTTATCTTAGATAGCCCATTCCAGTCTCATACCTAATTGTAGGGAGAAAGGTCAACACACCGCTCTGCCGGTCTGTGTTGATCTTTTGATAGGGTCCAGATAAAAATATCTACTTGAGATTCTAATTTCTCATAATGGCTTCCCACATAATCCCAATTTTCTTTAAATTAAAATGATTTACTACACAGGAAAACTTTGAATAATGAAAGAAGTTATAAATTGGTTATAATAATCAGTTATAGCTGAATCTGATAGGATTTACAGATCAAATTATTTACGGTGTCTACAATCCCTCTTAAAGAAGGTGTTTTTTCAATGTTTGCCTAACATTTTGGGATTACAGATTTAATGCTAGATGGGATCTTAGAGGCAATTGTTCAAATTGACCCACTTTAGTGATGATGAAGTAGAGACCCAGAGGTATGATTTTGCAAAAATCACATGATATCTGATATTCTATCACATGTATAAAGCTAGGATATGAACTCTGATTTTAAAGTCAGGATTTTCTCCCAGTATATGATACAATACAATATGATACAATAGAAATAGGACATAGTGAATTAATATAATAAGAATCATACAATACTAATAGGAGGCACCAAAAAAAATATAAAGTATCATAATGTTTGTTACTAGGCATTTGACATTTGGTATCATATAGATGCAGGAAAATCAATTCAATTACCTAAGGTGATGGAGGAGTCTGTTCCCCAAAGCTTTTACCAAATAAGGAGAGAAATTTAAAATTTTTGTTTTACAAATTACAGAATATAAAAATTTATTTCTCACAGGATTGTTGTGAGGATAAAATCATATAATAAATATGTCACTTTATAAACTTTAAAGTCTGTTGTGTTGTCCCTCCTGTCTCTCCTCCTCAAGAAGTGGGGAATCCTGGATATTTGAGAGATAGTGGTCATGGGATGAGGGAAGGAGTAAAACTAACATCGTGGGAATGGAATGAACGAAAGATTTATCATCAAGACATTCAAATTATGAAGCATTTTATTTCTGGAAGAATAGGGGATTTTAGCTACATTAAACATTGTTATTTAGGGTTTCATGGACCAATAAACATAGTCAGATTTTCTCTATTTCATTCCAAAGTGATGATTTTTTTTTTCTATTTTATTCCAAGGCATCATAAGCCATGAAAAAAATGTTCAAGATGAATAGAATCTGTGGTCAGCTCATATGTTAGACCACCTCTGTCCTTGACATTCATACTTGCAAGACTTTATGGGCATTAAAAGTTATGAACATTCATAATTTTCTATGAAGACATTGCTTGTATTATAGTATATATGTAGTCTCAAGTTTTCTCAGGATCTGAGCACATCAAACTCAAGATTCTTGTCCATCTAAACTTTGAATTGTTCCCAACATCTTTTTATTGCTGATTTCTCCAGCCACTTAGCCACTCAACATGTGTCATCATTAGAATTTGTGATATAATGGAATTTTATGTTTGAAGAACAGAAGTTTTTTCAGAATGGCTTGACTATAGAGTATTTGTGGAGCAGGTAAGTGGCACAGTATATTAAGCACTGGACTTAGATTAAGGAAGACACATCTTTGTGAATTTATATCTGAACTCAAATACTAGCTATATAACCTTGGGCAAATCACTTGTCTCATTTTCCTCTTCTGTAAAATAATTTGAAGAAGTAAATGGCAAACTACTCCAATATTTTTGATAAGAAAACTCCAAGTGGAGTCACAAAGAATTATACAGAACTGAAATGACTGAAAAATAAAAATGTGGAGTATGTGAAAGGGAGTAATATATAATAAACCTAGGAAGTTCACTGGAACCAGGTTGTAAAGGCTTCAAGAGCCAAAATGAAGAGGATTGAATGTGATCCCTTGCTCAGAAAGCTTTTGGATTGACTAAAGCAACTTTATCACATCAGTGCTTAGTCTAGAAACTAGCACAAAATGTGAGTCTGATAAATGATGAATTTTTTTCACTTGGCTTTGATTTGACTTGATCCTGTGAGTTTTGCATAAAATAGCAGCCCCTTTCAAAACCTAAGTGATTTCTTTATTGATTTAGGGGAGAGCAGTTCAAACCAATTTCTTATTGAGAATGATGCCTGATGCAGAGTAAACACTGAAAAGGATGGTATCTTTGAAAATAAGCCCAGAATTATAGGGTGTTTTTTTTTTAAGTTGGAAGAGACCAGAAGGTAAATCTCTTCTTTTCCATGTCCATAAAAGTTCTTTCTTATATTATCACTTGACAATGATCATTCAGCCACTAAATAAATGTGTCAATGAGGGGCAACATTGCATATCTTTGATTTTTTTTCAATCTCTCATTAAAAAAAATTATTTTTAAGAACTTTCAGGGGGTAGAGCCAAGATGGCAGAGTAAAGCAGAGAAGCTCAGAGTCACCAGAAGAATCTTCTTCAACCAATATTAAAATAATGCCACAAAATGAATACAGGAGTGAAAGAACCAACAAAGAAAGAAAGTGAAACAACTTACAAGGGAAAAAAAGGTAAATAGAGAAGATCTGGGCACTGTGTGAGAGAGGAGCACATTCAGTAGGAGGCTATAGCAAGGAGTAAAGAGCAAGCCACACACCCTCATACCATATCTGATGCCTCAGGTTTAGAATTTAAGCCTAAGCCAATATTCAAATCCTGAGACCCTACCTGGGCAAAATACAGTGTAACTAACCAACCCATAACCCTTGAAATTCTAAACCTGTGGTTTTCTGGAATCCCAGCCCAGGGCAGTCTGTGCTGAAATAGGCTGATTTGTATAGGCCCAAAGCAAAGCCAGGAATCCCAGTCTGGGCTTATGGCAAGGACAAAGATCCCAGTTTGGCTTAGTTGGTAGATCCAAAGGGTGTCCAGATCTTTTTGCCAAAAGCTCAAGGTGGAGCTCCCAAACAGGGCAATCAACTGTGTGCCTGCTTAGTTCAAGTACACATTGAAACCAAAAACTTACAACTAAGCCTGGGCCAAATCTTTAAGCTATCAGCATCTGAAGGGTTAATTGAATCAGCACTTGGAGGTGGTTCTCAGAGCTCTCAGTCCATAAGCCATTATACCATTTTGGAAGAACTGAAACTGGCAGAAACCCCAAAAAGTGAAAGATAGCATCAAGGAATAACTGAAGTTTAAGAGGATATCCTAACCTCCCAGAAAGCAGAGCCCACCTATAAAAAGGTAGGAAAAATGGGCAAACAACCAAAAGCACCTAATTCTAAAGAATTTATATAGAGACAAAGAACAGGGTGGAGACACAGAAAGAGATAGTAAAAACAAAGTAAAAACACTCAAAGTCCAGAAGAAAGGTATGGATTGGACATAGACTCTGGAAGACCTCAAAAAAGACTTCAAAAATGAATTAAGAGAAGCAGAAGGAAATTGGGGAAGATAAATGAAAGCAATGCAAGAAGAAATGGGCCAAATAAAAAAGTCTTTGACAAAATACACCATCCATTCCTATTAAAAATACTAGTAAGTATAAGAATAGAAGAGCCTTTCCTGAAAATAATAAACAATATTTATTTAAAATCATAAGTAAGTATCATCTGCAAGGGGGATAAGTTAGAATCCTTCCCAATGAGATTAGGAGTGAAGCAAGGATGCCCATTATCACCACTATTATTTAATATTATATTATAAATTCTAGCAGTAGTGCTTGCTTTGGCAGCACATATACTATTAATGTTAGCAGTAGCAATTAGAGAAGAAAAAAATGAAGGGATTAAAGTAGGCAATGAATAAACCATCACTCCTTGCAGATGATATGATGGTATACTTAAAGAATCCTAGAAAATCAACTAAAAAAATATTCAACGACTTTAGCAAAATTGCAGGATACAAAATAAATCCACATAAATTATCAGCATTTCTATATATTCCAACACAACTCAGTAGAAAGAGTTAGAAAAAGAAACTCCATTTAAAATCACCCTAGACAATATAAAATATTTAGGAATCTATTTGCCAAGACAAACACAGGAATTATATTAACAAAATTTCAAAACACTTTCCATATAACTAAAACTATATCTAAATAATTGGAAAGATAATTAATTAATCAAACTGCCAAGAAACTTTTTAATAGAATTAGAAAAAATTATAACAAAGTTCATTTGGAAGAACAAAAGAACAAGAATATCAAGGGTGCTAATGAAAAAAAAAGTCAAAGATGGGGGCCTAGCATTATTAGATCTTAAACTTTACAGTGATCATCAAAGCAGTATGGTACTGGCTAAGAGACAGAAGGGTGGATCAATGGTATAGGCTTGAGGTAAATGACCTCAGATAGTGTATGATAAACTCAAAGATCCCAGCTTTGGGGACAAGAACCTACTATTTGACAAAAACTGCTGGGAAAATTAGAAAACAGTGTGGGAGAGATTGGGCTTTAGATCTGTGGGAGGCCAATAAGAGAAACAGTCTTAAATAGATAAAAATCTGAGACTCCTCTTTTGACTCCTTTTCTGATCTATACATTTCCTTAATGAAAGCTTTAAGCTCCTAACAATCCAGCTGTTAAGAGGTTAATATTCTCTCCTTTGGTCAGAAATACAACTGTTTTTATTTCAAAAGTAGTTCAGACACTCAAGGTCATAAATTCCTCCAGGAGGGGCATTTCACCCCGGAGAAAATATTCCCTGTCACAGCCTTCTGTTAAGGACCCAGCTGAAGTTCAACCTTAGCCTTGTTCTATTTGGAAGATATTGAGAATCTTTGTGTTTTGATATGACATAATTTGTGTTTCTGTGTAAATGCAAAGTTTGGGGGGATTCTTTTGTGTGAAGTGAGTCTTGAATATAATGAACTCGATGCTGCAAGAGATGCAGCACCAGCATGAGCTGACAGAAAGACTGTCCAGGTCCACTTATTTCTTATCAACTAAACCATCATTATCAAATTATCTGGAGGTGATAAAAAGATCTCAAGATCTGGCGCTGTCTCTTATTGGCCTCCCACATAGATTAACATCTCACACCCTATACCAAATAAATTCAGAATGAGTAAATGACTTAAATATAGAGAGTGAAATCATTAGTTAATTAAGTGAAAATTGTAGACAGAAACTAAAACATTGTGGGACAATCATATATAATTGACTTTGCTATTAATAGCAATGAAATGATCCAGGACAATCCTGAGGGACTTATGAGAGAAAGAATTGTGGGAGTAGAAAAGCAAAAGGAAAACATTTGATTTATCACTTTTTTATATGGATATAAGTTGTGGGGTTTTGGTTGTTAAAATATTACTCTATTAGAAAAATGAATAATATGGAAAAATACATATTGAATGATAATTTATGTATAATCCAGTGGAATTGCTTATAAGTTCTGGGAGAGGGAGGGAAAAGGAGAAGAAAAGAACATGAATCATGTGACCATGGAAAAAATACTTAAATTAAAAAAATTCTTTTTAGGTTCTTCCAAGAGTTCTCTTAGAGCTTGTCTCCATTTTATACTTTTTTATGTTTTATTTTATTTCCTAATAGTTACTTAATAAGTGCTTATTGCCTAACATCAGGAAGAAAGAAAAGGAAAATTCCATTTAAAAATAACTACAGAAAATATAACTATCCATGGAAGTCTTCCTTGCAAGACATACAGGAAATATATTAACACATTAAAAATACAAATAAAGAAATAATTAAATACTTGGAGAACTATTAATTGCTCAGGGGTAGGTCAAAACAATGTAATAAAATGGTGATATTTCTTATATTAATTTACTTAGTGCCATAGCAATGAAATTACCGAAGGATTATTTTATAGGTTAGAAAAAATTAAGAAAAAGATTCATCTTGAGGAACATAAGTGATAAACCAACACTCCCTGCAGTATACACAGGAGTACTTTAAAAGGGAATATGACTTTAACATAAATGTTGAAGGCATAAACAAATTAGATAAACAAGAAAATACCCCTGAGATCAATGAATGTCTAAAGAGTTTGTGACAGAACAAACACAGGAGGCAAAATGGATAATTGTGACTATTTTTAAAAAATGAAAAAGCTTTAGCAAAAACAAAATCTATGTGTTCAGGTGTGCCCAACACTTCATGACCCTGTTAAGGTTTTCTGTTCTAAAATACTGGAGTGGTCTGTTATTTTCCTTTCTAGCTCACTTCATAAATAATGAAACTGAGGCAAATAAGGTTAAATGACTTGCCCTGGGTGACAGAGTTAGCAAGTATCTGAGACTGTATTTGGCCTCAAGAAGAGGAGTCTTCCTGACTCCAGGGCCAGCACTCTATTGACTGCACCATCTAACTGCTCATGTAAATAAATCTTAAAGTAGAAGTCAGTAAATGGGAAGAAGATCTTTTCACTAGTTGTTCCTTTCCCTGATAAAAGTCTCATTTCTTTTCTTTTTTTTTTTTTTAAATTTTAAACTCTTAAGTTCTGTGTATTGACTTATAGGTGGAAGATTGGTAAGGGTAGGCAATGGGGGTCAAGTGACTTGCCCAGGGTCACACAGCTGGGAAGTGTCTGAGGCTGGATTTGAACCTAGGACCTCCCATCTCTAGGCCTGGCTCTCAATCCACTGAGCTACCCAGCTGCCCCCAAAAGTCTCATTTCTAAGTTACAAGAACAACTGATTCAAATATATAAAACTGAGGGTAGGATGAGCTAATATAATAAAAATGACAATCCTACCAAATTAATCTACTTATTCAGTGCCATACATATCAAACTACCAAAAACTTTTTTTATAGAATTAGGAAAATTATAACAAAGTTCATCGGGAAGAACAAAAATCAAGACTATCAAGGGAAATAATGAAAAAAAAAGTGAGGAATGGGGGTCCAACAGTATCAGATCTTAAACTGTCCTATAAAGCAGTGGTCATTGAAACAATATGGTACTGGATAAGAGGAAAAAGGGTGAATCAGTGGAATAGACTAGGTGTAAATGACCTCAGTAAACTAGTGTTTGATAAACCCAAAGACCTCAGCTTTTGGGACAAGAACTCAGTATTTGACAAAAACTGCTGAGAAAATTGGAAAACAGTATGGGAAAAATTAGGTTTAGATCAACATCTTATACCCTATTGCAAGTTAAATTCAAAATTGGTAAATGACTTAAACATAAAGAGCAAAATAATAAATAAATTAGTTTAACACAGGTTAGTTAACTGTCAAAAGGAATTTAAGGAAGGAATTTAAGACCAAGCAAGATATACAGAATATTGCAAAATGTAGAATGAATGACTTTGATTATATAAAATTAAAAAGGTTTTGTACAGACAAAACCAATGAGACCAAAATTAGAAGGAAAGCAACAAACTGGGAAGTCATTTTTATAACAAAACTCTCTGACAAAGGTTTATTTTCCCAAATATATGAGGAACTAAATCAAATCTACAAAAAATCAAGCCAATCCCCCAATCAAAAAAATGGTCAAGGGACATTAATAGGCAGTTTTCACAGAATGAAATAAAAACTATCAATAAGCACATGAAAAAGTGTTCTAAATCCCTCCTGATTAGAGAAATGCAAATTAAAACACCTCTGAGGTACCAGCTCACACCTAGCAGATTGGTCAATATGACTGCAAAGGAAAGCAATAAATGTTGGAGGGGGGTGTGGCAAAATTGGGACACTAATACTGCTGGTGGAGTGTGAATTGGTCCAACCATTCTGGACCCAATTTGGAATTATGCACAAAGGGCTTTAAAAGAATGATTGCCCTTTGATCCATCCATACCACTGCTGGGTTTTTACACCAAAGAGATAAGAAAAAAGACTTGTACAAAAATATTCAAAACCACTCTCTTTGTGGTGACAAAAAATTGTAAAATGATGGGATGTTCATCGATTGGGGAATGGTTGAACAAATTGTCTTATCTGATGGTGATGGAATATTATTGTGCTGAAAAGAATAAAGAACTAGAGGAATTCCATGTGAACTGGAATGACCTCCAGGAATTGAAGCAGAATGAAAGGAACAGAAGAACCAGGAGAGCATTGTACCCAGATACTGATACATTATGGCACAAATCGAATGTAATGGATTTTTCTATCAGTAGCAATGCAATGACTTAACACAATCCAGAGGAACTTATGAGAAAGAACACTATCTACATCCAGAGAAAGACCTGTGGAACTAGAAATGCATTAGAAAACTATATGATCAACCACATATGCGATAGGGATGTGATTAGGGTTTTGGTGTTAAAAGATCACTCTATTGCAAATATGAATAACATGGAAATAGGTTTTGAACAATGATACACGTATAACCCAGTAGAACTATTTGTTGGCTTAGGGAGGGGGGAGGAGAAAGCAAAGAGGGGATCATAAATCATGTAACCAGGGAAAAATATTCTAAATAAAATTAAAAAAAATTTAAAATATATATATTTATACATGGACATTATATATATACATATATATGAATAGTTTCTCAAATGATGGTGAAAAGATATGAATAGTTAATTTTCAGATGAAGAAATTCAAGACATCAATACTGTGAATGTTCCAAATCACTAATATTACATAAATGTAATAGGAAAAAAAAACTATGAATTGCCACCTTGTGACCTGCATATTGGCAGAATCTACCAATAAATGACTTCTGGAAGGGATGTGGGAAAACAGACTTTTTAATATACTGTTAGTAAATCTATGAAGTTGTCTGGCAATTCTGGAAAACAATTTGGAACAATGCAAATAAAAGCCATTAATCCTTTAACCAAGTGGTCTCATTACAATGTCTGTAGTCAACAAACAAACAAACAAATAAGTAAATACGAGGAAGAAAAGATTTAGACTAGTGTCAGAAAAATTACCTTGGCAGTTGAATGGAGAATGGATTGTAGAAGGGAGGGATTTTAGAGTACAAATAGAAGCCTATTAAAGTAGTGCAAAGTAGATTTGATGAGGACATGTACTTGGGTATGATTTGCGTTAGTAGAGAAAAGGGGATATATGTGCTTCCCTTTGATTTCATAAAAATAGTTGAGGATAAGTAATGCATAAAGGATGGTTTATAGCAAACTTTATAGGTTTCAATCTTTCTCTTCTTCCTAATCCACCTTATTGTTCCTGTTCTTATTCTTATTCTTCTCTCTCTCATGCTGAGTCATTTTCAATCATGTTCTACTATTGGTTTTGAGGTTTTCTTCCCAAAGATACTGGAATGATTTGCCATTTCTTTCTCCAGCTTATTTGACAGATGAGGAGACTGAGGCAAATAGGGTGAAGTAATTTGCCCATATAGGTAGTAAGTGACAGGCCAGATCTAAACTGAGGAAGATGAGTCTTCCTGAGTCCAGAACCAGTTCTCTATGCACTGTGCTACCTAGCTGCCCTTCTGGAACATAACAATTACTTAATAAATGCTTCTTGTTTTACTAACTGACACTTGAATCTGAATCTTGACACTGTGCTCAAGACTAACTGGATGACTTAGGGCAAGTCATTTCCTCCCCCTGCACTTCACATTCCTCAAATGTAAAATTAGCATGGAGGATCTTTTATTAGGGGTAATAAAGATAATATAAATCCCAATTTTAGAGTTTAGACGCTATGACTTGAGAGATTCTCTTTACCTCTGATGTTATATGATAACTCTTTCTAGGAGAGACTCCTAGTACCACACTTTTGCATATTCTCCATATGCATTTGAATATTCAAGCTTCTATTATCATCATTTTTGTTTATATATTATTTCTTCTTATACTTTCATATTATCTAGGGCACAAAAGGGAGGCAAGTATCATCTAGTTCTCTTTTTGTACAGATGAAGAAACTGAGGCCCAGAGAAGTAAGTTGATTTCACAAAGTACCTCATTTGCAAGAGACATAGTTACTATTAGAATCTAACTCCCAAGGAGCTGTTTGGCCAGCTGATTATTTTTAAATTCTGATTAATTTTAAAAGTCTAGCTGATCAAAATAATTTAGAATTCTTACCTAACTTTCAGAAAAGTTTAAGTACATGATCAAATTCCTTAAAAAACTCAAGGAAAGAGACTGAGGAATTTAGAAGAAGAAGATTGAATTTGATAAGGTAAAGTTTTTAGGCTGCTCTATTAATGATCAGACTTTTGTCAACATTTGTTATCCTCTTTCCCACTCCATTCATTGGTTTTAGTTGTTTTTCATATGTATGATTTCATAAGAATAACTAGTATAGAGGAATTTGGAGAAAGAATAGACAACAAAACATACTGAAAACAATGTGTTCCTTTTAGCATAACATACTAAAGGGCATTATGAATTATGAAGGACTTACTTTCCCAAATGAGATAGTTAATACTAGTATCATTTCCCCTATTTTATAAATGAGGAAACAGAGTTCTGGTGAACTCTATTATCCAAGGTTTATAAATGCTGCTGTTTAATCTAATAATTCATTATTCAATATTATTATATTTTTATATTTATTTAATATTCTAAAAAATATTTCCATATATTTAATCTCATTTTAAGGCAATTAGGTGACTGGGTCTCAATTAGAAGAACCTGAGTTCAAATTTAACCTCAAACATTTAATACTTGTGTGACTCTGGATAAGTCACTGAAGCACTTTTTGTCTCAGTTTCCATGATGGTAAAATGAAAACAATAGCATCTATCTCCTAGGATGGTTGTGAGGATCAAATGAGCTAATATTTGTTAAGCATCTATTACAGTTTCTGGCATATAGTAGATGCTATATAAATGTTAATTATTATTGTCATATGAATATTAGCTATAATGATTTTTTCAACTTTCACTCAACCATGAAATTCAAGGAGAGGCCACAAAGCAAAACAAAAACAGAAAAAATAAGCAACCCCACCCCAAATACCTGCTAGGATAGGTAATGTGTCCAAATGAAAAGAGATTAACCCCCCAGCTCATAGCCCACTTTAGTGTTGTTTTCATTTTTCAAATGGTAAGTGTAAAGAACTAAAGAATTTTTTATAGGCACACAAGAAGTTGACAAAATTAAAGGAACAGACTTGCAAACATGCATTCTAACCCAAGGGAATCAAAGTACTTGATTTTTCCCAATATATCTTGAAGAAGTGAAAAATATTTTAAAGTTTATGCCAATCTCAAAATGTACTGAATAGCATTCATTCAAACTAGTGAAGGATGATTATATGGGTAGCAGATCCCATATAGTAATTCCATGACATCCATTTATTTTGTAGACATCTTCCTCTTAAAGTGCAATCACTGGGAAGGTAAACACTTTCATGATTATATGTGAAGGTTATAATTTCATCGAAGTTTCTGTTCAAATTTGGACTAGTTTTTATTACCCAATGGAATGATTATATTTCAATGAAGGAGATGAATCCTACTTCCTTAACTTATTTAGAGAAAGTTTGTTGAGAAGAATCTCATTGTTGGGAAAAATTGGGCCCATAAAGCCAGCAGTGCCTTGTTTGCTCCATATATGCACCTATGTATTTTGATACACATATGAATGGACATAGTATATATATATACATATTTATACTTAAAAACATCAATAAGACTTTTTGTATAACATATATATATATATAGATTTGAACAAGATAATTCCAGAGATGTTTTCATTCAAAAATAATTTTATTTAAAATTGATCCAATTTTATAGTAATGTTCATTTTACACATAATTTTTCAGAAAGTCATTTATGATATAGAATATGGGTTCAAAATACTTATCTTGGTTTTATTTTCTATATTGTCTTTTCATAAAGCCCTGATAAAAGGAAAAATGTTATTTTGTATACGTTACATAGCTGAAGACTCAGCAATACCCAGGCTAAATACAAATGAAAGTTTAAACATTATAAACTTGCTTTTATAATGTAGACAAGATATGTAAATGGCTTCAGACTCGAGAAGAATTCTCTATATCAGGAACCCAGTAGGCACTTGACTGGAATTACAAAAAACATAAAGATGTCAATTTCATGTCAGTAATTTCAAATCAACAAACTTGTAATAACTCTGCTATTGGGAAGGCTGTATTAAGATCTATAAAGCCAAAGATAAATACAAATTGAAATTTGTATTTATCAAGGCTTTATTGCAATGTATAATCTAATGGGAAGAAGGACATATCCACAAAAAACAATATTACTAGGGAAAATGAAAGACATTCAAAAGGATGCTCCAGGCAACATAATATCAATAATTTCAAGAGCAAGAAACCACATTTCCCCCTCAGGTTTTGAATTCAGTCACTGGAACCATAAAGAGTCTTATAGATAATCCTCCTCCCCTTCAACTTTCTATTCTACTTCTTCATATGCTGTCTTCTATTAGAATGTAAAATCCTGGAGGACCAGGACTAACTTGTTTTTGTATCACCATTATATAGAAAAAAACATTCATATAGTAAACCTTTGATAAATGAGTTTTTATTATTCACTCTCTGGAATGAAGGAAAGACTTTATGAAGGATATGACATCTGAAGGGACATTGGATAAAGAGAATTATTTCAAGAGATGGGAAAGATTTTTCCAGACACAAAATGATCAAAGGCAGAGAAGCAACAAAAAGTAGAATCAAAAAGGAGAGGTATCTCCAGTTGAATTTGTCTACAATCTACAATGTAGAATATATTGGACAGAATGGGATGAATTACACTTAGATAGATAAAAAGCCAAAATGTTCATACTTCATTCTTTAGGCAATAGTGAATCTTGAAAATGTTTATTAATTAATCATAGACTTAGAAATGGAGGAGACCTTAGAGGACATAAAGTTCTACAACTACCCCTCCCAGAAATTCAATTTCTGATTGAAATTAAATGACTTGCTGTATTTAATGAGTGGCAGAATTAAATTATGAACCAAGTCACTTGACTCCATATACATTTTGCTTAGTATGATAAACAAAATTTTATGTAAGGGAGACACTCAGTATTTGGGGGAAGGATAGGTGGAAGAATCTCTGGACTAGTGTCCAGAAGGCTAAATTTGAGGTTATTGGAATAATTGGCATTTTATTATAATTGTAGGACTAATCATTGTAGCATGATTCATTTACTCTTGTTACTGGATTGACACAAATTGCCCCAAACTTCTCCTTTCCCTCACCCAAAATCTAGAGGAGTGCAATATCATTATGGTTTGTGGAGGAATAAATTAGATATGTAACAGTGTGTTTCCATGGCAATCAAATATTATTTTTCCCTTCAATGATGACATTAAAAGAAATTTAGATAAAATGTGGATCATACTCCAACCTTCTACATGACAAATTCAAAGGGCTCTACCCTTTCAAAGACTGTATGAAGAGCTAGGGAAGATAATTGGCTGAAACATTTTATATTTTCTAGAGAATAAGAGAAAAGAGACAACTTTTTTTTCTCTTTTTAGAAGGACTTTCAAGCAAGTAAGGAAAACATGCTTTTGTGTGATCCAGTGTAATCCACAATCTCAAAAGACTACCAAGTCCATGGCCAGAACTGTATACTTTCCCTCCTAATAATCAAAATTTAAACAAACATTATTTTTGTTTAAGATAACCAACAGAAAATATTAGGTGTCCAGGAACAATTTTTTTTCTTTTTCTGTAGAATCTATAGTTTTTTGCACAAGGATGAGAAAGGGAAACCATATCTGATATATATGTATATATATATTTTTTTTTCCAATAGAGTTAAACTGATTAAGATTCTGTGTTCTTGATGGAGTCTAAATGCAGATTGAAGCATACCATCCTTCACTTTATTTCCTCCATGAATTTTCCTCTATTGTAAGCAATATGTGTCTTCTTTCATAACATGAACATAGAAATAAGTATTTTATGATAACACATGTATAACCTATATTATATTACCTTGGGGAGGGAGGAAGAGTGGAAGGGAGGGCAAGAACATGAATCACAATGTAAGACAATGATTATTAAGTGTATCAACATGTAAACTGGAGATTTTTTTTTAAATTCTGTGTTCTATCCATTATTCTTGGACACTATGCAGAAAAGAGTCAGATCAAGAATGGTTTTGAGCAGTTCAAGGTCAGCTAATAAATATCTGCCCTTTGAGGCACAACTTATTACCCTTCCCCATGAAGGCTTTTCTTAATCTTTCTCACATTATTGGACATCCTTGCCTCACCCATAGGAAAGTGATTTTCTCTGTCTCTGTGTCTTTAACTCTCTCCCCCTTTTCCTGTCTCTCTCCTTTCCTCTCCTTATTTACTTCTCTTTGTCTTCTCTGCTTTCCGTTCATTCTTACACTATCTCTCCCTCCCCTCAAATTGTTAAAAGTATACACTCAAAAAATCATATAACTTCTAAATTAAAAGAAACTAGAGAGATCATGAGTTCAACCAGTAGCTCAGGAAATATCCTTTCTTCCCTTCGTGTGTGTGTGTGTGTGTGTGTGTGTGTGTGTGGTCATCTAGATTCTAATCAGAAGCCAGCAATAGAATCAGCTACTTTCTGGGATAGTCCATTACACCTTTAGACAGTTCTAATTTGGGGGAGTTTTGTCATGCCAATTGATCAGGGATTTTACCAAACTGAGAATTTCAGCTGCAGATGCACATTGTAATACTTTTCTTCCTGCCTAGGCAATGAGACTTTCAGAATCTGTCTCTTCATTGTTTTCCTGTTGCTTATAGTTGCAGGGCAGCTCTCCATATTTTTGATAAACCTAAACTTAAGCCTTACCTTCTTTTGCATTTTTTCTATAGCTCCTTAAATAACAAAATGTGGAATGGTTTCCATTTGCTGTGTAGTCCTACTTAATTTTTTTATACTATGTAACTTTGTCAACCATTTCCCCCCAAAATATTATACAAAACTGTCCTCCAAATGTTGGGTGAACCTGGCAGAATATAGAGGACTATCAAATTGTTCATGGAAATTTATTGTCTCAATCAAATTCAGAATTATACTATATTTTGCTTGTCTTTTAGATTTTTAAAAATGTGTTCCTTTTTTTGGGGGGGGCTAGCATCTTCACATTGTTAATTTATTTTTGTGTGCACTTTACTGGAACATGACAATCTCATTAAAAAATTAAAAAATATCTATTACTATGTATACCTCCTTATTCTAAAGTTTTGTTGTTTGTTTTGTTTTGTTTCTGTTTATTTTAATAGAGATAATTAGAGCTACATCCCCCAAAATTCATCTTATTAATCTTGATCAATCATTCTATTATTGGGAAAACACTTAAAATGATTCTTACATCCCATATTTTACTTAATTTTGTATAATATAAACTTTTCACAAGTATTCTATATGTATCTTTATCTAATTCACTGATAGAAAGCTAAGTATTTCTAATCCAGGACAGTTCTGCAGGGTACTCCATGAGGTTCCTTAGTAGTAACATGAGACTATCAATTTATTTTCTAAAATCTAAGTAAATGTATTGCTTTTTTGATCAAAAAGTCTAGTAATTTATCAAGAATGGAAATGGGGTTGGTTTGGAATGACCTATTCTTATTAAAATTGCACTGGATTTTAGTGGTCATTTTTTTACCTTTCTAAATACACATAATACAACCTTTAATAAAACTTTCTATGATTTTGCTTGAAACGCTAGTTCATATTACTGGCCTTTTTACCTTTTTGTTTTTAAAACAAAGAATCATTTGTCCTTCTACAGTCCTGCAAACCTAATAAACCTATAGTCCTCCAAAACTAATTCTCCAAGATAGTCAAAGACTAGCTGTCAGTGGACCAACTATGTATCTAAATATTATTTTAATGCAAATTCCAAAACTTATTCAAATATGTATTTATACATACATGTATATATGCACATATGTAGAAAGAAAAAGCATACATATGTACATATACATACATACACAACACATAGTTCTATATATCTAGAGGTATAATGTATCAATATATGCTTACCCCCAATCTTTCCTATAGCCTGCAAATTTTTTTAAAATTTATATTTTATTTCTTTCTGAAATTTCTTTGAGGATAAAAACAGCATCAGTTTTCATTTTACATTCTCACCAAATAAAATATTGTCTATCACAATGCCAGCACCAAAAAGTTTGGTAAGAAATACACAAACAAATACAAACACACAAGCTGAAGACTTGAAAACAATGATGAACTAGTGAGTATGTTAAGGAGGTCCTTGAGTATAGATTTGTTAAATCTATATAAATATAATTGTTAAATCTAGTGAGATTTGTTAAAAGTGCTGAGGGTATTTAGTCTTAGAAAGAGAAGAATCAGCAACACTGTATTCAAATACTAGTAAGGCAGATTTATAGAAGATAGATTAGACTTCTTCTATTTGTTCCAGAGGGAAAAGCTAAGATTAGTTGAAAAAGAAAATATTTAGGATAAATGGCTCCTAGTTCTCAGTCTGGAAGGGAACTCAAACCCAACTAGTCTAAGTCCTTATCTTATCCCAGCTCCACTTCTTATCCCTAATCCTTAAAGCCTAATTCCTAAGAATATCCCTAATATCTAACTGCTTTTCATATATTTCATATTGGATATCCAGTAGACATCTTAAACTCAACATATCCAAAATGAAGCTCATTATATTTTCCACTATGCCTCCCCATCCCTCTACATTGTATTATTATAGAGGGTGATACCATCCTAATAGTACCTCAGGCTCACCACCTAGTAGTTATCCTTATTTCTTCACTATATCTTCCCCCACTCTCACATCCAATTTTATTGCCAAAGTTTGTTATTTATTTAAACCTTTGTCATATCTCTTGTACATAATCCCTTTGTTCTTCAAATACTGCCTCTACTCTGGGACATATGCTCATCATCTGATTTCTGTACTATTTCAATAGTTTGCTGATAACTGTTTTCCTTAAGGCTCTCCCTACTCTAATCTGTCCTTCATATATCCACCCAATTGATTTTCCTAAAGTGTTGCCCCCAGGAGCAAATATAAAGTGCTCTTTTTGATATTTAAAATCCTTCACAGTCTAACATATTTATAACTTTCTAGCCTGGGGGAGGTCCAGGAGCTTGAGGTGGTGTGACAGGGTCAGCATGTTAAGACGAATGAGAGACAGTCTGAATTTCAGCCAGGTAGGCATCATGAATACTGCTCTGCTCTGCCTTGAGTAACTTTTATTTTTATACACTTTCTTATATGCCTTGAGATCACACATAATGTTGGCATGGAAATCCATTCTCATCATATATCTTTTCTTAGAGACAATGTATTAAGTCATACTTTTCATTACCTAGTAACTTTCCATATTTTTCAAGGTGTGTTTGACATATCTCTTGAGCTACAGTGGTGGGAAAGTACAGGAGACAATTTCTCCATTTATCATTCATTGTTTTTTTTATGTTAATGTACTGTACTGAATCAGGGATCAGGGAGGGGGAAAACTTGGAGATTTTTCTGGTCTATTTTTGCAGGTACTTATGTATGGGAGATCTAAGTTAGGGTTTTAAAATCTTTAACATTAACTCACTATTTGCTGGGTTTTTGTGAAATGACTTCTAGGGGAATTTATCACTGCATGTAAAGGTGGGAATTTCCTAGGAGTCTGTAGGGGACCTGTGAGGGTTCTAGTAGCAGCCTTTATTATTCTTCTGATTTTCCCTGGATCTAAGTAGGTATATTGATCACAATCATTCCAATAATAAGGAGTGTTAGGAAGAGAAGAGTCATACAGGTTTATCTGAGTGAGAAATCCGCCCTCCTTCAACCTGCTTTGCAGAATCTCAGGGTTCACATGTGACTTTGCCATTTGTCATGAACTTGATGGCTCTGGGCACTAACCTAAAATTTTACATACCTCCATGTATTCTTTGATGAAGTGACACTGGTCTTTTGGCTATTCCATGAATAAGATACTCCATCTGACTACAGGCATTTTCTCTGGCTATTCTCCATTCATGGAATGCTCTGTCTCCTCAATACTGCCTTCTGACTTCCCTGTCTTCCTTTAAGTCCCAATTAAATATCATTTTCCAAAGGAAGCATTTCCCAACCTCTCTTAATTCAAGTATCTTCTTTCTGTTAATTATTTCTTATTTATCCTGCACATAGCCTGTTTACAAATATTTGGTTGCATGAGCTGTTTCTCCTATTTGATTGTGAACTCCTTTAAAGCAGCAATTAAATTTTATGTCTTTTGTATTCTCAGCAATTAGTGGAGTACATGGCACATAGCCAGCATTTAGTAAATGTTTGTTGATTGATAAAAGATATAACTATCTGAAGTGGAATAGGCTGTATCAAGTCATTATATTGTAGTGATAATGCTTTTTCCAGTCTGGACTAGTCTTGCCATCTGAGATTCTTTTCAGGTCTATGCTTGTGATTCCTGATTCTTTAGTTGGAAGATATAAGTGCAAATTCTGACAGGTACTATTTACTTTGCATGCCTCTGAGTAAGCCATTTTCCTTTTCTGTTCTTTAGTTTTCTCATCTGTAAAACATCTCTCTCTCTCTCTCTCTCCTTCTCTCTCTCTGTTTCTCTCTCTCTCCATACATATTTAAATAAAATATTGAAAATGGATTAAATTAGACACTTGCTGATTACATAAGGAATTTTTAGATCTACAGCTTGTGGATCCTTTTAAGACTGCTATGTAAAACATGGAAAATCATGGGAAATAGAGTTTAAAAGAAAATCTTTTTTAGGCAAGACCTCAACAATTCAAAGAACACCAGTTTTAACCCATTATAATGTAAATATCTTTATCTTCCCCTCATTCCTTTCAATTCTGAAATAGAATAAAAATTTTACTCCCCCTTCCAAATGTTAGTCTTTTCTACTTTTACTGTTCACTCTCCAGTACTAATCTCTACAGTCCCAATTCCACAAGTGCCCCTCCCCACACCAAAAAAAAATCATCACTTGCCTGAACTCATTCCTCAATAACTGACATACTCCCACCCTGAGATAAAAGCCCCAATCAGATATTTTTAACTCACAACTATCATTTTAAAAGACCTGTACTCTGTCCCCCCAGCCCTGATCCTTCATTTCACTCCCCTCAGTGTAATACTTCCATTAAAAAAATCCTACCTAAAGGAATCCAATCCTTCCATCACATTCCTTGAAATGTCTGCTCCATAAGTAGACATTCTTTCATCTTAAAATGTCATGTTTTATTTTGCTTTTTTCCTTTCCCACTGATGCTATCTTCTTGCACTCTGAAATAATTCCCTTCTGATAATGAACATTCCCTGCTCAATCTTGTCATAATTAGTTTTACTTTGCCATATACCCCAATCCAATCACTTGTCAAGAACTGTTGATTTTCTAGTTAACTCTTGTATGGTTCCCAATTTATCTCCTCTGATACTATTTCTATCTTAATGCAGGGCTTTATCATCTCATGCCTCTACTATTGCAATATCCAATTGCTTGTCTTCTCTGCCTCAAAGGTCTCTCTAATTTAGTCCATCTTTCACGCAGCTGTAAAACTGATCTCAAACCACAATCCTAAACATTTCATCCTCCCCTATTGAATAAATTCTAGAAGCTCCCTTTTACTTCCTAGATTAAATACAAAATCATAAGTTTGGTTACCTTTCTTAACCTGACCTCCTCCTAAATTTTCAGTCTTCTTATATTTTACTCCCATCCATGATATAACAACATTGGCCTCCTTGCTGTTCCTCAGCCAAGAGTCTGTTTTCAGTATCTTTCCATCATTCCTGGAATTTTCTCCCTCTTAGTCCCTGAATTGTAGTTTTCTTAGCTTGCTTCAAGTCTCAGCTAAAACTAAACCTTTTGCAAGAAATTTTTTCCAGTTCCTTTTAATGCTAGTGCCTTTCTTCTGTTGGTTATTGCTAATTTACCATGTATTTAACTTGTTTACATATGGCTGTTTGCATATTGTCTCTTCTGTTAGACTGTGAACAGGGGATTATTTTTCTCTTTGTTTATATCCCTATGACTTAGCACAGAGCCTAGTTTATAGTAGGTATTAATTAAATGCCTGCTGCCTTGCCCTGATTTGTTTTGAAATGTGACAGCTAGCTAATCTGATTGATGCTAATGGGTCAATGGGGACAACTGCTTGAATGTTTCCTTTCCAGGTAATTTATACACATATTAATAAATCAGAATTATCATTGGAAGGGAGCTTACAGTTTACTTAATTCAACCCTTTATTTTATAGATGAAATAACTAAAGCCTGTAGAAATTCTAAAATTTACCCAATATCCCATTTATACTTAAAGAAGCCAGGTAGAATACGCAAACAAGTCTCTGGGCTCTTTCAGTTTCATCTCTTCCAGTTTTTATCCTATTATAGATCTTCTGGAATGCTCCCCAAATGAGAAATTTTAGTTGTTAGGAATTGGGGGGGAAAAGAAGAAGCTAGGATTTTAAGTGTAGTAGTTGATATAAGAGATAAGGGGATAAAAAAATAGTCGGATCTTTAATCTCATATATTCCTAGATAGAAAATTATCTAACTTTACCTGGGTTTTCCATACGTTGAACTCCCTGTCATAAATTGGATACTGAATTTCTCTCTATCAAATTCTAGAAACTTCTGAGAAGTGTTATGAGGAAAATTAAGAGTTTAGACATTTTGTGAAATTAACACCCAGGCTGTCAGATAATACCTAAAGGTTCTAAGGATGGAATAGCCGCAAGGGAGGAAGTGATTCTGGAGAGACTCTGTTATGGCTGAGAGAGCAGTTGGATGCTGGTGAACTGCCTCTAGTGGAGAGCACAGGAGAGTGGATTTATTTTCCAGAAGAAACACCTGCCTGTGGGAAATTTAAGTTGAGCAGGAAGATCAGACTTGAGTGGTGGACATCCCAGTCTGATTCAAGCTCCTTGTCTTTAATTGTTTGTATTAATTTTGCTGAGGATCTGTGCTGGATCATTGCTGGAACAGAAGTGAACTCAAGTTGTGAGACATCCATTTACCTTCCAGTCTTTTAGGCTAATCCAGATAGCCTGGATTAGAACAGAGTAGATCTTGACCCATTTCCCAGTTTCTGAGTTTTGTTCTTAGATACCTAGGTTAGGGTGACCTCTCTCTATATTACTTACCCATAAATTAGCTATTAAACTGTGTTTTTATTTATAACTTCCACCTATTTCATTCCACAACCCAAAGGGCTCATTGTCATTTAATAGGAAAACCCTGGCTGAGTTGGTCTGAAGTGACACTTGCTTCCCACCTGTCACCATCCATTCCTCCATATAGATGTTACTAATTTTTCTAAGTCCTGTGTTTGTGGGTGTAAAGGTAATTCCCCATTTGTATTTGTCTAAATTAGTTATCCCTCTTCACTCAAACATTCCTCCTTCTCCCCTTCTCTAAACCCAGTATTTAATTTATTCCATTTACAGTTTGGTACCCTTCGATGGTGGGTTGAGAAGGGAAGAAGTTGCCTCTTGCACTGCCACCCTGTACTGGAAGTAGTGTGGACTTGAACATTATAACTCAGTTCCTCAGTGGTTAGTTGAGTCCTGAACATTCTAAATCAATCAGGAGAGACTGCTTCCCCACTGAATTCATTGATAACTATCTTTTACTACTCCTGGACATTTTTTAAAAACCTCACGAAGGGGTTTTATTTTTTTTTTCTTTGCAGTTTTTCCCTCTGGTGTTAATTTTTTTTTGTGTATGTATTGTTATTCTTATTATTAATTCTTGTTGTGTGTCTTGGTAAAGTAGTTTATAGTGGATTTTAATAACACTTATAATTTATCACCAAGTTTTGGAGTAATACCAATATTAGTAAAGACAGTTATGGAAGATATAGTAGGTAATTGTTTATTATTTCTGTGGAATCTGTTGTGGGGCATTCCTTGTTTTCTGTTTAAGGGTATCCCTAAATATATTAAACTCTGTGTTAATTTTGAGATAGTAAAATCTGTGTGGGAGATAATAGTGCTGGACTAATATTAGCTAATACACCGATGATGTTACTGTGTTTATACATTGTATATAGAATGAGGTGATTATTGAAGTGAATGTTGTATACTCAAGATAATAATTAACTGGTGGTGTAAGGAATCAGAAATCAAGTTGATGATGAGATACAAGTACAAATGGATAAAAAGGGAGATGTATATAAATCAGAATAGATATAAGGAAGCTGGGATGTCCACCATCCAAGTCTGATCCTCCTGCTCAACTTGAATTTCCCACAGGCAGGTGTTTCTTCTGGGAGACAAATCCATTCTCCTGGGTTCTCCACTAGAGGCGGCTTACCAGCCTCTCTCTCAGCCATAACAGAGTCTTTCCAGAATCACTTCCTTGCCACTATTCCATCACTGGGACCTTTAGGTATTATCTGACAGCCTGGGTGCTAATTTCACTAAATGTCTAAACTCTTAATTTTCCTAAGACAGAGCAATGGATTCTTCTGAACTCCTTCTATCTTATCTCTTTCCTAGAATCATAATCATTATAGAATCATAGAGCTTTAAACTTCAAAATTACCATAGAGTGTACCTAGTTCAATATTTTAAAGACAGAGAAAGAGAGGCCCTGAAATATTAACTGAATATTTGAGGCAAGTAACTTTCCTAAGGTCATATGAGGAGTTAATAGCAAAAATGGCCCTAGAACCAAAATCTCTAACACAGAGGTTTTTTTTTTTTTCCAATTTACCATGCTGCTTCCCTTGTATACTCCATTAGCCCTGAATCATACTAATGATATTATTATAGTGCTCCCCTAATTTTGGTTCAAAATTTACTTATCTCCTTTGCAAAGAAAAAAATCCATAAATCCATTTTTAGATTGGTGATTCTGGTCTCTAGATAATCTCTAGGACAGACTTCATTGTTCTTGTTTATGCGTGATCAGAGTGTTACAAATTTTGTAGGTAAATTGTGATATGTTTGTTTCCCAGGGCAATATCACTGATAGATGTCACAATACTTAGAAAATTAGCTATTTGTTCAAAATGCATTTAACCACCACAGTTAAGTGAAGAGAGAGAGAAAAATAAAATCCACTACAATGAAATGGCATAATCTTTCCCCAAGGAACTCACTGAGAAACTGAGAAGTCATTTCAAATAGCTAAGTTAGGCAAAACACAATTAAAATTAATTAGGTCTTTGAAGAGTTTAGATGTCAATAGATGAAAGTGTGGATGGTATAATCAGTACAGAGCAGGTAGTAGGTCCCAGAAAGGGGTATATCCAACACTGTAGGATGAGATTAAAAAGTGTCATTGACTAGGAGAAGAGTACATATGTACATGGAAGCAAATACAATATACATAAATAGAAGAAAGGAGGAAAATGACAAAAGGTTGTAGATTGTTGTTATTCAATCATGTCTGACTCTTTGTGACCCCATTTGTGCACTCTTGACAAAGATATCAGAGTGGTTTGCATTTCCTTTTCCAACCCACTTTACAGATAAGGAACTGAGGCAAATGGGTAAGTGACTTTCACAGGTTATATAACTAAGTATCTGAGGTGGGATTTGAATTCAGGAAGATAGTCTTCCTGACTTCAGACCTTGCTCTCTATCTACTTAGATGTTTAGTTGTGAATTATAGAATTGGTAACATCTAATGCTGGGTCATGGTGAAAGGAAAGAAGTGAAAGATGAAGTGAGAAGTGGAGTGGAGATAAATTTATTTGACAAACTTCATAGAAAACACCTGAAGAGAGATGTATCTGGACTTTGGCAGCAATTTTCAAGGCACTTTTCCAAGGAGTTATAGGTAATTCAACAACAGGTTAAAAAAAAAAGAAAAAGAAAATGTTAAGAAAGCCAAATGTAGAAAATATTTGCTTAGAAACAGATGTTTTGTCACAGGTAGCAACACAGTTTATCATGGCATTTAGTTATAAGAGGGAGAAGAGTGATAGAGAAGCAAGGTAGACAGTTTGCGCAAGTACAATGACCAGGGAGAATATTCCATAAGCATGAAGAAGTTGTACTGTTTTCAATTCTTTCAGAGTCAGTATAGAGAGAGCACATCCTGGTCTTCCTGTCAGAGAAATAGAGGAAAAGTTTGAGCAAATGTTTCTGGCTTTTAAGCTTATCAGAGAGAATAAAATGTCCCTTAAAAGAACTGTAAAATCTCTTCAGAGGACAAACCAAATTTAAAAATAATTGTGAAATCAAGATAATGTGGCAGGTAGTTAGAAAGCGTAAAAAAGCTGCATAAAGAAGGAAGGAAGGAACACTACTAAATTCTGGAGTAATACTTGGGTAAGAGGCTATATCAATGAAGGGTAAAGAAATGAACTTAGACTCAGAACTGGACTCAGTTCCCTCTGATGACATCAAAAAGTGGGATATGAGGTCCTGGATAAGTCAATTAATCAATACTGCCTTAGAAAAGAGTGTTTTTTTTTGTCTGAAGAATACTTTCAAAATAAAAAACCATAGAGAACCCTTAGAAGCTTTGGTTTATATAAATTATGCTAATTAATATTTACCACATTAAAATGGTTTAGTGTTATAACAAAAGATTTGATCTCATGGACCTTCTGCATGATTTCAGAGATTCTTGTTTGTCCCTCAACCATATTTTGGGATACATTGCCCTTAAGCATTTCTGTAGGGATTATCTACAGTTATCAGTGAATTGCTATCTATGTTACTAGATATAATTCCCATACCAGTACATGTATAAAATCACAAATTCATCTTATATTCCTGAATACTAGGAATATAGCTATTCCCATTAATGTAAACCCTTTGAGGATGAAGTAGTTTCCCATATTATGTATTCCAGAAAATTAAGACATAGATACATTCTGCTGATTAAAGGAAAAAAAGAACCAGTCAGGATGGCTGGTAACTTTTTGAGGGATACAGATATGAGCATCTGTTAACATATTATGAGCAAATTTGTGGTAGTATAATTCAGGGGAGGGTAGTCAAATGTGATAAAACAACCAGAGGACTCTGAAAATTAAGTATCAGTAACAGGTTATGTATGTGTAGATCAATAAAACAAGAATCATTCTAGAAAACAATCACATAGAACTTTTACTTTGGGATAACTCATATCACATATTAATAATATAATATATATATTACTTTTGGATAGCTCTTATATATTTTTCTTTCTTTTTTTAATCAAGACAAATTCTGGCTTTATGCCATTAAAATCTATTGGCCCTAGCTCTCATCTCTAAAATCAAGCAGTTACATTTCCAATCTTCTTTCATCTGACAGCCCTTCAAAAATTTGAAGGTTAGTGGGAGAGAGAATATGCATTATAAAATGTCAGAAAACAAATATTTAAACATTGTGTCAACATGTAATCTGGAAAAAATTTTAAACTAAAAACACATCTCATTCAACTATACACCCATACAAAAATATCTTGAAGGTCAATATCATGATAAACCTGAATACTTACTCTTAGAACTATAATCAATTCATTATTAACTCCTCTCCTGGAGAAGGAAATGTCTGGAAATTTCCCCTTGACTCCAATCACCCTCCTTGTGACTTTCCAGACTAAAACAATGTTTCCCTGTTCACCACTTCCTTTAAAATTCAAATTTCTTGAGACTTGCCTGATTTAGTACTTGTAAAACCAGCACTTATTACAGTGCTTTGGCACATAATAATATTTTTTAATCCATCAAAATATCCAGATATATCTCTATCTTTATAGCCATCCATCCCATCCATCACTTCATTTATTTCAGACTAAATATTCCCACTTCAGTCAGTTTTGACATGACATGATTTTAAGTTCTCTAGTAGTTTGACTACCCTTTTATGAACACAGAATTGTTCATGAACTTCTTAAATTGCCCAATGATGCCCATAACTGAAGAAAATATTAATAATATTATTCAATCAACGTAGACCACAGATGTCAAACATTCAGTTTACAATGAGCACTCATATGCTGAACCAGAATGAAATGTAATTGGAGAAATATTTAACAAAATAAATGAAAATATAATAGAATATAGATAATATTAATTTTTGATTTTCTAAATAAATATATGACCATAAGAGACTATTATCTATGTTTTAGTGGTCCCATTTTAATATGAGTGCTACACTACTGAATGAGACAGTCACTATCTCATTATTGATCTTTATTTCTTTTGTCATGCAGCCTATGATTCATTTTTTTGTTTGTTTTTTTTGCCTGCCATGTCATGCTGTTGATTCATATTGGGTTTAAGAAACATCACTATACAGAACTATTTAATACTAAATATTATATAGGCACACATCCTGTGAATCTAATTTATATATATAATTTTATTTATACACTTGATTTTTTTTGACCAAGTGAAGGGCTTTACATTCAACCTTATTAAGTTACAACATATTCAATTCAGTGTGTTTTTGCCTTGCCAAGATCTCTGTACATGCTGACTCTGCTGTCTTAATATACTAACAACAATTTCAGCTTTGTGTCATCTGCAAATTTGATAAGCATTCCACCTATATCTTCATCATTGTCATTAATAAAACATTTTGTACCAAGGACATATCCCAAGGAATACTACTTTAGGGGCCTTCATAGAATCTGATATTGATTCAGTAATTACTATACTTTGGGTTCAATCTTTTGGATATTTCTGAATATGCCTACTTAGGCTATCACCTGACCCACATTTTTCTATCTAATCCATATATTTTTTTCTTGTACAAGTATAACAGGCATAGGATAGACTCAATTAAGATGAGGATTTATCAAGTGTCTACAATGGGCAACAGACTTTCTTCCATTTATTTCATCTATTCATTTATAGCTGGAGCTAAATCCCTGCCTATTTTGAATATAAGGAGAAAATAATACACATAATCAAGAAAACTAAGGAACCTTTGGGAAAACTAGCAAATAGAGTGGAATAACACAAAGATGAACTTAGAATCTCTAATGATAAAAGACCTGGGTGAAAATAACCATCTACAAACCTGGAAAATACTATAGTGATTATATTATTTAGTTACATCATCACTGGCATAGTACCAAGCATATAGTAAATTCTTAATAAGTATTTAATAAGTGCTTTATTCACCTTTCCTCCTATCCATCTATTTAAGAAAATTAAAAAAAAAACCTTGACCAGCATTATAAACAAAAGAAGTGCCAGTTTTAGGATTTGAACTAAAGTATTTCAATTCCATATATAATTCTTTTCCCTTAAGTCATACTGTTTTCCCCCACTAATATGAATAGCAATGATAAATTCCATGGATTAGAAATTTTAAAAATATGATTATAATCATTACTCTACACCCATATTAAAAAGTATAATATTTAGAAAGGTTTTTTATCTTGAAGTAAAATACAATGATAATTATAATGATAATCACAATAAGAATTACAATAATAATAACTGAATTTGAATACTAGATTTTCACTGATGGCCATAAAAGCTGGAATATGAGTTTTCTAATATGTAAAATGAGAGATACTACTACTTCCTATACATTCCTTCTAGACTTGTTATTGATAATAGGAATAGTTAACATTTATAGAATGCCTTGAGTTTTCCAGTTCTTTCCTTTAAGCCAAAGAAATTGAGGCTGAGATTAAGATTAAGTCTTCATGTCAATTCCTTAACATGATGTTTGCTCTTCAGTTGTCATCCTCATTTCTCTCCCTCTAGAAAGTTAGATTTTAACAATAGGTCTCCTGGTCCTGACAGATGAGATTTCATCTTTTCATACCTGGGACCAGGCCCCCATGCCACATTCTGCTAGCTTCTCACAATGTCATCATATGCTCCCTTTCTCCGCATTCCTTTATTTATTGTCTTCCTCCATTAGAATGTAATCTCCTTGAAGACAATCAGTGTAGTGTTTTCTTATATTTGTATACAGCACTTAATATAGCACCTGATACATGTAAATTCTAAATAAATATTCGATCTTCCATATAATGCCATATCTAGTAAGTAACAGATCTAAGATTTGAATCTATGTTTCCTGATTCCAAGTCCAGTGCTCTATCCTATCCCTTAGAAATTCCATGTTTCATAAATATTAGAGTGCTATAAAACATAAAGTATGAAAATTATTGATGTTAGGCATAATGTAACACCAGGAGTATACACACTTATGGCTAATGCATGGTAAGTTAAGGTTGGGCTTCTAAGATTATAGAAAAATACTCTGATTTACAACATCAAAATTAGCCTTGCCAATGATGATTAGAATAGAATAATCTACATTTTATAATATTTGTAAAGAGATAAAACACCTGTGATATAAAGTTTTGTTTTATACATTTCAAGTAAAAAAAATCGAGGACTTCATAGCTTAAATGCTTTGTCCAAGGTCCCACAAAAAGTCCACAGATTTAGAAACCATGTCCTCTGTTTACAAATCCAGAACCTTTCCTCCCTAATTCACATCACTATTATGAGCTCTTTCATATTGACTGGATCAGGATTTTGAGCTCAAACAATACTAGAAACCTGGCTCCAATAGGCAAATGCATGGATCAGCTTTAGTAACCACTATTCTGCTTTTCTAATGAATTCCCTCTTTTCTTCTCATTTCATAATAAAGACCTGCTAAGGGAGTGCCAGGGATGGATATATTGGCAGTTTTGTGAGATAAGTGAATCCAGACAGCTGGTCATTGTAGTGATTCTCCAGGCAATTAAGGCCTCAATCTATTACACAACCTGATGGGCCTCCTTTTAGGACATTATATTGTATCCTTGGCTTCATTTTCAGTATCCAGTTCTATGCAAGAGAGAAAGTATATTCCATTGACTTTTAGTGGAGTGTCCCCCCCCCCAGGTGACCAATATAAACAAACTGTGAATTTTTTCTAAGTGTTCATTAATAAGTTATTGCCTTCAATGCACAAATTTGTTATTTGGGGGTACTTTGTTGACTAAAAAATTGGAAAAAGTATTTGAAAATCCCTTTGGAATCTTAAGAATTCATTCATTATATGTCTTGCTCACAGGGGAAAAAATGAAAACAGGAATAAAACAATTTAAAAGAAGAAATATCTAGTAGTTGGGGATGATATAACCCTGATGCACAGCTGTTCTTTTATTCTCATTGTATTATTTCTGACTGTGGTGCAACACAATCAGAAATAATACAATGAGAATTTCCAAATTTGGAATTTGGAAATCAACAAGTAGGATTTGTCTACTTTCAATTACATTTCTAGATAGGGGAAAATATGAAGGAGAAAGGAAAGGAAGAATCACAGGCACCTACTATGTGCCAGGCATTGTGCTAGAAGTTTTCTTTTAAACAAATATCTTATTTGATACTCACAAAAACCATGAAGGGAAGATGCTAACATTCCCATTTTCAGATGAGTAAATCGAGTAGACAGTGGTTAAGTGACTTCCCCAGGGCCTAGTAAGTATCTTAGACTAGATTTAAAAATCCAAGTCTTTCCAGATTAAGGCCTACTACTCTATCTACTGGGCAATCTAGATGCCTAGTTTTGAAGCCATGACATATAATTAATTGTATATCTAATATTTTGTATAGAATCCTGAACAAAATGAGTGTACAATAAAAAAGTGTTTGATGGTGAAAATCCTCTATTGCTTTCAAAAAAGGCACTATATTCACGTAAGGATCCTAGATCTAGCAATGAAAGGGATTTTTGACTCTATCTAATCAAATCCTCCTATTTCATTGTTGAGGAAACTGAGACCCAAAGAAGTAAAGTGATTTTTCCCCAAGCTCACATTGGTAGCAAGTATCAGTGGCCAAATTTGATTCTATGTCTTTAGAATTGAGAGTCAGTACTCTTTCTACTGTTCTGAACCACTTACCACATTCTCGCTTCCATAGCAATGACTAAGGCGTGAAATAGAAATATTATTATTTTCATTTTCAGATGAGAAAACTGAGTATCAAAGAGATAAAGTGAAAAGATCACAAGTAAGTAGAAGAGCCAGGACTCAAGCCCATGTCTTTTGAGCATAAATCAGATGTTTTTCTTGTCATGAATTCTGCCTTAGATTGTTATCTTTTTAGGAGTACATATAAGTAATAGTTTGATTCATTTCCCTCAGACATAATCTAGTCTAATGCCCATTCAAATCTCTAATCTTCTGTAGTATATCTCCAGTCATTGAACATTCAGCTTCTACTTATGGATTTCTCTTGAAGAGGAACTCATTATCTTCTTAGTCTGACAGTTCCTGGGAGCCCTCATAGCAAGTTTTGTCAAATATCCATGTGAAATTTATCTCCCGGTATTATTGTTCAGTCATTTCAGTTTTATTCATTTCTTCTTCACCCCATTTTGGGTTTTCTTGGCAAAGATGCTGGAGTGGTTTACCATTTCCTTCTCCAGCTCATTTTACAACTGAGGAAACCAAGGAAAACAGGGTTAAAGGACTTTCTCAGAGTCACACAGCTGGTATGGGGCCAGATTTGAACTTGGAAGATGAAATTCTGGAACTCATCCACTTCGCCACCAACCTGCTTCTGCCTAACACTACCGTCAACCAAGTCAAATCTGAACCTAATTAAATTATGCAACAGTTGTGAACTACAGGCAGGATATTGCATCAGGTGTTGTGGATAAAAAGACAAATAATGTCCCTGCTTTCAAAGAACTTGCATTCTACTGATGCAATAAAACATGCACACAGATAAGTTAGCACAATATATAGGTAATTACAGTATCTTCAATATATGTAAATAAAAGATAGTTTGAGGAATGAATGAATGGCTTAAGAATATACATTTGGATCCATCCCTCTCTTTGATTTTTTAAGCAATTGCATTTCTACAATACATTAGCATATTCATTCTTGACTCTTTGCCAGAATTCTTGTTAATATAAGACATGATCCAATTCTTTCTGTCTTGGAAAATCTTATGGATTTCATATTGCTAGGATTTTTTTTAGTTAATAAGTCTTAAGAGGAAGAAAATTGAATGGCAGAAATGTTTTCTAATGTTCATCACACTGTTCTAATGTTCAACAATGACACAATTTTTTTCAATATCTACTGCCTAATTAAATCCAGACTCCTTACCCTGGCCATGAAAACTCTTTATGATTTGACTGCAACATCCCTTTACACTCCTCCATTTTCCACTTCTTGGACTTTATACATAAGTAAGGTCATTCTTCATTTCTGTCAGTCGCCCTCCTTTCTTTCGTCCTTTAATCAGGCTCTTGTCAATGGATGGAATTGACTCCAATATCCTCTTTGTTTTCTATATTTGTTGAATTTTATCCTTTATTTCTAGGCCCAGTAAGATGTCATTCCTCCATAGATTTTTTTTAATGCTCTCAGTCTTCCAAAGTAGCAGACTACTATCATATCATACTTTTATAATACCTTATTCAAACATCTTACTCACATTTATAATGCTTTGATTTGTTTTATATTTATCAGATTAATGTTCTAACTCTCCTTTATTTTTAATTTATTAAACACTGGAACATTGCCTTTTCCATAGTATTACCATCTATCTCACCAAGGCATAAGAAAAATAGTTTGAATTACATAATAAATGTTTATTACATTGAAAAAGGAATGATTTATTTATGCTTTAAAATGTATCAGGAATGTTAACATATACACATATATTATGTATACACATATACACATAAAAATGAAAATATTGAAATAGTCATGGTTAGCTCTATTATTTTAGGAACAGTATAAACACAAATAAAATGCATATCTATTATTAATGCACTGGAATTATCATAAATATAGATATAAAGTACAGAACCATAAAATTATAGATTTGAAAGTGAAAGTGACCATAGTGATCATCAAGTCCAACCCCTACATGAGGTATGATCCCTGATCATGTGATCATATAGTTCCTGCATGTATACATCAAAGAATGGGGAACTCATTATTTGTTAAAGCATCCCATTTCTAGAAAACTTTAGTTATTAGAAAATCCTTCAAGTTTTTAAAAATATACTTCCCTGTAGACTCTGTATATTGGCATTTCTTTGTCCCTTTACAGTCAAATAGAATAAATTAAGTTCCTCTTCTACAGATCAACTTAAGTGCAAATGTGTGTATATGATATGTGGGCAGTGGACATATACATATACATATATGTGTGAATGTAGAGAATATATATCCACAGATTACAGATATAAAAATAGATTTTTAAGATGGAACGTGTATCCTCTAAAGTTTTATTTTCTTTTCCAGGACAAACTTTTCCTGGCTTTTTAGCTTATTTGATTATAATTTGAAGTCTATTCACTATTCTGAATACTCTCAAAATGTCAAAGGATCTCAAGATTGGAAGGGATCTCATAGATCATCTAATGATACCTAATGTGCCAGGCATTCCCAGTATGACTTCCTTGGAAAGTGGTTCTCCAAGCTCTTCTGGAAGAACTCTGGTTATGGTAAACTCACTACATGTCAAACCAGGCAATTCCATCTTTCTCTTTTGCCTCCAGGATCTAGTATTAAATATTCTGTATGATTTTTCATAGCGGTCCTCCTATCTTACATTTTTAGTTTTGTCTTTTATTCTCCTTTATCTGTTTTATGAACTAGAGATTAAAACCTATTTACCGTCTCTTGTGTATAACCATCTTCTGACTATGATTTTGCTCTGGCTATTCTTCATGTTAGTCTTGTCCCTCCCTATCTCCATCTAATGTCTTTCCTTGATTCTTTAGAGTAGCTAAGTCTTTTAAAATTGATTAGCATTTTAACATTGTGGTTACTGTGCACAAGCTCCCTGTTCTTCTCACTTTACATCAGTTCATAGAAGTCTTCCAACGTTCTGAAACTACTCCCTTATCATTTCCTATAGAACAATAGTACTCCATCACAGTCATGCCACAACTTGTTCAGTCATTCCCTAAGTGATGAGCATCCCCTCAATTTCCAATTCTTTGTTACCACAAAAAGAGCTGATAAATATATATATATATAGTCAAATATTAATACACAGAGGCCTTTTAACTTTTTGTTTAAACTCTTAGGGATATAGATTTTGGGGTGTTATTTCTGAGTCAAAGGAAATTGTTCTTCAGTATGGTTGGACCAGAATACTACTTCAACAATGTACTCATTTTTCCCTCATCTCCTGCAACATTAATTATTTCTGAAAAGTGTGAGATATAACCTCAGATATGTTTTGATTTATATTTTTCTAATAAATATCAATTTGGAGCATTTTCATGGAACTATGGATAGCTTTGATCTGTCTGTTAATAATCCTTGGTTGTTGATCAATTTGGGAATGGCTTATTTTTAGAAATTTGATTCACTTCTATACAAAGTATATATTTGAGAAGTAGGATCTTCATCAGAGGAACTTACTCATGAATTTTTTGATATTATTTCATTGTCTATAGTACTTTTTATCAAATTATATTTCCCTGATTATGTCTTTAATTAAGCCTATTTTTTGCTTTTACTTTCTCTACAACCATGATTGCTACCTCTCTCTCTCTTTTTTTAAATTCAGTTGAAGCATATTAGATTCTGCTCTAGCCCTTCATTTTAAATCTATATGTGACTTTTTGCTTTAAGTGTGGCTCTTGTAAATAACATATTGTTGGATTCTGGTTTCTAATCAATTCTGGTATTTGCTTCCATTTGATGGGTGAGTTCACCTCATCCATATTCACTGTTTTGATTACTAATGCATATTTCTTTCCATATCTTTTTCTTCTGTTTCTTCCTCTCTCTACTTTTGAACAGTCCTTCCTCAAAAGAAATTTTTGCTTAAAATCACTGCCTCTCTTACTCTGCCCTCCCTTTTATCATTCTCTCATCCTTCTCTTATCCCCATTACCCTCCTCTATCACTATTGGGTAACTTAGATTTCTATACACACTTGAAAATGTATAGACTTCCTTCTTTGAACCATGAGTGATATTCAAATATTGCCTGCCACCACCCATTCCCCCATTTCCACCCTCACTAGAAAAACTCTTCCTTGTATACTTATTTTGTATGAGATAACACCCACCCACACACAATTCCCTCCTCCTTTCTTAGGAGTTATAAATAATTTATATATAAACAATTTAACTTGAGTCCCTTATTATTTCTCTTTCATGTTTACCTTTTTATACTTTTCTTGTGTCTTGTGTTTGAATGTCAGATTTTCTATTCAACTCTTGTCTTTTCATCAGATATGCTTGTAAGTCTTCTATTTCATTAAATATTCAGTTTTCTCTGAAGGATTATACCCAGTCTCTGTGTAAGTTATTCTTGATTATACTCCTAGCTCCTTTACTTTCAAAAATGTTATATTCCATATCCTCTGCTCCTTTAATATGGAACCCACTAAGTCTGGTGTGAATTTGACTATGTCTAAAACATTTGCATTGTTTCTTTCTTGCTGTTTGGTGTATTTGCTCTGACCTAGCAGCTTTAGAATTTGGTCATAACATTCCTTGGAGATTTCATTTGAGAATATTTTTCATAAGGTAATTGGTGGATTTTCTTTTACTCTCTGAATCTTAATGTCAAGGTAGTTATAATTTCTTGAAATATGATGTCAAATCTCTCTTTGATTATGGCTAGTTCAGTAATTCTTTTTTAAAGAAATTATATTTTTCCAGATTACCTATCAATACAATTTCTCAATATTAATTTTCTGATATTTGGAAGTCCATGTTCTCTCCCTCTCTCACACAATAAGGAAAGTAATATGATATAGGTCATACATATATTTTCATATACATAGTTCCATATTTGTCATGTTGTGAAAGAAAACATATTGCCTACACTAGACAAAAATTCATGAAGGAAATAAAGTAAAGAATGGTATGTTTAAATTTGTATTTGGACTCTGTTCCTTCTATGGTGGTGGATATCCTTTTTTATGATCATGGGTCTTTTGGAGTTATCCTGTATTCTTGCTTTGTTTATAATAGTCAGTCACAATGGAATAATACAATATTACTTTACTGTGTACAACATTTTCCTGGTTCTGCTCACTTTACTTTACATGCCTTTATAACTAAATCTTTTCAAGTTTTTTGGTGATCTTGATTGTCATTTCTTATGGCACAATAGTATTCTATTAGAAGCTTATATCGGAAACAGCTGGGTAGCTAGTGGATTGAGAGCCAGGCCTAGAGTCGGGAGGTCCTAGGTTCAAATCTGGCCTCAGACACTTCCCAGCTGTGTGACCCTGGGAAAGTCACTTGACCCCCATTGCCTACCCTTACCACTCTTCTGTCTTGGAGCCAATACACAGTATTGTCTCCAAGATGGAAGGTAAGAATAAAAAAAAAAAGGAGCTTATATCACAACTTTCTCATAGTCGAATAATTCTTAAATTATCTCTCTTCAAAATATGTTCTAGGTCACTTGTTTCCCCTATTAAATATTTCATATTTTTCTCTTTTCTAAACTTTATTTTTGATTCTTAAGCTATAAATCTTTTTATAATTTTTTTATCATTCCTTTTCTCATTTTTTTCCTCTGCCTCTCTTATCTCTATAACTCTTCCAAGAATTCTTATTTGACTTGTATCCAATTAGAAATATTTTTTGAGATTGTTTGTAATTGTTTTCACTTTTTTGTCTTCTGAGTTTGTTTCTTGGTCTTCCCTGCTGCTATATTAGCTTTTTATGGTCAAGTTCTTTTTGTGTTGCTTACCCATTTTTGTTCCATTCTCTGTCCTAAATTTTAAATACCTCTTAATGTTGGGCTGTGCTCACCTGGGAGAGGGGAAGCATTATCCCCAAATCAGACTTTTCTGTGCTTCTCTTTTCAGAGTAAGTTCTGGGGGGCTGCAAGTTTTTCATGGTTCCTAGGTACTGTGAATCTAGGATAGCTATAGTCCCTGTTTGCTTTGGTGTGTGTTTTGGGCTTTGCCTAGGAAAGGCAGCTATAAACACTAATGTTCCTCTTGGTCCTAGGACTATCACCAGATCTCTGCTCTCTTATTATTGACCATGAAGAGCTTTTCTCCATTCTGGAAGTGAAAGCCAGAACTTCATATGGGTAAAGGAGTTGCCAATCGGCATCACTATCATCCTTTGCTTGTAAACATTCTCTTATAATCTCTTTCTGACCAGGTGTCTAACCCCTTATGATTTCTTGGCTGAATGTTGTTGAGGAGTCAGGCATGTAGACTCTGTATATGCTTCAAATCTGGGTTCACAATCTTCTCCTGCCAACCTAAGTTTTCTTAGACTGGAAAATTGTCTCACCCTGAACTTTTGTTATCTCTGCTGCTTCAAAATTTGTTTTAAAGTGTTATTTTAATGTTTGGAAGGAAATTTTAGATGAATTCGGCTTAGTTGCTACTTCTAATCTGCAATTTTATCCCCTAAACACCAGCTCTTTTGACCTTGTTTTACTCTTTAATGAGAGGTGGTTAAGCATGATGGATTGATTTAGAGAACCATATTTATATATTTTTTATTAATATATCAACACACTAAAAACAGACAGGAATTACATCTTAATATGATTTGATAGTGTGGTCAAATACATATCGCCCATAGTTCTAACATTCCTTGAGATTATATTTTTTTACCTAATGATATTTTTATCACTGGATCATAGTATTGGTAGCATCCTGAGAGGTCAATGAATTTATAAGCCAAACTGAGGTCACTTCTTGTTGGTGTCTGTCAATCACTGGGAATATGATCAGTTTAGGACATAATCTTTTTTCTTCCTAGCTCCTTACCAATAAATAGAGAGCATAATTATTACCTACAAAGTAGTTTTGTTCTAAGAAGATGAGATACCATTTTCATCTTTTTTAGATCATAAATCACCACACACATCAAGGGAAAAACAAACTCACAGAGATAATACAGGGAAATAGAGAGAACTTAGAACTGGCTGTTTTAGTGTAGCCTTATTGAATTGGTGAAAATACAGGTCATCTATTGGTTTCTTTCATATAAATTAAAGGGCGAAATAATGATCTGAGAACATGTCTGACAATATGACTCTGGGCAGCTGGGTGGCTCAGTGGATTGAGAGTCAGGCCTAGAGATGGGAGGTCTTAGGTTCAAATCTGGCCTCAGATACTTCCTGGCTGTGTGACCCTGGGCAAGTCACTTGACCCCCATTGCCTAGCCCTTACCATTCTTCTGCCTTAGAACCAATACACAGTACTGATTCTAAGACGGAAGGTAAGGGTTATAAAAAAACAAAGGAAGAGAGAAGCATTATTTAAATAATTATTTACATGCATATGTACCCTCAACCCCAGGTAAATTGGCCTATTAGAAATCCAATATACCTTTCATTTTCTCATCTCCTAACCTTAGCATATGTAGATTCCCTTCCCTTCCTCTTTCTTTCCCACCATGATTTTCACTTATTGAAATCTTCTATATCCCTGAAATCCTGGCATAAATACTGTATTGTAAAACAAATTAAAGTAAAATAAAATTTGCTCATCAGAGTACGATGTCTTACATACAGTAATTTTTCAATAAATATGTAACTAATTCTCTATCAAGAATATTTAATGTATTTATTTATTTATTTATTT
>NC_058132.1:105819741-105863027 GCF_016433145.1 Gracilinanus agilis
TATATATATGTATATATATATATATATATATATATTAAGCCCTTAACTTCTGTGTATTGGCTCCTAGTTAGAAGAGTGGTAAGGGTAGGCAATGGGGGTCAAGTGACTTGCCCAGGGTCACACAGCCAGGAAATGTCTGAGGCCAGATTTGAACCTAGGACCTTCCGTCTCTAGGCCTGAATCTCAATCCACTGAGCTACCTAGCTACCCCCCAAGGAAGGTAAGGGTTTTAAAAAAAAATTATCACTACTCTGACTAAAACCTTTCAGTAGCTCTCCATTGGCTACATGATAAAATATGAATTACTTAGGTTTGTATGTCTCTCCACAATTTTCTCCAGTATAAATGTTTGGCCTCATTGCATTCTAACAGCCTTCATTCAGCCACACATTCTAGTCAAAATAAAATAATGTTGCTTATATTACCTATATTATCAAGAAGCTAATGCTGTCCAACCATTCTGGATGGCAATTTGGAACTATGCCTAAAGAGCACCAGAAGACTGTCTGCCTTTTGATCCAGATATTCCACTGCTGGGTTTATACCCCAGAGAGATCATAGGGAAAAAGACATGTACAAAATATTTATAGCTACACTCTTTGTGGTGGCAAAAAAATGGGAAATTATGGGATGCCCTTCAATGGGGGAATGGCTGAACAAACTGTGGTATCCGTTGGTGATGGAATACTATTGTGCTCAAAGGAATAATGAACTGGAGGAATCCCATGTGAACTGGAAAGACCTCCAGGAACTGATGCAGAGTGAAAGGAGCAGAGCCAGGAGAACCTTATATTCAGAGACTGATACACTGTGGTACAATCAAATGTAATGGACTTCTCTACTAGCAACAATGCAATGACCCAGGACAATTCTGGGGGACTTATGAGAAAGAACACTATCCACATCCAGAGGAAGAACTGTGGGAGTATAAACACAGAAGAAAAACAACTGCCTGATCACATGGGTTGATGGGGGTATGATTGGGGATATTGATTCTAAACAAGCACCCTAGTGCAAATATCAACAATATGGAAATAGGTCTTGATCAATAACACATGTAAAACCCAGTGGAATTGTACGTTGGCTATGGGGGGGGGGAAGGGAGGGATAGAACACGAACTCTGTAACCATGGAAGAATGTTCAAAATTAATTAATTAATTAAAAATGTCACAATTAAAAAAAAAAGAAGCTAATGCTGCTGACAAAAATGACCTCTGACCCTATCAATTATCAAAGCTTTCTCTTTCTTGAAGTCTAATCTCTAGTCCTACTTCTCTCTGCTGAAAGTCATCTGTTCTTTCCTAATTTTCCTATTAGTTTTTCCTTTTCTCTATCACAATATCCCATTTTTTAGGATAATTAGTATTACTATACCTCCTGGTATACATTACTTGAGAATCTTTCTCTCTGCTCCTCTTTGAATATACAATACTTAGCATTGTGCCTTACATTTTTTAAGTACCTGAGAGGTATGTGTTCAATTAAATTGATTTGAGTAACAACAAATATAGGTGGACTTAGGTTTCTAGTAATGAACATGGATCAGCATCATGAACTGGCTGAGATATGGACAATATGATAATCACTTTTCCAGAGTTAACTTCTCAATGGGATACTTGTAATTCATGGAGAAAATGAAAGAAAAGGTCCCTGTTTGGAGTGCTAATGATGTTCTGACACTTGGAGTTACCATCAAACAAAATATTTCACTCTCTTATGTATTGTGACAATCAAGAACTGGACAGTTTCTGCTACTTATTGGATCATTATATAGAAAGTTATACCAAAAGAATAGAGCATCTTGAGACCTCCATAGAAGGTTTAGGGCTACAAGCAAGTCATACTGGGTGTCTAGGAAAGAGACTGTTTGGTCATAGTCTCATTACAAGGATTACAAATACATTTTAAATTTAAAAGAGTTTCAATAATAAAAAAGCCGATGGAAATCATTAAATAACAGTACCTGAAAATAGCATCACTGTTTTCTAAATCATGTAATTTTTCTCTGATCTAAGCTAATTGGGGGAAAGATATCCTCCAAAGAACAAAAATAAAAAATCTGAATTATTGAATAGTGTTAAAAACCTTCAGCTGCATTATACTTAAGTGAAACTAACTCAAAACTCATTTCTAACCAAATGTTTCTAAGAAGAAATCCTCTCAGGCCTCTTTTAATGAATAGATAAGACTTATTTGTAATTAGTAGCAACAATTTGCATATAAAGAACCAATATACTAGAGTCTTAAATAGAGTTTATTCTCCTAAGCAGGTTAAACATGCCCCCTGAACAGTTATGTATGTCATTCATTTATTTAATAAGCCCCTTTTTTATGTATAGTTTGAAAGTAAATATCAGGGTTTTCCTGCTGATGTTTCAAGAAATTCTGATTTTGTTGAGCCCAAATAAATGAGATATTATGGTAATAGTAATTATTGGTGAAATGTTTATAGTGCTTTGCATTTATACAGCACTTTACATATACAATCTCTTTTGATCACCACAAATCTGTGAGGTACATCCTCTTATTATCTTCCTATGAGAATAGCCTGATAGATTGAGAGAGGAAAAGTCATAAATTCAACTATTTTTTAAAATCCTTATTTTCTGTTTTAGTATCAATTCTAAAACAGCAGATCAAGCCAATTGGGACTAAATGACTTGCCCAGGTTCATACAAGTAGGCAGTGTCTGAGGCTAGATTTGAACCTACATCCTCTGGATTCCTGTCCTGGTGTTCTAACCATTGTTCTACCTAGCTATCTCAAACATTTCATTTTATAGCATGAGGAAACATAGACCTAGAGAAGTCAAGAGACATATACCTAGTTAGTTTCCAAGGCACAATTTCAACTTGGGTTTTCCAGAGTCCCATTCTAACACTTTATCCATTATTTCATGCTGATTCCCAAGTAACACAACAATGCATTCTTATCATCTGAGGAACTGTCTATTTAAGTTGGAAACATTTATCACTAGAATCATTTAAGGGTAACAATTGTTCTGGCCTTAACTTTGGAAGCCTTTATTTTACGAGGCTTTTACAAGAGTGGGATGACTATGACTGTTTAAAGTTGAAAATGATTGTAGTACCTAAGGAAGTAAGGGCAAAGTTTGGTGTTGAAGGGAAAATATCACACACACACACACACACACACACACACACACACACACACACAGCAAGGCGAAATCTAATTCTAGTTGAGGATTTCACCCACAAACCGGTTATTGTTAATAGCAGAACTCAGAGTATTTTCACCTCTGGGAGAGGGTGCAGTCTACCTTTTAGATATGCAACAATTTGCCCCACGTGTTAATCAACACACATAGGAAATGGGCCAGAAAGGGTGACAATGTTAATTTTCTAATAGCCCAAATTACCAGTGGGAAGAAAAAGAAGAATGGGTTAAGGGCATGGTGGGTTGTCATCTGAACAAAATGGGACAACAAATATCTTATTTGTAAAGTAACCTCAATAATATTCAGAATACCCACCTCATACTTGTTATTGTGAACATCAGTGGAACTAATGTGAGACACTATAATGCCATGAAAAAAGAGCTAGATTTGGAGTCGGAAAACCAAGGCTAAAATCCTAGTTCTTCTGCTTAATACCTGTTTGGCATTGGCTAAGCTGGTGATGGCAAATCTATGACACGCATGTCAGCACTGTCACACGTAGTCATTTTTGATGAACCGTGGCCACATGCCAAGGATGAAACATTTGCTGTAGTGTAGTATAGACAGTCTGTGTACTATAGATGAGGGTTCTATCTATATTAATTTACCTATTTTGGTTTATTAAATACAATTATATATTACAATTATATTTTTTGTTATTTAAACTATAAATATTGTGAAATTATGTTTGTCTTCCTCATTTTCCTCTTCCAAACTTTGCCATGCTCTCTAACCTCTCTATGTTGGTTGATGATAGCATAGAAAAATTCTTCATGTTATCCCAACCCAGAACTTCAAAGTCATTTTTTTCTTCCTTCCACCACAGAACCTCAGAATTCTCTTTCTTTCTTTATAATTGCACTAGAACTACCTTATTATCTTCTTTTTTAATAGTGTACTCATTTCTTGCCTCATGGTCTTGCTTCTTTCCAATCCTTTTTCTCATTCTGCTACTACAAGAAACTTCATATTGCCTATTCTCATAGTATCACTTCTCTAATAAAAATTTTTCAGTTTTTTCATTGCCTATTAGCCAAAGTTTTAACATCTGGTTCTGACTTTCTGCCAAACAGGTGAGATGTGTGTCCCAAGTTCTTAATATTCCTTTTTTTCCCCTTCTCTGCTCATACCATCTACTTTGTATGGGATGAGTTGCTCTAAATATACCCATCTTTGTCCATTGAAATCCTCTTATTCCTTTAAAGTCCATATGCAATTGCTCTCATGATTACATCTAGTGTGATCCCATGTGAAAAAGATTTCCTGTCACCATACCATTCTGACTGTATCGTCTTTGGAGCTCTCCTTGTTCTCATATCATGGTTCATATTACATGTGTTATTCCTTCTGTATAGATGGTGAGATTTTTTAGGTTCTCTCATTTGCAGATGGAATTGTGCCAGTTATATAGATTCTTGGAATACAGAAAACACTGGTTTTGTCCAAAATTTTTAAAAAAGGGATCACTAGCAATTCTGAAGCAGAAGGATAAAGGTAAGCTGAACAAATAATAATGATGAAGGCAAGGGAATAACCATTTATATAGCACCTGCTATGTGACAGATATTGTGTTAAATATTTTATAAATCTTTTATCATTTGATATTCATAACAATCTTATGAGATTGATACTTTTATTATCCCCATTTATAACCTAGGATTGGAAGTAGGTGCTCTGACATCAGAGCCATTGTCTTTCCAACTGAATTATAAGGGTTTCTTTGAAGTTTCATTAATTGATTGGAAAAAATAGAATATTAAATGATATTCATCTTTCTCTGCATAAATCGCAGGAATACATCAGTAGTCAATATCTAGGTGAAATGATGACATTCTTGATAGAGATATTAATACACAATGTGATTTGGTTCTTTTTTAAGAGTGAAACTAAAAGACAGAGGACAAAATGTAGAAAGTAATTTAGGGCTATTGAAAATTGTCTAAAGAGTCTAAATATTCTGAATAAGAGCTTTAGTGATAAAAATGTCAAATTCTGGCTCATTTGTTAGAAGTAAAATGAAGTATAATTACCCCCAAATATTTATATGATGCTTGATAACATATATTGTGGCTTCTGTACAATGGAGCTATAGGATAGTAGTCCATGTATTCTTAGTCCCATTTTACAAATAAGGAAATGGATATATATATATATATATACACATAAAGTCCATATATGTATGTGTATATAAATGTGTATAATATGCATATATGTACATATACATATGTATGTGTATGTTCCTTGGTTTGTTTACCCTTTAAATAATTTTGTAAAGGGAAGACAAATAATACTAACCCCAAGAAGGCAAAAATTGTTATCAGTTGTATTGTAGGAGAGTTTCCCTTTCCTCTGGAGCCATCTGGAGGTAGCATATTAATTCAAGGAAAGTTTGATTTAAGGGTGTTTTGGGGTAGTCCATTATACTCTAATTACTGAATCAAGGTTATTGTTCACTTATGTACATAAATGGCCCCCTGAATTTGTCTAATCTTGGACCATCTAGTGTTGGAGATGAGGATTCCTCAGAGAATTAAGCCATACATTTTGAAAAACTTTGCTTTGGAGAACCTTCTTACTTAAGTAGATTTCCCTTTATTTTGGTGGTTTTTTGGTGTGTTTCTGAGAGTGTTTTATATTTACTTATACATTAAATTGTGTAATAAAATATTTAGACTTAAAATATGATAAGAATCTGGGCAGTGATTCAGTTTTCCAAAATGAATAATGACTCTGTCATTGATAACATCATCTGAACCTGCAAATGCAGTGGGATTTTGGCAGTCAGAGGTTGAAAAGGGACTCCCAACCAAAAAAAAAAAAAATGAGAAACTAAAAAAGTGGTATTATACACAATAAAACCAATAATGACATTAGAGTCAGGTTACTCATCGCATTTTTTCCCTCTCTTTCTGTACTTACATAGTGTCTTCCACATAACTACTTTATATGCTCATTTAATGCACATTGTTTACTTAATATGAGCAAGCCACTTTAAGTAATAGAAAAAAGTTTTTATTAGTTATAATAATTATTGATTTAATAATTGATTTTCACTTAGTAATAATAATAGATATCTTATTAATAATATACTTGAGTTACAAATAATTTGTTTGCTTTTCATATTCCTTTGAGGCAGATGATAACACATTTATAAGGCACTTTTAGGTTTACAAAATGCTTCTCTAATAACACTGAGAGGTTGGTGGTAAAATCTCCTAATTTTACAGGTGAGAAAATTCAGAGAATTAAGATAAGTCCCCTGGAGTCATTTCATATGCATCTATCCTTGGATTAAAATCTAGTTCACTCCCCATCCAACCCTCTTCCTAATACAGTATTCTGTTGTTCTTTAAAGGATCTCATTTGATCCTACCCAATTATTACCTAATTTCAATCTCAGTTTGACAGATGAGGAAATGTCAGACGAGTACGATCAATTGGGATTCAGTAAATATTAAATCTGGAATTCAGGTACAAGCCTTTGGGCCTGATGACCATTGTTCTTTCCACTACAGTTTACCAGCTAAAGTAATTACAATTTGTAATTTGTAATTATGCTGCATAGAATAAACTAAAGATCTTAGTTTTCTCTTGCTGTGATCAAGAATTCATTTCAGGGTAGTATAGTGACTCCATTTCTCTGTTTATGTTTTTTTAATGTCACTCAGGATTGCTACTTTTTTTGAAATCTTTCAGTGCAAGATTGGACAAGTCATATAACATTTCCACATTTGTATCGTGTAAATCATCTGCAAATTAGCTTAGGGGTTTTTTTTTATTCCATTTCTTCATTTATGCAGCAAAATTGAGAAGCATATAGAATAGCCTGCGAGGGAGGTGGAGGGTATTGAAACCATGACTGACCCTTAACTAGAGATATTATCTAATTCTAGGCTAATTAGTCACTACAGGAAGCAACTAGGATGATCATTATTCTAATCATAGTGTCCATTTGCTGTACCCAGCACCTTCAATTGGCTCCTTTCACCCTGGAATATTAGAATTGCTGCTCTAAGAAGTCTGTGCCCTGTACCCTGCTGTGAAGGTTGACACATATTATGTGTTGGCTTCATTACTCCACTACTACACCAACTGTTTTCAACCCTTGCTGACATTTTAAGTGCTTATAGAGTAGCGCATTTGCACTAAGGCAGAAAATAATTCAAGTAAATGAAGCCAGGGCTCTGTGCTAAAGCAACTCCAGAAAATCATGGGATACAAAATGGTAGCAAGTGAAGATGATATCTCCTCTTTCTTTACTAAATAATATCACATAAGCTGTCTCATCTTTTAATCAACATCAATTTAAACATTAGTTTTAGATGATTAGGATGCTAACTGGACAGATCTGTTGCTAGTTTATTGCTCCTTTGCTCAATGACAATACCACTGACCAAATCTTTATGAAATGTCTACTATGTTCATGAAAAGTGCAAAGCAATAGGGATTCAAACAGCAACAAAATATTTTTTACCCTCCAAAAATGCTTTTGTTTTCCCTCAAATTACTTAAATTCTACTGTGTGTATAAGAATAAAACATGTAGATAAATATATATAAAAGAATAGCATTTAATTTCAAGAGAAGATAATACTGACTGAAAGGCTGAGGAAAGAACTCATATAAGAGGTACCATCTAATAGACAGTTTCAGAAAATACTGTGCTGCTATTTTTTTTTATTTTTGAGTGGAGATATAATTTTAATAATCATTTTCTGACATTTTGTGATCCATGTCCTCTCCCTCCCTGAGATGGCAGATAAATTATACATGTGCTGTAATGTAATATAAATTTTCATATTCATCATGTTGTGAAAGGCATATATCAGTTAAAAAATAATACCTGAAGAAAAATATTGTGATTCTATTAAATGAAGGTAAAGAATCAATAAATTTCAGATTTATTCAAACCCCTAAAAGCAGGGAGGCACTACTGGGAATTAGTAGACCATGCTGAATGGAACAGGGAGTGTGGAAGAGTGATATGAAATGAAATGGAAATTTTTCAGAGGAGTGGAAGGCTTTAAATATCAATCTGAACATTTGAGATTATATCCTAGTAGGCTTCAATATAGTAGTTACATTTTCTCAGATGTATTTTAGGTAAATAATTTTTGCAACTATGTTCACATATATACATAGTTGCGTGTTCATTTATATGTAGGATAAGTTGCATCCTATCATTTCTTAAATTACCAGTCCATACCCAGTCTCTAAGGTAATTATACCATAACTTTTACCCATGATTCACTCACCATTCTCTTTCCATCCCCTACTACCTTTTGTTGCTGTTGTCATTGTTGTTTCATAGTATTCAACTCTTTGTGACAGCATTTGAGGTTTTCTTGGTAAAGATTTGCCATTTCTTTCCCCAGCTCATTTTACAGACAAAGAAACTGAAGCCAACACATTAAGTGACTTGCCAAGGAACACACAACTAGTAAGTGTTTGAGGCTAGATTTTGAACCTAAATATTCCTGACTCCAGACCTTTAACCATTGTGCCATCTAGCTGCCCTTTGACAGAAGTGTATGCTGTTTTTTTCTTTGTGAAATTAGCGTGTAAGCCAAAAATTTGAATGAACAAAAGTGGTCTAAAAGAATATTTTATAAAAGGCTTAGCCTGCCATTTAATATTCTTCACAATTTGTCCATACTGTCTCTTTCCAGATTGTTTTTTTAACCCTTTATTTATATACTGTACCTTGGAAATGAACTGCTACTACCAATCATCCTTCACATTGGAACATACTTATTCCACAACTATACCTCTTGAGTTTTTTATCTTTAAGGGCCAGATAACAGATAAAATCGAATTTTACTTCTATATATTGTCCCTTGATTTGCTTAAGAAAAAATGATTTATCCAACATTTTTTCATAATGCTTTGCATGAGGCTTTCCTTTTACCTGTTAATGTTTATTGTACAGAGTTGAACTAATTAGCCTTGAACATGATTGATAAAGCATTTTTTTTTATCAACAAAGAGTTTAAATTAGGAAAAAAAGAAAAGTACCTCATAATAGGGAGACAGTTTGTTTTGTAATCATAAAACACTTAGATTTTAATCATCATTGTCATTAAATAGCTATGTGACCATGGGCAATTCATGTGACCTCTATACGTTTCAACTAACTCTAAAGGGTTTTCTTACTATGCTTCAAATGGGCTAGGAGGAGACAGTTCATATACTGGGAATTTTCTATCAGGATGAAATATTTTCATATTATCTATTAATGTATACATACATAGTAGGCCATGACAATTCAAATAAAAACTATAACTGTAAATAAAGAGTTCTTTCAAAGAGAAAAGCAGATACGATCTGGAGAATATTTTCACAAGTAATTTAAAAATTGAACATCTAGGTGATATAGTGGATATAGTATTGGAACCAGAGTCATGAGGATTCATCTTCATGGTTCAAATCCCGCCTCAGGCACTTACTACCTATGTTATTTAGCCCTTTTTGTCTAAGGTTTCTAATCTGTAAAATGGGGTTGAGAAGAAAATGGAAAAGCACTCTAGTTATCTTTGCCAAGAAACCCCAAATGGGGTCATGAAGAGTTGGACACAAGTAAAAATGCCTGGACAATAAAAATGCAAAAAATTATGCTAATGGGAACAGTATTTTAAAAACTTTCAACACTTTCATTTCATAGGATCTGGAATTCGAAAGGAGCTTAGGGTTGAATTATTAACAAAAGGTTTATAATATGTCAGCCTGTTAACAATAATTTGTTCTGTCATCAGTAGATATGTGTTACAGAATCACCGCAACCAAATTGGAAAGACGTGGTTTCAAATCCCAGCTTTACCACTTACTACATGTTTCACTTTGGACAATCACTTTTCCTTCAGTTGAAAAGAAAGAGTTGGACTGAATGACTTCTTGAGTCATTTTAGCTCTATATTTCTGGTATTCTGAAATTTTTCAGTCACATAGGATTTTTTAAAGCTAGCGTAGAAATCGAGAGGTAGAAAGAAGAAACTTAGAAGAAGACACCAACTCTAAAAATTTAAGCAAAGTCATTTTGGCCTAGTTAGCTTCTTGGTCAGCACAAAAAGATTTCTCCTTGCTTAGACCCAGAAATCAGGAAGCACTTATTATTTACATAACACTTACAGGGTAATTATCACTTCTTAAATGACTGAGCAGTCCAAGCTCAGGAGGGGCTCCAGGCTTATTAAAAAGCCTCACAGGAAGCTTTCATACACTATGCATGTCACATTCACAAGTCATTAGCAAAATGAAACACAAGTGGCTAGATGTCTGTAATCCTGACTCAAGATATGTAACCACCTATTAAAATAACAAAACACTTGAAGTTGGTCCAACAGCAACTGAGAGGGAGAATTTAAAGCGATTGTCATATCTTCTTTTGCCTCAGGTCCATTCTCTGAAATAATTGGATAAATAACATATCCTTTAGAGTGATCATTTTTCTAACAAACACCTTACATTGCTACCAATATAAATATGCTGGGTAAGCCACATACTATTGCATGTGTGACCTTAGGTAAGTCACTTAAATTCTGGCTGTTAGTTTCCCCATTTAAAAGAGGAGGATTAGAAGCAGTTGTCTGAAGGCACAGAGCTCCTAACTGTTAGAACCAACAAACAAGCCAGGTTTACTGATAATTAATTTAATGACTTTTGCTACCATTGAACCACCTCTGACAATGTTGTCAATGCCATTCTAAGCAAGGCAGGAATGCAACAAGATCACACAGAAAACTCTCAGCTGATGAATCCTCTCCAGAATTCCTAGGCAGTTGCAGCCAGGATCTCCAACAACTCACTGAGAACTTACTTCAATTGTTTTTTCCTTTAGTTTATAAGTTAACACTATCTAAAAGGTAAAAGAATTTCAGCCCTTTTTAATCTCCTGGCAATGTGTCTGTCCCTCTCCTCCTATAAGATATGAGCTTATTTCCTCTTCCATATACTGCCTTTCAAAAAAATTCCTCAAGATATATATTGTCAGGTACCACCTGCTCCATTGGTTTTTACTAATTATAATGTTAACAATTATTAAATTATGATATAAGGACGTGCGGGATGTATTTAAAGGAGAGTTTCAGAAACTCTCCCCTTTTTGATGATTCAAGTCTCATTCTCTGCAAGTGGCCTTCCTCCTATGTACTAGTATTCTCCACTTTTGTGTAATTCTTTACATACATGTTATTTCTTCCTGCTAGGTCCATCCTTAATACTTAATTAGTTACTAACTAATCTTCCTCAGAACACATCTCTGTGAGATCAGAAATACAAGTATTACCACCATCACTTACCAAGAAGTAAACTAAATCTTGATAATCAAACAAGTTAATAAAACCTAGGACCTGGACCTGAACCAGGCCCTCTCATCCAGCTGGGTCAATATGCAAGGCAGCCTGACATATATGGAAATACTAGATTATCAGGTAGGAAGCTATTTCTTTCCAGTTTTGGCTATTTTAACTAGCCGTGTGACATCCCTGGGCCTGTTTTTTCCAGTGAAAAATGGAGCTGACCTAGATGTCCTTTATTGGTCCCTTCTAAATCAACAATTCTATGATTCTATTATTCAAGGACCTTTAATCTTTTAAATGACCATAATTTTTTTGTTCCTTTGCAACATAGTCACAAAAAGCATGCCCACTACGTAGATAGATAACCTGTACCTCTACATCAAAGTTGGTCATGTCAGCCTTCTATTGGAAATAGTCCTGAATGGCTGCCCCAAAATCTCTTCCTGCTTCATTGGAAGTAAAGTTATGGCTTTCTCATGCCCAGTTACATGTGATTTAGAACTTGAGCACTTGAGACTCATCTTCCTCCTTATGGCTCTCATTAACTCCTTTTTCTTTTTCAATGGTAGATAGTATTTCTGATACTATTTTACTGAAAACTAATATGGGGGTTTCACCAATGATGCCATCTTGATTTTCAATAGTTTCTATAATACCTCCTCCCCAGTATAATTGGTGATCTGTTCCTCAACATTCTTCTCAGCTCTTGGGTCTCCTTGTTCATCATCTACCTTTTCTTTGCTTACAATATTTTTCTGGGTTAATTTTTTGTGTTTTGTCTTTTTTTTTTTTCTTAAAGCTGGTATTGATTTTCCATACTTTAAGAAGGTCTGACCAAGGAAGCTTCCCAGTCAAATCTTCAAAATGTTTTAGAACATCTTTCTTGGTTTCTTTGAACTGGTAATCTCTAAACTCCTGAACAACAATAAATACATTTATCAACTTATCTTAGACCATGAACCTTAGACAGACTTTCCACTGAAATGCCAAAGTATATCTTGCCCTTGTCTTTGCTGAATCTGGACTGTGAGCCTCGTTTCTTCCTTACTTTATCTGCAGCTTTCTGCTCAAAGCCATTTGGCACAGTGGCTCCAATAGTAACAAAGATGCTCAGGACTGTACTGGGGGACTCTCTATATTTTCTGTGGCACAGCTGTCATCAGGTTTCACTTCACTGAGCTGGTCGGAAGCTGCTTTGACTTCAGACATACTGACACCTCTTCAAACTGTCAATATTGCTCACCAACTCTGTGGTAGGGAAGACCATACATCAAGGTAGTCTAAAATGGGGCAAGGACTGTCCTCTAGCTTCATGCCATGGGGAAGGTCCTAGATCTTCTGGACAAGATAAGGCCTGCTTTTTTTATAACTCAAAGTCTCCCATGGTATCAAATACAGGTCAGTGCATTTAGAAAGTACTAAAGAATGCTTGCCAATTGAATGAATTAGGAATTTTGATGCTTTTGCCTCATAATTATCTTCTGAATTAAAAAAAAAAGATTTAAAATTTAGCTCAAGAATATTGTCAAAAAGGCATTTCTTTGGATAAAACAGTGTTTATGCTCTCTGAGAAAACTCTTTACTAGAATAATAGGCTTACAACACATTTTTAAGAAGCAGCTATTCATAAATAAGTATATATACCTATACATATGAGTAAGTCAACATGATGGGATGAGTTTTTTTTTTTTTTTTTTTTTACTGTATAGTCCTACTCTCTCATTTTACAGATCAAGAAACTGAGGCCCACGGGATTAACTTCTCAGGTCCCATGTTAGCAAGAGGGCACAGGCAGAATGAGAATCCAGGTCTCCAGACTCCCAATTCAGCATTCTCCTCACTCCACTTCTCCCTAGCAATTTCTTCTCAGCAGGTTCCAATTTTAGTTAACTTTTACTTAAATTAAAAAGGCATATTAAATTAATGAAGCACGAAATCTTGATAGGCATTTTATGTCCATGCCATCTTCAATTTCAAGTCTTCTTATAGAACCTAGCCCCATATGCTGTATAAGCCTTGAGAGAACCATTGTTATTCACTCGAAATATCTTTCTATATATTCTGCCTCATTGACTCTTTCAAATCTGATTTTAAAATACATCCCCCCCACTTCTTGTCTGTATTATTTAACTCCATTCTCAAAGTATTAATGCTCTCATGACTAAATATTTTCATTTCATTTATTCAGCTTCTTTGGAAAGCTATTTTAAAAAAGCTACATATTGCCCATTTCCTTACTTCATTTAATTTAGTTATTAGACAACAAGAGGGTAAACATTTAATTTAATGTTGAAAAGTAGAAAATATATGGGACTAGGATTCATGACAATTGTGTTTACCACCATCTTTTCTTCTATGTTTTACTTGGAGCATTCCCATTTAACTCAAATTACATTTATGATACACTTTATTTTGGTTTTTATTTTGATTTATTTTTTCATGTTCAAAGCATGAAGATGCAGATATTTAAAAATAAAGCCACTACTAACCCCCCAAAATAAAACATTATACCTGCCATTAAGGAGCTAACTAATAAAGATCTCTAATATTTATTAATCATGAGATTTGATATTAATCATGTTACCTCTCTGAGGTTCAATTTCCATATCTATAAAATTGGGAATTTTGTGGGTGTGGGAGAAGAAAGACTGAGCTAGAGTACCACGAAGATTCCAATCAGCTCTAAAATGGGGGGGGGGAACAGCAAAAGAAGATTTATTTAAATTTAAATCTAAAGAAGAAATTTATTTTAAAAGGAAATATTTGAGGATTCCCTTGATTTATTAAAAAAAAACTTTAGTGCACAATTATAGTTGTTTAGTGTCTAGATATGCTTCTTTTCTGAACAATAGGCCTTGCTTTTATCAGTAAACTCTTCCAACAAATAATATTTCACTGAAATCTCTTAAGAATTACCTAAAATAACCCCATTTGTTAACTTTCATTAACTGACATTTTGTATCAAGAGAGTAAAAGGGAGATGTGGTGATGCTTAGAGTGGCAAATGATGCTTAGAGTGGCAAATGAATTTTACCAATATTGATCAAGTCCTTCTAAAAACACAGTGGCACAGGCCCATGCTGGCCAATGTTGAGGGCTGAAAATTGGGTTTGAGGATAACAGTAAGAAGAGCATCCCAATGTTTATAAAGCGTCTTTCCACAAAAAACTATGTGAGGCAAGTATAATGCAAGAATTTCTAAATTTATTCTATACATAAGGAAAATTAGGCTTCAGTGAGTTGACATAATTTTCTGAAGCATAAACAGGTTAGCATTCTACTGAAACTCAGGTCTTTTGAAATTATTTCCTAAATTCTTTCCACTAAAAAAAATTGAAATGGAGACATTTGGGGGCTAATAAAGAGGAGAGTGATTCCTACATGCATGTGACTTACAATATTTTAAAAATGAAAATTATTTGCTCTATCTGATTGGTGCATTCCAAGAAATTTTATATAAATAATGAAATTGTCTGAATCAAATTAGACCTTAGATGCCCTTAGAAGGCTTGCTGCTTCAAGGCATCTTTTGCAATTCCCTAACAAATATATCCACATCCACATACATACATACATCTTGGTCAGGTTCTTCTGAGGATATGTTGAGAGAGATCCATGTTAGCCAATGTTGAATTTTGAAGATTTTCATTTGAGTTTAGAAGGGAAAAAGTGGGGATGGAGTGCATCAAGGGAAGATCAGTGTCAGCAATGTCAGCAATGGATCCTATATAAATATGGAGTGGGAAGAGGATTTAGGCATACATACCACTAAAGAAGACTAGGAAGCAGCCAGATGTTGCTGTACTTAGAGTCAGACATGCCTGAGTTCAAATATGGTCTTAGACACATACTAGGTTTGTGATTTGGGGCAAGTTACTAATCTCTCTTTGTCTCAGTTTCTTCATCTATAAAATGTAATAATAACATTTGGTTTCCCTGGGTCATTGAAGGATTATCCCAACAGGTAGCTAATAGCAAAATGCTAGCTATTTGATCCAGCCAGTATTTGTAGAGTCTTGAGGGTGGTAGAATATAGGCAGAAACACAAACAACAGGCTTGAAAATTTTTTCTAGAGTCATGGGCAGCCTGTCTTAAGGCTAGGAATTCCTCCATTCTTTTTTTATTCTTTTCCTCAGGATAAGGCAAGATAGACTTCTGATACTTTTGTGTTAACTAGATTACTGTGTGTTGTGTTTGTGCCACTTAGACATAAAAACTAGACTTCTTCATGCTCATTTGTTTCATTAATCTTTGACTCTTTGAAACCTCATTTGAGATTTCTGTGGCAGATACTTAAGCAGTTTGCCATTTCAGTCTCTATCTCATTTTTACAGATAAGGAAATTAAGACAAATAGACTTAAGTGACTTGCTCAGGGTCACACAGGTAGTCTAGTCCCAGTGTTCTAATATGCTAAGCCCCTACAGTGGTATTTTTTGTCCCATTTAAAACACACACACACACACACACACACACACACACACACACACACACCACCACCACCACCACCACCACCACCACCACCACCACCAGCAATTTTTTTAAAGGTTCCTTTGCAATCTGCCTTTTTTCCTTTCTTGCCATTCATACTTCTAAATATATCTGACATGATTTCATGAGCAAAGTCATAAATAATATAGCAAAATCCATTTAGATTTCTTGGAAAATGAGTTGTTTTAGATGAGTTTTCCAGAGGATTTACTTCAAGTACATTTTATTTTACTTAATTATTTTGTATAGAAATCTTTCTAAAATGTATCAAGTATTCCCTGCCTTTCTAAACAAAGTACAATGAATTTAATGTAATGTTTTATTGATGACTTGGAGTTTTTGTTATACTTAAATGGATCTGTGGTCTCATCCATATGAATGTTCTTTCCAAAAGTGCAAATCAACACGCATCCATTCCTGCTCATTCTCTGGAACTCTTGTCCACGTTCTCTCATAATTATAAAAATAGTATACTAATGAGGAAAGACAACACATGAAAGGAATTTGAAAAGTGGAACTTTGCCAGGAAAGGTCATGTTTTTCAGGGAATGGAAGTCAAGCAGAGTTGTTGATGGAAAATCTGAGCTACTGGGAAAATTGTGAGCTTTCTATTAAGAAAGGTTTGGGGAGGAGTTCAATTCTCTGTCCTTTCTCTCCCTGGCATTCAGAAAGAAAAGCCAACTGAAGGTGGATAAAGAAGATGTAGAGCATTAAAACCTGAGTCATTCTTTGTAGTGATGAGATTTTAAGGTGATTAGCTTATTTGGGAATAAGAAGCAAGAGAAAACCTATTCATCCTATCCTATTCACATTCAGAGTGATGATTACAAACTATGTGTTTCCCAGCATCTATCCCTATCCCCTCCATTTATCTTTCTTTTTTCTCTCCTGTTCACAAATTATTTTACTTCTGCTAACTAGTCTCCCTGAATTCCCCATCCCTTTTATCTACTCTCCTCTTTTCTGTGACCCATCCCTTTCTTATTTTCCTTCTAGATAAGGTAGGTTTCCATACCTATCTGAGTGTGGATGTTATTCCTACTTTGTCCCAGTTTTGATGAGACTAAGGTTTGTGGGAAGTGAGAAATTAGTGTGTTATTCTCAATTTATTAATAGTTATTAATATCTAAAAGCTGGCATCCCCCACCCCATATCCTTACAAAAACTTTACAGCTTTAAATAAGTGTGTCTGGGAATTGCCCTGGGCTGGAGTCTCAGGCTGTTGGTCTTAGAGCCCAAACTACCCATGATCAAATCTAAGTACCAATCTTGATTGAGTACTTTTCTCTTAGAAAGGCTCTCCTATTGTATTTTTGCATTTGGATTATTAAAGCTGGTACTAAGGGAACTGAATTCACTTATCTAAGGTCACACAATTAAACTCTTAGCAAAACTTGGATTCATCTCAACATCTCAATCCAAATTCAGAGTCCTTTCTCTCTACCATATCACCCTAATAGAGTTGTGAAATAGCTTTTGGTAATAAATGTCAGACATATGGGAAAAAAAACATAAGAAAAATAAATAATCCTTGACTTAATTGATGTTCCTCAGCTTTCAAATTCTGAGGAGGTTCGTTTCCAATAAGATTATATTATTATGTGACCATTTATAGTTTTGCTCTGTTACTCTTTCAGTTGAATTAGGTTAACTATTAGATTCATTAATAAATTTCATGAAGGATTGATCTTATAATAATATTTTAGATTGTTTTTGAAGCCAGGTACCCATGTGATTGAAGTCATCAAAGATTTAGTAGATAGGGAACTGGGTGTGTATTCTGAAAGAAGAGCCATTGCAGTGTAATAAAAAGAACACCACATTCATAGTTGTAGGGCTTTATTCCTATTTGTATGATTTTAGTCAAATCTCAACCTCTTTAAGCCTTACTTTCCTCATCTTAAAATAGGACATGCTCTCTAAGATATCTTTAACTCTAGTCTACAATTACATTATTTGGATTTGAACTCCATATCTACTAATAAAAATTCGTTGGTCTAGATGTCATTCATTTTCATAAATTGTGCTATAACCCCTTAAACTATCCCTGCTATTTTTCCACTGTTTTTAGTTATCAGTTTGTGCTTTTTGTGTTGATGAGATGTTATGAATGACCCATCTCACACTTGTGAGAGAAATGAAGTGAAATAGAAAAATGGATATGCCAGTGATTTTGGAGTCAGAGGAGCTGAATGGTACTTTATCAACCCCAAACTTCCTCCCTCATTAACTAGATTTGTGACCTTGACTGGTCTAATTATATCTCTGAATCTATGACTTTATCAGAAAATTGGGATTTTGCTATCATACAGATCATGTGAAACTATATTTATGAAAGCACTTTGTTACTGAAAAAATATTTTGCTAATACAAAAGATTCCTATGCCTTTGATCCACAGATAGAAGTAACATTACTATTGCCTTTCATTACTTGTTACTGTTATTCATTTTTCATTCATTTCCAATTCTTCACGATCCCCATTTAGGACTTTCTAGTAGTTCTCAAGAACTACTAGAGTAGTTTGCCATTTTCTTATTCATATCATTTTATACATGAGGAAACTGAGGCAAAATTATCACACAACTAGTAAGGGCACAAGGCTAGATTTGAACTCAGGAAAGTGATTCTTCCTTTGTTCAGGTCCACCAGTCTAGCCACTTGGTCACCTAACTGCCCTTAATTACTTTGACATTTATTTAATTGTAATTATACTAATTTTTGCACTTTCACTTTATATTTCATGAATGCAGTATCTTATTAACCTTTTTACCCACCTAAAGACTTTTATGCAAATACTGTCTGAGGAATGTGTTGATAGTTACCATTAATATATAACAGTGTGAAACATAACTAAGTAAGATGATAACAAGAATTTTAAAGTTGGAATGGGAAAGAAAATAATTAGATGTGAAATAGAATCTATTCTCATTGATATAATGAAGTCCCCATGTTTGGACTTTTAATACGCCAATTATAATTCTGCTTATGACATTCACTATGTCATAGAAATAGGCAAGGAAAATCATTCTACCTATTTGATTCTTGGTGTGGTGTAACTTTTATTTTTGCTCATTTTTTATGTTTTGTCAGAACATGTTTTATCTCTGCACTACATAAGAAAATGGAAATGACATTCGAGAGAATTAAACCAGGGAGAAATGACCTGAACAAATATGTACAGAGAAAATCCTTGGTGGAAATAGTTCAATGTATCCATTTTCAAGCTTTATCAAAGAGAAGGAGCTTCCAAAAGGATGGAAAAGATTGAAGTTGGTATTTTTATTAAAAATACTAAAATGGCAATGGAAAGGATATTTATAACTGTGAGTTCATTTATTGACATTCTCATTTCTATAAAATCTTTTTTTGAAGCTGGCCTACTGGCCTATGCATATCCTGAGATATCCTTTGATGAAAATGAACAATAAAATTGTAAAAAATAGAAAGGTATTTCAATGGTAGAAAGAAGGAAGTGAGAAAAAGAAGAAAAATATGATAAAATAAACAGAATCTAGGTACATGACATATGATTCACAGAATTATAAAACTTAAAAGTTAGGATACACATCAGAGGCTATCTTCTCCCATATCTAGGAAATGATTCTCTGCTCAACTTTCCAGATAAGTGGTCCAGCCTGGAATTCTAGTTTAGGTAGTTCAAGATGATTTAAATAGAAAGAGATGCTAAACTTAGAGTCAAAAAGACCCAAGGTCAAATTCTGCCTCTGGAATAAAATTAGCATGAGACCATATTATTATATCATATCATTTCATGATATTATAATAAAATGTAGTTTATGATAACTATGGCATATTACACATATATTTACACATACATTTTTATTACATAACTATAATATGTTAAGTATAAGATAAGCAAATATTTTAATTCCTCAGAGCCACCAGAAAACATACTTCATTAGATTGTGAGTTCATGATTCAATCTCCAGCAATTAGCATAATGTCTGACACCTATTAGGACCTTGAAACATGACTATTAACTACAAATTTACTTGCTGAAAACAGAAGCTATAGATAAGTTCATGATCAGAACAATCCAGAGGGACTTGTGGGAAAGAATGCTTTCCACATCCAGAGAAAGAACTGTGGCACTAGAAATGCAGAAGAAAAAAATGTATGACTGATCATGTGATTCAATGGGTACATGATTGTTGTTTTTTTTTTTTTTTGGCTTTAAAGGATCAGTCTATTACAAATACGAATAATATGGAAATAGGTTTTGAGCAATAATACATGTGTAACTCAGTGGAATTGCTTGTCAGTTCCAGGAGAGGGGAGGAAGAGAACATGAAACATGTAACCATGGAAAAATATTATAAATAATTAATTTTTAAAAAAAGTTTATAATATTTATTGATGTAGATGTGTTACACACCAGGAATTCCCCAAAGAGATTCAGTAACAGGTCTGGACCTAAAAACAACAATAACAATAATAACCATAATTACAACAACAAAACCATATAAATGACCACTTTTTATAGTTAAGGCTCATAGTAGTAGCATAGCTAGCAAGTGTGAGACATGGGAGTCAAACCCACATCAAAGTTCAGTGTTGTATTTTTTTTGCACCATAAGCAATAATGATAACTTTATTATCTACCGTATACTGTTGGTATTAGGGAAGTATTTTGTAAATGATAGAACACAACAGAATTAATAGGAATAGCATTTATAGTAGGAGCAGTTGTCATCATAGTAGTAGTAATAGTAGTAGTAGCAGCAGTATCAGTAGTAGTAATAGTGGTGGTAGTGGAAGTAATAGTAGTATCTGCATTACTACAGTTACCTGGAGAACATCTAATTACCTATATAAGTCTAAAAAACATTTCAAGTTACTTATAAATTAAAATGAACCACAAAATTAAATATTTACGGAGAGAAGAGAATATATATCACAGGAAGAAAGAAACATGAGTACATACTTTCTAGATAATCTGTTTCAAGCTACTTTCTTCCTGTGGACATTGATAGCATTAGTTTTTAAAGCTTCCATATCACAGTGTTGTTATGTATTGAACTTAAACTGATCAAGATTTTTTACAATAACTTTGCTCCAATCATGCCTGTTCTATTCTATATTTGTGACAATTATGTATATATAGATATAGATATGTATGAATGTATGTATATTCCCAGTATCTGCTACAGTTTGATCTATTGATCTCTCCTCTGAAGATTTTATGGATCCATTTTATGGATCCATTCAGTTGTGAGTCATCCCTCTGTGCATTATGAAATCTGTCATTCTTGAAAAGATGGCATTTAAAGCTTCATTCAGGTCACTAATTGATATAGACCAGAAAATGGTCAGGGATAGTTAGCATTTGCCTCTCTTGATCTAATACTTCTTTTCAGGTTGACATCTTCTTATTAATAACTCTTTGGCTAGATTATTCAACTAGTTGTATTCCCACATAAATTTTTCATTATCATTTTACTCATATTTCCAAATCATGTTTATAGAGAATAATATGAGAAAATAGTTTGAATGTTTTTTTTTCTGAATTCTAAATATACCATATCTGCAAAATTTTCCTGAGCTCTCACAGTATTTTAATTACCTTGTCCAAAAAAGGAAATGAGGTTAGTTTGCATGAAAAGCTTTTGATTGTCATGTCATATAGGCTTTAGGAATGTTGTAACTAGAACAGGACAAATTGGGCTTTGCTTCAGGGCACTTAATTTAGAGGACTTTATAAATTACTCTTTCAATGGTACAGAAAAAAAAGTATTTAAGATATATTTATCAGGAATAATTAGTCAAAATAAGGAAATGTTAGATTGGAGGTTGGAATAACACTCTGTCTCCATCCCATATTATTCTCCTGGTTGCCCCACATGACAGCCTCTCTACCAGCAGCTTCTAAATAAAGATTGTTTTAATATTTTTGTCTATATCACCTCAAAATCTTCCAAATGATTTATATTCCAGCCTCTGCTCATCTAACGACTCCATTCTTGCTATTTCTTTTAGGTATGGTATTATTAACTGCCCCAAGACTAAAAATGCCCAATGATTACTCAGGCTTTCTTTTTAATGGATGCTTTCTTTTTTAATTCATGAGAAGCAAATCCTTAATATAAAATGTTCTAGCAACTAAAGCAATTAAGAAAAAGAATTCTGGAGTTTACTACAGCATTTATTCAACATTCAGCAAGCATTTATTATGGATAGATATGATATGGAAATCCTAGTACTAGATGATCAAGATACAGAAATGAATAACATATACTCTGCTTTTAAGGAGTTTTCAATCTAGCAATGTTGGGAAGTCAGGTATATAAATGTTGATAACACAAAGAAAAACATGAGCACATAATTTCAACTTGTTCTAAGAGTTCAAATATAATCAACAAAACATTATCAAGTACCATGACAGGATACATAAAAAATATTATTGTCTTCATAAAGGAGAAAGATAATGGAGGAAAGGAAGGAGAGAGAAAGAGAAAAGGAGATAAATAGGGAGGCAGAGACAACAGAGATAAAAAGAGACAGACAGACAAAGATACAATGAGAGAGAAATAGACCCAGAAAGACATCAGTTCTGACTTGGATCTACTATAACTATTTTGTGAAGTTCATTCGATTCAAGTCTACAGTCATATACAGTCATAAACATTATAACAGAAATCTTCCCTGATTTTCCTGGTGGCTATTGTGTTCTGCCCCTCAAAGTGTACACTTATGAGTTTACATGTTGCATTCTCTTCCCTGATTCTCAGCCAAATGTAAACTATTTGAAGTCAGAGTTTTGTTTTATTTTTTAATTTTTAATTTTTTTATATTTAGTATATATAAATATATTTAATTAATTTAAAATTTATTTTTAAATTTATTTTACTAGTGATTAGTGTGGTGTCTTTCATTTCTGGGCACTTAAATACTTCTTGAATTGAATTGTATGGGAGACCCCTGTTACTGTACCATGTAAAAATCATTTTTGCTATCACATGGAATCATCATTCTAGGTATAAAGAAAGGCATGAGAATGAAGTTGTCAAAAAAAATCACAAAACATGCAGAAGTCAGGGTACTCTCTCCTTGGGGAGGGTGGTGGTGGAGTGTGTGAGTTATTATGGCATTCAATTAAGCTTGAATTTTTTATAAATTCTTGACTTACAGACAAAAGGGATCACTGAAAGGTCTGAGCAGGGCAATGACTTGATAAGATTTTCAAATGTTTAAGAATAATCTAGCAGTAAAAGGAAGGAAGGGAATAGAGAAACAAAAATGAGTGGGAAGGAAGGCATATTATCGATTTTTACAATATTTTAAGAGTCATATATGGGAAATATATATTTTACAACCACTAGTCTGTCTTTCTCCATTGTATCACTTTTACTCTCTAACTACAGATGTCTTTAGGAGCACAAAAATCCTAGAACTCCATATCTCAGAATTATATATATATATATATATTTGCTATGGTTTATTGGAAAGATTGAAAGTAGGAAATTAATTTTCAGTTCTTACCTACCTGAAGCATAACTGAGATGTTTTCATGATTAAGTCATTGAAAGATGGTTGTTTCACAGGGTTGAACAAGCTAGGTTGATTTGGTAGGAGAACAAAATAAACAAGAATCCATACTATGTATATGTCAGCATATTTAAAGAAGTAGTATGTCCTCATAGCTAGGATTTTAGACTTGAACTCAAAGAAACTAAATAAAATTTCTCCTCTTACACTTATGAGCTGGATAACAATAGGCAAATTGCGTAATCTCTAAGCTATAAGGAACAAAGATTAAGGTATAAATGGAGTCTGAAGGATCTCAAGAGAAGGTATTCCCATCCTGTGCAAGTCAGGAAACCTTGAAATACTGATTTTTGCCAAATACCACCATGCAAGTCTTGAGATGGGTGATGAAACCTAGTTTCAGGCAGAGGTTTAATTTCAAGATTTAAATTATTAACAAGATGATAATTTATCCAACTCTGTCTCATTTACCAAATCTTCAGTTTTTGTTTATTTGTTTTATCACATCTTCCATTTATCTTCTCCAGATGGCTCTTATTTGCAGATAAGATCCTGTCTGGGTCTAATGGTATGTTGGAGACAACTCTTCTGGGATCTTGAGAAGGGATTGCTAAATTTTCATTGTGAGCATTTATGACTGAGAAATAGTAAATGGAACAAATCAGAACTTTATTTTTTTCCTCACTACATAAAAGTACTACTTAAAGTAATGGAAAAAATATTATATATACATATTAAATTTAAAGTGTGTCAAACTTACATATGTGTCCCAAAACAATTAATTAAACAATTCATCAGCCTACTCCTGGAGGGAACTTACCATACTTCTTTCAGACTCAGCCACACAAAACAAGTTATGAGAATGTACACTGACTAGAAAACTTGTCATCTTCACTTAGTGTATAACTGGGGAAAATTTATTACATCCATGAGTATAAATTTAGTATTTTCATGCATAAGATACACATGAAGTGATAAATGACCCATATTCCTTTTAAGGATGTTGAAAGGAAATCATATAATGGATGTGAATCATTCCTATTAATGTTGTCCCTATTGTTCATCAGGTATCTCATTTCCCAACTCTGTGCCTTTATACTGGCCAGAAGACCCTCACTTCACTTCAATTCTGTTCTCAGAATCTCTGGTTTCCTTTAAGATTCAGCTTAAGTATAATATCTACACAAAATCTTTCTATATTTCCCTCAGTTCCCTGAACATACTCCCCAAATTAGCTCATATTTCTGTCTTATACATTATGGATATGCATGTCATTTGTAGACACATATACCCCATCTCATCTATTGGAATTTAAATTTGTTGAAGGTAGAAGCTGCTTTACTTTTAACTCTATGTCACTAACGTTCAACAGATTGAATGGCACACAATTTTTAAATGTACTGATTAATTGTTAAAATTACTTAATTAGGTTATACCACTTGTTAGTTAGATATTAGTTTTAGGAACCGGACCAGTGATTTCACTGATATAGGAAACCCTGAGTTGAGGAAATTCTTTCTATTAATGCAAGGCAGCAATTTCTCAGTTTTCTTTTTGGGACTTTTGCATGGAGCATTGAGAGGTCCATTGTCTTACCTGCTGGGTCACACAGGCAGTTCTTAAATTTTTGGGTCTTAGGTACCCTTTACACTTTTAAAAAGCTAAAAAGAAGCTGCTTAGGAGCCTTTATTTATGTGAGTTATAGCTATCAATATTTGCCATATAGGAATTAGCATTATTATGAAAATGGTTTTGACCTCACAAATCCTCTGTGAGTCCCTGTACCATGACTTGAGAATCATTGCATTAAAAGACAGGGCTTGAGCCCAGATCTTAGGAATATCAGCTCTCTAATCACTGCATGAGATGCCTCTCATCAGGAGTTAAATGAACTGAAATACTTGGAATGACCCTGCAGGGCCTGGTGGATAATTGGGTTAAAATATGAAACTATAAGAGACTTCATAAGATAGCTAGTCTAATTCCATTACTGAACAGATGAAGAAAATAATTCTTTGAGAGGAAAGTTACTTGCACAAAGACACTTTGATCATAAGCATCAGATCTAGGATTTCTCTAAGTCTTGTCACTCCAAATATAAGATTCTTTCCATTGTGTGATTACCTTCTTTTGGCAAATATCACAATCATGCATCCAAATAGAAAGGTGCCGAAATCGCACTTCTAACGTTTCTTTTTTAATTGCCATTTTTCTCTTAAAGTTCTAATGAAATGATTTTGCATTTGCATTCCTTTAATGAGGTTTCAATCATCCGTTATGAATATAGGCAATTTGCAACTTTTATTCAACACATTCTGATGTGTACTGTTTATGAATTCAGATGTTTATTAGATAAATGACTAATTAAATCTGTTTTAGAGCTGAATTAGTTAAGCATGCCCCATAGATTCCATTTCCATTCCAATTCCATTACAGAAATGCCATATGAAACATATTGTAAAGAGTAAAGAACTTGGATCACAATTAAGACCCTGCATTACTGAAGAGACTTAGAATGTACTTCTCTCATCTCTGTTGAAAATCTCATTTGAAAGTGGTAGAATAAACAAGACATTCTGTTGGACTCTCAAACAAACAATGGAAAGAGCAGTGGGCATAAAGTCAGAACTGAGTAATAAATTCAGATCTACAACTTTCTATATTTGTTCTTTCCTGGGAAAGTTAAAATTTCTCTGAATCTCAGTTGCCTTATTCACAATATGAGAATGTTCCTTTTTACCCAATTTACTCCACAGAGTTGCTATGATGTTCGAATGAATTGAATTGGAATCAGTTCAATTTTATAGGCATTCTTCAATGCCTAATTTATGCTCACTTTTAGATTACATTCTACTATGTATTGTCTGGGCAGCTAAGTAATGCAGTGGATAGAGTACTAGGGCCTGGAGTCAGAAAGACTCATTTTCCTGAATTCAAACCTGGCCTCATTTAGTAGCCAATCATGGACAAATCACCTAACACTGTTTGCCTCAGTTTCCTCATCTGCAAAATGAGCTGGAGAAGGAAATGACAAACGACACCAATATCTTTGCCAAGAAAATTCCAAAAGGGATCAGGAAGAATCAGATATGACTGATGAGAAGAGATAAAAAATGTGTATTGTAGATATGAAAGCAAAGAAAAATAGTATCAGTCCTCAAAGATCTTATATTCTACTGAAATCAGAGCCTGGGGGAGATAGAACCTGTACAATGCAAAGCAAACGTGAAATGATCTAAAAAGCTTTAGACAAAAAAAATCACTAACAATAAGGGGAGATCAGGCAAGACTTCCTATAGTAAGTGGCACCTAAGTTGAGATTCGAAGGAAGTTGAGAATTTTTAGGGGAGTGGTCTTCTTTTCTGGGTAGATTTTAGGAAGATGTGGGAGATGGAATACTGATTTCAGATTTTCGAAGGCAAAAAGGGGAGCAAGGTGAAATAAATTTGTTGAAGTCCTTAATGTCTTCACATGGTGAGTCACAAAAATGCAAAAAAAAAATAAAAGATAGATTGGAGACAGATAATGGAAGGCTTTAAAATTCTAAGCTAAACAGTATATGTTTTAACTTAGAAGAAACAGAGAGCAACAGAACATAAAGAATCATAAACAGAACAGTGCTTAGTTTGAACCTTTGCTTTTGGTAGATTATTTTAATAGGTGTATAGAAAATGGTTTGGATAAGGGAGTGATAAAGGAGAATGATTTGAAGGTTAGCCAAAATGGTGGCTGGAAAGTGTGGAAACCCCAGAAGTGCAGAGAGAGATATAGGTGCAAGAAGTCACTGTAAAAATAGAATTGACAAGACTTGGCAATGGATCACTTTGGGGAGAACCTTGGTGACTAAAAAAAAAAAATAGAAAAATTTATAAGGGCAATTTAGAGGTAAGAAAAATGAGTCTAATTTTGGACAAGTTGATATTGAAGTTCTATGGGGATATGTAGTAGAAAAAAATCAATTGAATTTGATGCTGTGGGACTGGAGTTCAAGAGAGAAATTACATTAAGACATGTAGAACTTAGAGTCTTATGCATAGAGGTTATAATTGAACCCATGGGAAATGATGAGATTACCAAGAGAGAAGGAGTGAATAGAGAAAAAAGAGGGATCAAATTAATCTATGGAAAAAAAATGACTCTGTGTCAGCTAAGTGCACTACAACGTATACATACAGTGATCCCTCACCTATCGCGTGAGTTACATTCCAGAGACCCCTGTGATAGGTGAAAATCCCCAAAATAGTGGTGCTATATTTATTTTATTATTTATATATATTTTAAGGCTTTATAAACCCTTCCCATTCTCCTATAAAACTTTTCTAAACTCTTATTAACTTTTTCCACAGTCTTTTAAACACTGAGCCAACCAGAGCCCAGGACACATGACCTAGCACTGTGGTTAGTCGCCTTTCATTCCATCAGCCAATATCATGGTGGCAAACTTGCACAAGAGGTAGTGGCATACTGCATTTCCATTGTATACAGTATGGTATTCATCCACAAAAATCCTCCAACACAGTGAAAACTCTGTTATATAGAATTAGGTATAACTTTAAAAAAAACACCACAATACAGTGAAGCTGTGATAAGTGAACTGCAATATAGTAAGAGATGATAGTATACACACTAGTAATGATACTTCAGTTTCTCCTACTGTCATCGTGGTTTCCTCAAGTATTTTATATGCCTTTACACTAAGAGGTTTTAACTAATTTTCTGGAAATACTTAAACAGAGAGGTAAGCTTTATTTCATAACTTTTATTTAAACTTAGAACTATTGATAGTGATTCAGAATAACAAATTAAAACAGTGATGGTATTACTGTTTTGATTGTGTTCATAACAGATTTTTAAAATTACAGCAAATATTTTTACTTTCCAGTAATTCACAGCTACAAAATAAAATAAGGTTTCTCATTTTTTCGCACTTCTTTTTGATTGTATTATGCAGCATTCCATATTTTTCTCTGTGTTGTGTAGAATCTATGGGGCTTGCCTAATTAATTCCACATTTAAAGAGATTTAATGAGTCAATTACCAAATACACATCTGATTTTCTAAACTATACACATTGGAGTGAGCTGAATAAAAGTTACAAATTATCTGTATTCTTAATGGTTGACTGAAAAATAGAAGCATAGAATGTTAATGTTGAAAGAAAACTTAGAAACCCTTCACTTTATAGAAGTAGAAAAAGAGAAGTCACATAACTTATCTAAGGTCATATGAACTATTAGTTTTGGCACAGGGATGTGGACCCAGGTCCTTAAAGTCTTAATCAGATTTGCTTTTGATTCTTTTATTTTAACCAATTGACATATTTCTTATGTTAACAAAAATGAACAAAAAAAATGTTCTTCAAAGAGAAAAAAGTAAGAAAGAGATAAACTAGTGTGAAATAGGAATTGCAAGAGAAAGACATAAATGTAATTTTTTTCTAGACATCTTTTCAGAATCACATGAAAAAGAAATTATCAGAGAAGTCTTTTACTACTCTAATATGAAGAGATGTCAGTTTAGAATCATATCAATTGCCTCACTTATTATGAATTTTTTATTTTAAAAATACTGATTTTGCCAGAAAGGTAAGTTCACTGATGCCATAACCCAACCTATCATTTTGTAACTGTCAAATGCACCTGCCTACAACTCAATATTGAACAAGTTAATAATAATACCATATAAATGCTAGTCTCTAACATCTATAATATTACTACTAATAATATTAATGATAACGATAATCCACAGTAAGGCCATTGCTTGATGTTGCCAGAGTCACGAGCCTGGATTCAGAAAAAATGAGTTCAAATACAGCTTCAGATATTTACTAGCTATATAACCCTGGGAGAATTACCTTAATCTCTATTTTTTCTCAATTTCTTCAACTGTAAAGCAAATATAATAATGACACCCCCTCCAAAATTGTTTATAAAAATGAAATGAAGTAATATTAATAAAAAAGCACTTAGCACAGTACCTGGCATATAGTATGGACTGTGTATTTTTTCCCTTTCCTGTTGTTTTTTAAAGAGATCATATCTTATTAGCCTGTCCCACTTAGCCTGCTTATCTTCTACTGTTAATGTTATTTGTGAGCCCTGACCCCATAATGATTAGCACAAGAATCTGGATATTGGTGTCATGGACAGTTAATAATAATTATAATCTATATGTACTTACTATCTGATAACCCCTGTTGTATGCATTTTCAATATTAACTCATTTGATCCTCACATAACTTTGGATGAGAGGTGCTATTATTACCCACATTTTACAGTTTGAAACTGAAGTGGACCAAAGTTAAGTGATTTGCCTAGGATCACACAACTAGGAAATATTTAAGACCACATATGAATTTAGGTCTTCTTGACTCCAGACTCAGTATTCTGTATACTATGCCACTTATTGACTGACTTGGTCAACAAACATTCATTAAGTACCTACTTATGTGCCAGGAACTGATTTAAAAGCTTGAAAAAAAGCAAAAATTAGTCCTCATTGTCAAGGAGGACACAGTACAATGGGGGAAACAGTCTGTAAACAAGTATGTACAAACAAGCGATTATATAGTATAGGTTGGTGAAAGATGAAAGAAGACTGAGAAAGACTTCTTGTAGAAGGTGATATTATAGCTGAGATTTAAAAGAAACCAGGAAGCAAAAGTTGGATTTATTAAAATAGAAAGCTCATTAAATAGAATTTCATAAAGATAAATCTGCTTTCCTCCTCAGTTCAGGAGCACATTGATAGACACAGTTAGAAAGATAGAAAGAGAAAGAGAGAGAAAGAGAGAAACAGAGAGAGAGAGAGAGAGAGAGAGAGAGAGAGAGAGAGAGAGAGAGATTGTTTACAAATTCTTGAGTCTTAATTGAGTTTGTGATAAGAAGTCCAGAGGTAAGAGGTCTCTTTTAAAAGAAAGAAAAAAAAAACTTGACGAAACTTGCTGAGAATTCATCTATTCCACCAATATTTATGGGTGGAATATTTATTAAATAATTTTAGTGATTATGACCCTGTATTGTAAAAAGGAGTCCTGGTCCAGTAAAACCTGGCTTCCTGCCCTAGTCCTGTCCCTGAAGATCTCTGTGAATATGAACATGATGCAACCTGTCCAATCTTCTTTTTTCCTTATCTGTAAAATGGACACAAAACTCTAATAATTACTTGACCAAGTCACTTCACTTTTCTGAGACTCAGATTGCTTACTTATAAAATAGAACTAGCAATGACTATAATAGCTGCCTGAGGCTTGAGGCTTAAAGTAAATCATGTGCATAAAATTTTTGCAAACTTTAAAGTATTATGTAATTTCCCAGATATCATTATTGAAGTTATATTCATGCATGCATATATAATATAGCAATAATATTCTAAACATGTATATGCATAGATATATGCATGTACATGTGCACATAAGTGATATACATGACTGTGTTTCTGATATATGGACAATAGCTACATGCAGGTATCTGAAAGCATATATACACAGAGAGACTGATATATATTATATATATATATAAATTTACACACACACATATACATCTGTATGCACACAATTATGCAACTAGGTGGCACAATGGATACTTCCTGGCAGTGTAATCCTGGGCAATCACTTAATCCTATTTGCCTTATTTTCCGCCTCTCTAAAATGATATGAAGAAGGACATGGCAAACCACTCCAGTGTCTTTGCCAAAAATACAACCCAAATGAAGTCATAAAGAGTTGGACATGACTGAAATGACTAAACAAAAACAACCAATTATACACATGCATGCATATATACGTATAAGTGTATATATTAATTTATTGGATATAGAATAATAAAAATAATTGACATTTCCAGGGCACTGTTTATAAAGCACTTTCTTCATTATAGCCCAACTCAAAGAGAGAGTGTGTCTATGTGTGTATACGTAAGACTATAATGAAGAAAGTGATTTGTTAGTTAAGCCATAGAAATGTAAACTCTTGTTATTATTTTGTAATACTGCATGGAAAGGGGAGAGGTCCAATGGGACTAGTCCAATGGAAATAATTTATTTATACTGGGATTTGAATCCAACATCAGATAGAATATCTTCCATGTAATCATGAACTTCTCTGGAACTCTGTTATATCACCTGGAATACTAGAACATTGGAGTTTATAACCTTTCTGGTCCCTTTTGATTATTTATGATTCTATTATTTATAAATTTATAATTCTATGGTTCGAAGACTTGGGATCAAATCTCAAATTCCAGTTCTGTAACTTAGTAACTGTGTACCATTGGACAAACAATTAAAATCTGTCTGGGTCTCAATTTCCTCATATTTAAAATGAGAAGGCTATACTAGATGACCTCTAAGGTAGCCACTCCCTCTAAAAGTATAGGTTTTCTTGTATTTCTTTGGGCCTGATGCATTATGTACTCCCCCCCCCTTTTTTATGGGACACATGATTTTTAAGCAGAATAACAGAATCAGTGTTAAACAGTGAGCTACTTTGCTGTGCTGAGAAATGCCTTTAGTCAATATTTCAACAATCTATGAAGATGCTGCAAATTGATTTTGCCTCAATCTTTGCACATTTCCATGAGAAATCAGCTACAGTAAATATTAATTCAGTTCCTAATGAACTTAACCAAAGAACAGTTTATTATTTCACCTAAATTTTTAGTAAACTCATTTGTTCTGTTGAATTGGAGAGAGGAAAAAAAAATACCTCTAAAGTAAGGATTCTTAACCTGGGGACCATGGAACCCTAAGGAATCTCTAGATAAATTTCGAATTTGGATTTGAATTGGAGAAACTTTCTTTTTTTTCACTAATCTCTAACTCAAATTTAACATTTCCTTCAATCATTTAAAACATTCTAGAGAGAGGACCATAAGCTTAATCAAATTGCCTAAAGGCCTATGACACAAATGTTTAAGAATTTTTGCTCTAAAATATTTTTTCTAATCAAAGAGTTTTTACTGCCTATATATTTTCCTTTCATGATCATTAAATCCTTTCCCCCAGAACCCTACCCTTTTCTATTTCTTTTACTACTTCTCCTTCATTTTTTCTCTACCTGGAGAGGCACATTCTTCATATGCTCAATAACTCACAACATACTATATAGAACTGAATTTATCTCTCCCTAAAGGGAGAATCACTGAATTGGGTAGACTAGAAATTAGAACTGGGAGTTTGGGTTTTAAAGCTGGACACAGGTGAATTATCCCTCTCTGATGAGCCACTCCTGTATCACAAAATTCTCAGCCTCCAGGTAAATATCTGTTTTTTTTCCTGTGTCCATAGTCACTTAATCACACCAAATTTCAGAGTTAGATGTTAGTTCAGTTTCAATTTCTGAATCCAGTTTTCATCCAGAGTGAGCTGAAAACTTTCATGTGATAAGAGCAATACTTTTGGACTAGACGGGAAAAGTTAGTAGCTCCTAAGAACATCTAAATATTTTCAATGGAGGCCAGGCAAAATGGATTACACTATATGGTATTTTCTAGCTTCTCTTGTCTTAGGGAAAGGGATACTAGGCTATAGAGATATTTCCCCTCAATTTGGAGTCCTCAACAATCCTCCAGGCTTCTCAATGACCAGTTTATTCCAGCAACTTTATTAAGCAGTCTAACTCCCTTCCATTTTAGTGTGGAAACTAGATTTCATAGCTCGTTTTCAAAGAAATACTCATAGACCCTTAGTGTTGACTAATATGAATATTCATATTTATATACTACTTTATCATTTGCTAAGTACTTTACCTACATCCTCTATTTTGACACTCTCAAGAACTGTAATTCAAGTATTGTACTAGACCAGACCTATGGGAGACTCCTGAGGAGTAAAGTAATTCTCTTAAGGCATTTTCGAGCCTGTTTTATAGTTTAGAGACTTTGATAGTAATGTAGGACATGGAGAGCCAGAGTAGCCCAGGGTTTGCAAAATTATTATTGTTAGAGTCAAAACTTGAATACAGAGTCTTTGATGCCCCAGAATATCTTTTAATCTAAAATTCTAGGTTGTATCTCGCACTTTGAGGTAACTGCTCATGAATGGAATTTAAGTCAAGCACAGTTGCACAATGTCATCAGTCTCACTCTTTTCTGGAGTGATCAAAATCTAGTGGCAAGACAAAAGTCAGGAAAACTGGGGACGGGTCAGGATGCATTGTAGGACCTTGGCATCTCTGATGTCTGACAAAGCACTAAGCACCCCACAATGCCTACTTCAGCTTCCTCAGTGGCCATTAAAACAAATTATTTTCATCCATCCATTCTGCTGGGGGAAGTCTTCACATGCTTGGGGTGAACATCTCCTTAACTCACTGATGGGTATGAGGTTTGTAATTTACCCTCAATCTGATCTAACCCAACTGATGAGATGATCTCACCAGGGTGCAGCAGGTACCTGGAGCCACTGTGCTTAGCCTAAAATTTAGAAGCATACAAATACCATTTGTTGAGCATTTTGTTCTGAGGAAAGTACTATATTTAGTAAGATAGAAAATTTAGGGAAAATAGAATTCCTGCCCTCCATAGTTTATACTATAAGGAGAGAAAAGACCATAAACAGGGAGTCAAAAGATAGAAAATTACATGAAAATAGTATGTGAAAAATACAGGAGGGCCAAGAGGCAAAATTGTTACCAATTCTCTTAGGAGATAAGAGTAGGCTGGTCTTTAATTGATAGCTAAGAACATGATTTATATAAAGGGGAAACGTTGCAATATTGCTAGACACTAGAGGAAAATGAATTAGTAATAAGATGGAGTCCCATTTCATAGGAACTTGTTTTTTTTTCTTTTTATTTAAAAAAATGCTATTTTTCCCTTCATTTCCAAATCTCTCCCCTTTCCTTTACCTGGAAATATATTCCTTGTAATATTAAACAAACAAATAAAAGAATGTAGGAGAAAAGGAGATCAGCAAAGATACACAAACTAAGTCAGAAAGCATATAAAATGTTTTCCCCCTCCCATACCTGAATGTTGTGCTAAAAATCTGTAATAAAGAAAAACTGAAACAAAGCATTCTCAAGGATGGCCAATTTATGAGTAAGGCTAGAAAATACCAAAAATTGGATCTAAGACTCCTCAGTAGTTAAGGATACAACTGGAAGGCAAAGCAATTCATGTATAGCAGTTGGATAATGACTACATAGATACATTCCACTATTGATTGGTTGATGTTTATATCATTTCCTCATGAGATGAGCCACCATCCTATGATGAACATTCTCTGGAAAGTCCCATGGTAAGCAAATAATTTATCACCAGATTGACACATCATCCTCTCTGGTCAGCAAAAACTCATAGTTTAGAATTTTGGTGGTTTGACTGGCTCAAAAGAATAAAGAAGTTAACAAGTTTTACTAATAAGAGCTAATCTGAGTTTGATTCACAAATATTGAATCTGATTAGATACACTGATTACATAAACTCTCAATCAATAATTAATCATGGAATATCAATTATATAATTTCACAATAAGCAACTAGAGTAACCAGCTTAGGAGAACTCAAACTCACCCAATTTTAGGCCAACCAGTACAGAGTTGACTGATCATTAATGCATAATAATGAAAATAATACAGGATAAAGTGACATATCAATTTTCAGTTCCACAAAAAAGGGGAAGGTTGTTGTATTTTCTCATCTTCAGGTTTACCTTTAGTCTTTGAACTGACACAGAATTCATTTTGGGCTTAAGACTTTATAGGCATGAAAATATAATTACATATAAACATATACACATAGATATTGTATATATATTTATGTATATATGTTTATATATGCACCATATGAACATAAAAAGCAAAATGTGAAGAGTGCATAGGAAAGTATTAAGTCAAATGTGACCAGATATCTAAGGAGGTTTTAGATTACTATTAGATGGGGCAAGGGGACATGCAAGAGGGTAGGATTTTGGAGAATGAAGTATGTACCTGAATGCTAAGGCCACAATGAGTTATATAAATAATGCTTCTTTTTAAAGAAGGCTATACTTTCTGCTAAGCAAGGCCACACATCTTAACACTTATCAAGCAAATGGTCAATCTGTAAAGTCTACTATGATGCAAAAGGTTCTAAAGTGAGGCCACATAATTTATTCTTTGAATGCTAATCCTCATTTTCTTTGTCAGAAATTGTCACATTGCAAAATCTGACATCTGTAGATTTTCATAAGAGACTAGCATTTGTAAAAATAGGGTAGGACATTTATATATGTTCATTCTCAAGCCATCTCTCCATTATATCCCTTTGTTTCTTCATTCCTCTCCTAATCAAGCTTTAATGGATATTCACACCATGGATCGGTCTAGTCCAATTAATAAATTGTACTTTGCTAAAAAGAAATTAATTGGTTGAAACAGAAGGGGAATACTGTGATAGCATTTTAGTACTCTGACCTATCTCAAATAACAACATTCAAGCTATGAATTAACTTGTCTTCCATAATGAATACACCTGGTTTTGGGAAAAATAATAAAAATCTAAACTTGGGAAATTAGAACATAACTTGACTATTTTTTTCTGAAAAAAAAATCACAGAGGATAAGGATTATATTGAAGATGAAATGAAAAAAAGGAAAGGCTTTGTATTGTCAAAAAACACAAATTATATTTTGAAAAGTAGAAAGTATTTCCTGATATTGTTTATAGAGAAATAATATTCATTTTAAAATGCCAAGAAAGTTGCATGTGCATATATGTACATATCCATGTGCATATTTTTTCACAAATGCACATGCATAAAGTTAGATACAGGAAGTAGAAAAGTAAAAGAGAAGGTACATCCTGTTCCATGGAAAGTACCAGTGTCAGAAAGGTGGAGGTACAAGGAATTTTGGTTGTAGTAGGAAAGAAATATAAATCTTGGAGCCAGATAAAATTATCAGAGTTAAATAAAATGTAGACATGTATCATAAAATCACAAAATGGCAGAGTGGGAAGGAGACTGAGTCCTACCATTCAGATCCATACCTCATACATGTAATGGTCTGAATCTTCCTCTTTATAATTTCAACATATTTTTCCTAGTTCTGTCCTCTGATATCACATAGAACAAGGATAATTTTTCTGCTATATGAAAGTCTATCAGGTATTTGAAGAGCAAGAGCAATGTATCAAATAAGTCTTCTTTAGACTAAGCATATGTGTGGTCCTTTATACAAACCTCTCATATGGCTCAATTTGGAGCTTAAGCATATGGTGTATTGGATGGAGTTGAATCTGTCCTTTTCTTCTAAACACACTTTAGCTTGTCAATGCCCTTTCTAAAATATGAATAGTATGACTCAATGCAATATTCCAGATGTTATCTGATCAAAGCAAAATATGCTACAGTAATAACCCAAGTTCTGGACAATAAGCTTCTCTTGAAGCATTCTAAGATCACATTAAGGTTTTGTTTATTTCTTATCTTATTATCATGTGACACAGTTGACTGATTTTGTTCTTGAACAGTTGACTGTTCACTAAACATTCCAAATCCTTTTCTTTCCACGGGGGTGGGGGGGGGANGGATAGATGGATAGATATAGATGCTGTAAATAGGAAGTAGTCCCAGAGGAGAGACATTCTGAGTTAGGGGAATGTGGAAAATGGGAAAGCCTCTTGAAAAAAAAAGGTAAGATTTGAACTGAGTCTTTAGAGGGTCTCTATGTGCAGAAATGAAAAACAAGAGACCTTTTCCTCAAGAAATTTACAGTCTATCAAAAAAACCTAAATAGATAGATAGACAGATACTTTCTCTTGTCTATTTCTATATATAAAAAGAGGGAAAAGGGGAGAGAAAGGGAGAAGGAAGAAAGAAAAGAAGAGAGAGAGAGAGAGAGAGAGAGAGAGAGAGAGAGAGAGAGAGAGAGAGAGAGTCACAGGGNGAGAGAGAGAGAGAGAGAGAGAGAGAGAGAGAGAGAGAGAGAGAGAGTCAGTCACAGGGAAAGTGACTAAAGTTATAGAGAAGTTGATTGACAATCCTTTTCAGCAACGGCTGTGATGATTTGATTCCTATTCTAAGAGGTAGAGTTGGAAGGGGAAAGTATTTTGGAGGCAAAAATGAAAGCTAATAGAAAGGTAGGGGGACAACATGCCTTGGAAGTATGATATGAGGTTTGGGTCCCAGTGAAAGTTCACCAAACAGAAACCTAGGGTTGGAGATTGAGTTTCAGAGTCTAGGGACAGAGAAACTTGAAAACAGCATGGAATCAGAGCAATGTGTCTGGTACTAAATTACATGAATTCTTACTAATTGGAAGCCCAGGTTCCCAAACTTCCCTTGAGGATGATCTAGATCCACTAATTATCATTCCTTAGATCCTTTTTTACTCAACCAATTCCAAATTCACAAAACTCTACTATTATCCAGTGTGTGTTTTCCTATCTTCTCCACCAGGATATTATTTGAGAATTTTGTCAAGTTGAATGTTATACTTAAGTGCAGGCATAATATATTTAGTCAATAAATATTTATTCACCACCTACTGTGTTTTAGGCACTGTTCTAAGAGATGGTGATACAAAGAAAGTTCAGACATTCCCTGCTTTCAAGGAATTCATAGTCTAAATTTGGAATGCAAAACAACTATATTCAAACAGCATTCAGGAAAAAATGGAAATCAATGGAGGAAAGGTCCTAGAATGAATGTGGATCAGAAAATGCTTCCTTTCTGCATAAGGTGAGATTTTAATTGAGTCTTGTAGGAAGTTAGATGAGAAAGGAGAATATTCCAGGCATTGATGACAGCTGGGGATAATGTTTGGAGTCAGAAAATGGAGTAAGTTGTTTGAAGAATAGAATCCCAATGCCATTGTATCATAGAATACATGGGGAGTGTTAGATGTAAGCATACTGGGTATATTATCCTTACTGAACCCCTTATCCTTCATAATGGTCACAAATTATTCAGTGAAAGAATGTTCCTATTTAACCAGAAGAGAATATTTATGGGGTTCCTGAATTCTGACTCCAACTTTCACTTGAAAAAAGAATTACATTTTTTTCTTCTCTTCTCCAGACATTATAACAAAGAACAGTGTATGGGTGGAAGTTGTAACAATTTAGAAGTAAGATCTTGATACAATACAATATTTCCTAACCACCAGAGCAATCTAAATGTGGAAAAAGTTTTTTTCAACAGCTGCTGGATTTCCCCTTATTGGAAAATATTCAAGTAAAACAATACAATCACTTGTCTCATATGATATTTCAGGTTGGACTTAATGAGCTTCACTATTCAACCCATTTTTGAGTCTCTGTTGCTTCTGTGCTTCTGTGGAGTCATTAGTTCTGTATTCTCCAGCTATTGAATCAGCTGTCCTGAGTGACAATTCCAGTTCTACCAAAGTCAATTGGATTCATGGGCATGAAAAAGACCTGTTTAGATATGGTCTTGAACCCCTAGCAGTAGTATTAGAAAGTGTGGAGAAGAAGAAAAATATTATAAGAATTGAGAAAAAATTATCACAGTTTTCATGAGATGGAAGAGAAGGGATTTAGCCTAGTACAGTTAGCTCAACTTATTCTCTCAGAAAACCTCTAGAACATGTTGTCAAGGAGATTGGTGATGAAAATCTATAAAATGAAAGGATGATCACGAATAATCAAAATAGTTTCATCAAAGTCAGGCCATACCAGACTCACCTAATTCCCCTTTTTGTCTCCCTTGCCAAATTTAGAATAATATGGTAGATTTGTTTTACCTAGGTTTTAGCAAAATACTTAATAAATCAAGATTTTTTTTTGTAGAAAACGTGAATAGATATGGCTAACAGATACAATAACAAAATTAGTTGGATTTAGAACTTGTCAAAAGGCTTTATTCAAGGGGGCAGCTGGGTAGCTCAGTGGACTGAGAGCCAGGCCTAGAGACGGAAGGTCCTAGGTTCCAGTCCTGTCTCAGACACTTCCCAGCTGTGTGACGCTGGGCAATTCATTTGACCCCCATTGCCTACCCTTACCATTCTTTTGCCTTGGAGGCAATACACAGTATTGACTCCAAGACAGAAGGTAAGGGTTTAAAAAAAAAGGCTTCATTCAAAACGTAGGTTTGGGATTTATAAGAAAAGCTCCAGTGGTCTGGCCTTTTGCTAACTTGTATTTAATTAATAAGGAGTAGCTAGGTGGTTCATAAGATTTAGAGTCAGATTTAGAAATAGAAAGTCCTGTGTTCAAATCTGATCCCAGACACTTCATAGCATTGTGACCCTGGGCAAGACATTTAATCCCTATTGCCTAGCCCTTAGAACACTGTAAGAATTAAAATTTTGAGACTGGCCTTAAATTAATAAGTTCATTAGAATCACTTGGACAGGTAAAAGATCAGAAATAAGTAGAAGGATAAGAGGAAAATAGTCTAATCTAACTACCACGTGGGTACTCTCAGCCTGACCTCCAGGAGCAGCTTCCTTGGCCCCTCACCAGAGAGAGAGAGAACCACTTCCTAAGTTGTCACTTTTATCCTCTCTCTCACTTCTGGGTCAAATTCAGAGTCATGGCCAGATCACACTTGTGTGACCTTCACATAGGTGACACAGATTCATGCAGACTCACATAGACTTAAGTGACCTAATTTACCCAATGGTTTCCCTCGCACAATCCTGGCTTCTGGGTCAAACTGGTGGCAGAGATGAAATCAAGTGTGAGAACCCAGAAGAGTAAAATTTCCTTCACACAGCTCTTCTGCCTTGGAACCAAAACATGGTATTGATTCTAAAACAGAAAGTAAAGGTTTTTTTTAAAAAAAAAATAAATTTAATCAATGATTTGAGAAAAAGGTAGGGAGTACTTTTATCAAACCTGCAAATAACACAAAACTGGCAAGGATAAATAATTTACTGGATGATAATTGGATTGAACTGAATGAGGTGAATGCAAATAGGAAGAAATGTGAAACTTTATTTTTTGGCTCAAGTTGTCTACTTCTGTTATTGTTCAGTTGTTTCAGTCATGTTTGATTCTCTTTGATCTAATTAGGGACTCTATTATCAAAGACATTGGAGTAACTTGCAATTTCCTTTTCAAGTTCATTTTATAGATATGGAAACTGAGGCAAACACTCTTAAGTGACTATGGTCTCACAAATAATATGAAGCTGGATTTGAAATCAGATCTTCCTGACTCCAGGACTGCTGATGTATCCACTGTGTGCTCTAATTCACTTCAGAAATTTGAAATTAGTGAGAATAATTCAATAATAGTTTGTCTGAAAATGGATCTTATTTTCTGAAAAATGAAATATGACAACCACAAAATTTAATGTATTTTTGAGCTTTGATAAGAGTATTAAATCTTATGGGAATAAAGAGTTGACAGTTTCACAGGGTGAGAGGGGTGAAGCTAGTTTGAACTAGTTCCTGGTGGACTATTGCTAAACATTCATTATGAGAATTTACATCTTGGAAATCCAAAAATCCTACAAATCAAAGTTTGAATAATTGTTTCATTAATTATCTAAACTAAGGAAAATGATGGAGAAAATGCTTGTAATGTAAGTTAAACTTAAAAATGGGTGATATGCACATTATTTTTGAGGGATGGTTATTAATCTAGTGGACCTCTGAGGTCAGACTACATTTTGATTATTGTTTAGTTCCCAACAGTACATTTTAGGAAGGATGTTGATGAATCATGTCAAGAAACAATTATAAATTGCCTACACAGAACAAAATATGGGGGATACAAAGGCAAAAACAGTCTCTACCCTCAAAGAGCTCACTGTCTAAAGGAGATATCCTGCAAACAATTATATACAAGCAAAATATTCAAGGATAAACTGCATATGATCTCAGAAGGGAGGCATAAACATTAACGTGAAGAATATCTAGAGGAGGGCAACTGGAACATTGAGGGCCTTATGTCTATATCATATAAGATTAGATGAAAAAACTAAGGATATTTAATCTGGAGAAAGGGAGGCTTAATAAGAACATGATTATCATCTCTAAGGGCTTTCTGGGAGAAGAATAAGCATATTTTTTGGCCCTAGAAAGAAAAACTGGAAGCAATGGATGCAAGTTGCAAGAGACAAACAGTTTTGATGTCAAAAAGAATTTCCTCACAATTGAAGCTTTACAAAAATGGAATGGAATGCCTCAAGAGATAGGAAGTTCAAGAAAAAAGAGATAGTGGATTCTTTCTCTTTTTTATTATTTTTTTTAGATTACATGTAGACATAATTTTTAATAATTATTTTATGACAGTCTGTGATTCATGTACAATCAGATCTTTTTCTCCTATCTTTAGTCTCTTTGGGATAGAAAACTAGTAGTGATATTGCTCAGTCAAAGGGCATGCACAGTTTTATATAGTGGCCTTTTGTGATCATCTCTTCATTTTACAGATGTTCATCAACTTGACAGTATGTTCTAGAATTTTTATGAGAAACTAAGTCAAGCTAACTGTTTATAGTTGGCTGATTCCATTCTCTTCCATTTTTTGAATACTCTAACAGTGTTCCAATTTCTTCATCCTTGTTGTATACTTTTCTTCTCCTCAACATATTCTAATACAAAGGGTATTACAAATTGAATATACCTATTTGTATGTATATTCATACAATATACATACATAGAAAATACAAATTGAAAACCATATGCACCAAGTCTTTTCAAACCCAAGAATGTAATCCACTTTGGTAGAACTAGAATTTTCATTTAGGACACATGATTTAAAGCCATTTGGGAATGGTTCCAAATTGCTCCCTAGCATGGTTGGATCAGTTAATAGCTCCATTGACAGTGTATTAGTGTCCCAATTTTTATACAGCCCTTCCAATATTTATTATTTTCCTTCTTTGTCTTATTAGCTTGTCTGATAGTTGTATTGTGGTACCTGAGAATTTTAATTTGCATTTCTCTAATTAATAATCACTAATTCATATGACTAAAGATAGTTTTAATTTCATCATCTGAAAATTACCTAGTCATATTTTTGACCATTTGTAAATTGGGAAATCTTCTGTATTTTAATAAATTTAACTTAATTTTCAATATATTAGGGGAAAAAGGCCTTTCTCAAAGACACTTGATATAAAGATTTTTTCCCAGATTTTTTCACCTTCTAATCTTGGTTGTATTGCTTTTGTCAGTTCAAAAACTTTTTATTTAAAGTGAGTTCCCTCTTGATGGAGGCCTTCAAGAAAAGGATGGATGACCAATTGTCAAGTATGTTGGAGAGAGAAGTCTTCATAAAGTTTGAATTGGACTAGAGAACCACTGATATAAGAAAATTAGCTTCAACTCTGAAACCATGTGAATGCTTTATTATAACTTGTATGACATTGGGCAAGTCATTTAACTTTAGTGATTGGGCTAAATTATGTCTGTTTCTTTTTAGACCTTAATATATGTTCTTGAAATCTTTTGTTTATATAGAACTAGAACAGTTATTACTTTCTTTGATTTTTCACCATATTTTTTAAAATAATATAATTTGAATTTTATTAATTATTAAAAATAATATATTTGGAAAATAATATATTTAAATACAATGGAGTTTTTCCAGGGAAATGAAAGATGGGGGTTAGAACAAATATTAACCAAGGGGAAAATGAACATAGACCAAGAAGGGAATGGAGCAGGTACCTTGCTCAGTGGATAGGTTTTGTGTTCAAATTTTACTGCAGACACTTCCTGGTGAGTCATTTAACCCCAATTGCCTAACCTTTACTGCTCTTCTGTCTTGAAACTGACATTTAGTATTGATTCTAAGACAAAAGATTCTAAGACAAAAGAAAGAAGTAGAGAAATAGAGAAAGAGAGAGAGAGAAAGAAAGAAAGAGAGAGAGAAAGAAAAAGAGAGAGAGAAAGAAAGAAAGGGAGAAAGAGAGAGAAA
>NC_058132.1:105863112-106023489 GCF_016433145.1 Gracilinanus agilis
AGAAAGAAAGAAAGATAAAAGAAAGAAAGAAGCAAAGGAAGAAAGAAGGAAAGAGAAAAGAGAAAAAGGAAGGAGGGAGGGAAGAAAGAAAGAAAAAAGAAAGAAGAAAGAAAGAAAGATAGAAAGAAAGAAGGATGGAAGGAATCCCTATTGTGTGCTGGGAACTATATTAAATGTATCACATATATTATCTCCTATGGTCATCACAACATCACTGGGCGATAGATAACATTATTGTCTCTATTTTAAGATTGAGTAAACTGAAACAGAAAGAAGATAAGGCAGTTTGCATATGAAGCCAAATCTGAACTCATATCTTTCTTACTTAAGGCTAAATATTCTATGTATTGAAGCATTTAGCTGACTCTATGTGGTCTCCAGCCAAACTTTTAAGGATTTTGTTCACACCAATTTATTTACATATGTGTTTCCCTTTTAGAATGAAAATTCTTTGATGATATAGACTGTTTTTACATTTATTTATACTCCCAGAGTATATTATGGTATCTGGCACAGAGTAGGTGCTTAATAAATGCCTATTGACTATGAAAATGATAGAAGAGATCAAGGAAGTGTCAGCTGGCAGTCTTACTCCCCCTCTTCTTCCATTCCAGCTTAACTGGCTGTAGCTATGCTAAAAAGCTGTCTCTAGCACTGCATTTTCATTTACAATTCTCAATTTGATGAATCAGTTCAGGCTTATCTCTCTGGACAATTCAGTGCAAGCACCTTAATTACTGTGGCCTGTCATCAGATGACAGCATACTTAAGCCTAGGAAAATAAAGCAATGGAATCTGCTTCCAAGTCTCCAGTTATATACAAATGTAAAAACCCAAAAGACTGGTCTTCATTCATAATACAGAGAGAACCCCAAAGACCACAAGACAGAGTGAAAAGACCATTAGGCTTAATGGCATAGGAAGTGAATCCATGCTAAAGCTCTTCCACTCAGATGCTGTCTGACCTTGGGAAAGATGTACAAAATAAAAGGAGAAAGGAATGGGGGCAGCAAGTTAATGTAGATCATAGAAAGTTAAGTCAGTAGTTAGGAAGAACTAGGTTCACATCTAGCCTTAGCAACTTATTGGCTGTGTGACCTTGAACAAGTCACTTAACCTCCGTTTGCCTTAGTTTCCTTAATTGTTAAATCAGTACAAAAATATTACCTATCTACCAAATAGTGCTTGTAAAGATCACTTGAAATAATATTTATAAAGCACTGTTCTTGCCACAAGGTGGGTGCTATATAAATATTGTTGCTGTGATGATAAGGGCCAGATCTACTATCTCCTTGTCATTGCTTTTCCCACTGCTCTCTTTCTTCATCCTCATGTTCTGTTACAGCAATCATTAGTGGTATCTGACCTTCTTAGAAGAATGAATGGGATATTAAATTGCCTCTCAAGTTAGTTAATTTTAATGACTCTAGAAGATAGAAAAGGGTTAACCAAGAAGAAAGCTAGCTGTGACCATCTGGACCTTATGTTACTGAGATTTTGCTTGAGAAATATACTCATATTTCCAGACACCAAAGTGGGGAAAATTTCTATCATAACTAAAATGGAGAGCAAAGCATCCAAAAACAACATGCAGAAAGCAGGAATAATCTGTCCTGAAGTAGGAAAGCTCTAGGATATTGTGTCCAGCAGTTTTGCTCTATAGAATTGAACCAGGAATTTAATTTCATTTTAATTGTCTTCAGTCCCCTAAGACTGGGCCATGACAAATGCACTCCCAGTGTTGAAAATCCTGAGTCAGGCTCAGCTTGGGAAACAGACACAAAGTTAGCAGAGACTGAGGCTAAAAGTATTTAGAATTTCTATTAATTGGAGGGAAGTAATTCTAAATAGAACCATTCTCACAAGACTATTCTAATATTTGTTCCCCATCTATGGTGAAAAGTCCAATCAGTTACCTCACCAGAAAGTTGATTAAGATTTCCATCTCTACTCAATGGATGTAAGATCCCTTCTCCTAAAGAGGTCCCCCCAGCCAGTTACCTACTAATAACTAGTACCTTACTTCTATTTAACTCATTAATAAAAACTAAGTTTTAAAAAGGAATATTTATTTCAAAAGACTAGGAGTAAAGAAATAATAGCCTAAGGTATAAGAAAACTACATGACTGCCAGCCTGGTAATGTGAATATTATGGTTTGACTTCAATATGGCGGGCAGAGTGGAAAGGGCTGCAATGGAAGAAACTGAATTTTAATCTTGCTTCACCTACTTCCTTTTTGGCTGTGTGAATTTGGACATCTAGCTTTAATCTCTCCCTGCCTCAGTTTCTTCATTTGTAAAATGAGGATAACAATAGCGCTTCCCTCCTGGGGCTGTTGTATTAATCAAATGCGAAAGCATTTGTAGCGTGTCAGTCCTTACCCCAGTGTCAGACGTTGCTTCCTGAGGGTTGTATGCATGGAGGTAATTTGAGAAATAGGTTGTGGGGTTAGTTAGACTATACCACAGAGAGTCCAACACCAGGAGAGCAGTCAGTGCTGGCAAGAGGTGGACTGGAAAAATGTTGAGAGATAATTGGTACAAGTGAGTCATCTGGAAACAAGCGTATGATTAGATGATGATGAGGACGGAGATACAATCCATCTTGCCACCCACTGATTGATTAAGCACACACCACAGATGCACCCTCTACTACTTGGGATGGTAGTGAAGCCCTCCTGGGAATACAGAGCCTGCATACTGGTGACCACCACACTGTATAATACAAAGTAATCTAACTCTGTGCTCTGCTAGTAATAATAGAAATCTAGATACCAAAATTGCCTTCCAGCTGATATTTTCTCCTCTTTTGATTTTTTTTTTTAACAAGCACTATCAGTGCTCACATTAAATACCAAATCCTCTGATAGTGAAGTTGTATAATGTGCTCAGTGGCAGAGTTCACACTTTCTTGAGCTTTAGAAATGTCACTTTTTCTAGCAGGTTTCAAAAGGTGTTTCTTTACTAGGTAGACAGCAAAGCTTCACAGGTTCAATATTCAGGCATAATCCTATTGAAAAAGTGGCATTTCCCCCAGTATATTGATTGCAAAAAAAAAATCAACCAGATAGTCTTGGTTGACAATATAATATGAAGTCATGAATGATATAATTCCTCCCTTCTTTCCTAATATTCAATGGCAGGAAAAAGGGAGATTTTAATAATATTTGCTACTTAGTACTTTTGTTGCCTTGAGCTTATCTCATTACTTGCTAGACCTTTTATTCCTTGTGTATACCCATTCAACGTTTTTCCCACTGTACCATTCTGTTTTTTCCCCTATAATGTATTTGCAACCTCATTCTTACAGTATCTATTAAGGGGCGGCTAGGTGGTGCAGTCCATAGAATGCTGGGCCTGGAGTCAGAAAGACTCATCTTCTTGAATTCAAAGCTGGCCTCAGACACTAGCTGTATGAACCTGGGCAAGTCACCTAACCCTGTTGGCCTCAGTTTTCTCTTCTATAAAGTAAGTTAGAAAAGGAAATAACATATTATTCTAGTATCTTTGTCAGGAAAACCCCAAATGGGGTCACAAAGAGTCAGACACAACTGAAATGACATATTTCTAATATATTTATTAATTTGTATATTTCAAATACTGGAATTTCTTGAAATGGCAGCCTTAAAACATGAAATACCTTATCTTTCTACATTTTAATTAATAGTAAGTAACATCACTTACTATTTCTTCATGCTAAAGGAGAGATTTTCATGTGGAATCCTTTCCCTTGCAGAAAGGAGGTCAATGACATCTGTGTCTTTACTAAATCAATATACTTGTACTGAGAAGATAAACTTTTAGACAGGATAAAAAAAATTGTATGATAGAGAGGATAAAGAAAGAGGCTATGATTTGAAATGGAATGTATACTAGTCAAGGAAGCAAGAATTAATGGGTTTTAGAGCACTAAATTTGTGGAAGTGCTAATCTCAAATCCTGGGTCTGCCTTTTACTCCCTGCATGACCTCAGACATGTCAATTAACCTATATGAATCTTTGCTTCTTCATCTCCAAAAAAGAAAGCATTAGCTTAGATGATTTCTATTGGTTCTTTGAATCTTAAAAAAACACACGATACCATATTCTATCCAATAACCAATATCCAATATCTCTTCTCTCTGCTCCTGACTTTAGACTTCTACATTTCCCAAGAGCCTTCTGATCTTGGAAGATGCCTTTACCCCTTTCCCATTCACCTCCTATTGGTGAATTTGGTTTACAACCCTCATTTCAAGGAACTAACCAACCTAGAAGTGCTTATACCTTCACTCTTCTCACTGGTCTCTCTATTCCTGACTCTGGTTAGCTCCACCATGCCCCTACTTGAGTTTTTTTTTTTTTTAATTTTTTTTTTTAATTTTTTATTTTAAACCCTTAACTTTCGGTGTATTGTCTCATAGGTGGAAGAGTGGTAAGGGTGGGCAATGGGGGTCAAGTGACTTGCCCAGGGTCACACAGCTGGGAAGTGTCTGAGGCCGGATTTGAACCTAGGACCTCCCATCTCTAGGTCTGGCTCTCAATCCACTGAGCTACCCAGCTGCTCCCTCCTACTTGAGTTTTTAATCCCCTCCCCACATTAGACTTTGCTTTTCAACTCTTTCCTATATAATTTCTTTGAGGGAAAGGATTTTTTTTTATTCTTTCTTCTTCTTCTTCCTCCTTTTCTTTTCCTCCCTCCTCTTTCTCCTCCTTATTTTCTGAGTCTCAGATTTAGAATCTACAAATCGATACTCTTCCTTTTAAAAGTGCCAAAGAAATGTAAACTATTCCTACAAAGAAGTAGACTAAAGAAATCATATTTTAAGATGCAAATAAAAGGTTTAAAAGGCAAAAAAATTATTTGATTCTTCTACACAACTCTTCTCTGGAAATGTCTTCTGTTAATCAAGAGCCCAAATTTAGTGCGACTTTTTTCCCCCAATATGTATCTTTGAAAGTTGCATTAGCACTATATTCTAGAACTTCCAGCTTTGAAACCATAAGTTGTGTATTGTGCGCCTCAGCATATGTAAAAAGATGGCTATCCCCTGGGGCAGATTGGAAATGCTGACCAAAAACTTAAGTTGCCAAATCAATGTTGATTAAAACTACTGGAACTGAGAACATTAGAATGACTGTGATGCTTGCAGTCATAGCTGTCAGATGAAAACTGACTCCTTACGTAATTATAAAGCATAAAATGTTACCTAAGGAAAAGTTACAGTCAGGAGTGATCTTTTGTGTGCAGGAAAATGAATGGATGAATGAAGAACTTCTGTTAGATTGGTTGAATGTGGTCTGGGGTGGGCGTCTGGTGGGTTACTGTTTCAGAGAGGAAAGCTCTTTCTTGTTGTGTTCAAGGGTTACCTGAAAATGTGAAGAAGAGAATTGCTGAAATGTGCAAGGAAATAGTTGTTATTCTGAGGGGAATGACATTGCAATTACAAGTATTAGATATAGTAATTAATAATCTATTCAGAGATCATTTGAGGAAAATATAATGAGTCAATGTTGGCCGGAAAACATGAATTTACTCCATCGGGAAACATAAAGAAATCATTGGTCACTGTTTTAGGGAACTGGATCAAAACCACTTGGGACAAAATCTCCATTGAGTCCACTGTGCTTGGATTTTAAAAATGTATAACAAACAGTATGGATGGTAGTGATGTTTTGTAGGAACAAGAGGGTGATGGAGATGACTTGAATGATGTTTCCATTTTGAGAGATGAGGAAATAGAATAGGAGGAAGATCATGATTAAATATTGCAAGGTAGTTTCTCACAATATCTATAAAATACATATTTAATAAAAGTGTTGGCATTAAAACTTCTTTAACTTGTTTTCAGGACCTTGAAACAACTTTTGGCACGAGTTAAGAGAAAGTTGTAATTTAAACGGAGAAAATAAAATGAGTCCTCTTTCTGTTATCCTTCAAAATACTCGGGATTGCACTATATTCAGGGTCATATTATATTAGGGCTAACGTGGTAAATAGTTGTTTAACTAGAAAATCCTAACATGATGAATATGATCAGAAATCACATATGCTGAGGGAGGTAAAACATTATGCTTTTTTCTCATGATCTAAAGGATCTTGGACTCACTGGGAGAAGTTAAAGACAAAGGTGGGAATGGCCCAGAGCATATATGTGTATATATAAAATTATTATATTATATCATATATAATAAAATTAATTAAATATATTAATATATATCTTCTCAAACATGCCTAGAGCCTCTCAATCTTCTAGGAAACTGTTGAACTGAGGAACACATCTGTCAGTTGATATTGGATGCCTTGATTTGGTATCATCTTCCCAGAGAGTACTGCAGTAGAAATCAAACACTAATTAAGTCCATCTTCTTAACATTGTGCCCTGCTGTTTTCAAAGAAGACAGTGATAACAGCAGTACCTTCATTCTTAGTAGCCTTTCAATGAATATTTACACAGTAATAAGTTGTAATTCTTTTGTATTCAACACTTAGTAAAATGGAATCCACTTAATTTAATACTACTCTGTCTTCCAATAAGAAAACTTAAAAGATTCTAAAAAAGTAGATGTTTCATTATTAGCACTATTATTATCATTATTTTTTTTTATTAAGGACTTCACTTTCTAAGGGACACAATATACTAAAAATTGTACCTGAAAAAATGTAGAGTGCAAAGGAAGGCCATTTCAAAAGGCAGGAACTGGTTGGCCTCATGTGGAAGGTTGAATTTGAACTAAGTCTTAAAGGAAGTCAGGAGGTAGAGAATATGAGAATGGGAGAGAAGAATATGGATCCATGCAGACATGAGAGAAATAGCAATGGAGCTAACATCTCTGGAATATAGAGCAAGAGGAGGAGAGTAATTAGAAAAATAGAAAGACATTCAATTGCAATGGGTTTGAACTTGGCTATAACATTCTTGAGTGTTGTCATTTGGGGATTTAGTGCAGAGCCTGATCTGTGGATTCTTTCAGAGACTATTTTGCCCTCTTGTTCAAGAATCTTTGGGCAGTTTTCATCTTTTTTTATTCTCTTTGTTTTGTTTTATTATTTCTTGTAAAATCATTATTTTCTACTTATCTAATTCTAGTCTTTAAAGACTGATTTTCATCCATAATCATTTGATTCTCCTTTTCAATTAGGTCTTTTCTGCTTTTCGTGGCACTCTTTTTGTCATTGGACTTCTTTGCCTGTTCCTCCAGCAGATCAGTTCTGGTTTTTAATTTGCTTATTACTTCATTTGATTTCTGTGTTTCTCTTTCTATCTGGCAAATATTGTCTTTTAAGCTGTTATTTTCTTTTTGCATTACTTTCATTTCTTTTCCCCACTTTTCTTCCCATTTTTCTCCTATCTGCCTTACTTGGTTCTTGAACTGCTTTTTGAGTTCCTCCAGAGCTTGAGACAAGTTTCTATTTTTTTTACGAATTTGCATTTTTGCTTGTTTCTCACCCTCTCCTGATGCTTCTGGTTTTTACTCTTTTTCTCCATAGAAATTTTCTACGGTCAAGAGCTTTTTATGCTTCTGTTTACTCATTTTCCCACTCAAGCACTGGGAGTCCTGCAAGTTGCTAGTCATTTCTGTCTTACCTTCTGGCTCACAGGGCTTTGCCTTGTGGCTATCTTCACTACCCTGTCAGAGGCCTGAGAGAATCTAGTACTATAGTGTTCTGACCCTCACCTCCAGTGTCTAGGATTTCCAGGGATAGGTCTGCATTGTTGTTTGTTGGTGTAGCTGCTTTGGAGTGTTTTGCCCTGGGGCTATCTTCCTTGCTGCTGCCTCTGCTGCTGCCACTGCCCAGTGAGGCCAGTGCTCTGGAGCTCAGAACCTTACCTCCATGGCTTGACATTTCCAGAGGTAGCTCTGCACATGCTGTGCAGTATTTTGGACTACCTGCTGCTTCCCTTGTGCTGCCACTATAGCTACCTGTGCCAAGTGAGAACAGTGCAACTAAGCCTCGAATCTCACTGCCAGGGCCTGGAGTCTCCAGGGATCGGTCTGTGGTGCTTTTCCTCTAGTGCAGCTCACCTCCCAGAATTCAGAGGTTGCCCAGGTCCTGACTCTGCATTTGGGGAGGCAGGTGGTCAGCCTGTGCTTTTCCTTATGTGGTTTTGCACCCTTTTAACATGCAAATCTCCTTTCACTGCCTATCTTTCCTGCTGTATCCAGTGGGAGAGCCCCTTTGCTCATCCTGCTTTGACTTCTGTCCTTTGGGGAGGCTTTTTAGAGTTCAGTTTAGAAGGATATTCAGACTGGCTTTAGGATTTCCCTGTGTAATGATAACCAAAGCCAGTAATTAATGTTATGATAGAGGGGAGAGAAAGAGAGAGTGTAAGACTCTCTTCTAGCTCTCCCCTCCCGCCGAATATACACCGGAGACTTTGAGAGGGTGTCACCCTGAAACTGGGTGACCTGGATGGTTGTGCTGCCCCACAGGAGTTAGGGGTGAGGCCTCCCTATAAGATGAGGTATGTGATACCCTAATCTGATTCTAAATGAGGGCAGGGTTCACTCCAAACCTCCTCTGAGGTCAGTAAACTTCACAGTGGGTGGTCTGGCTTTAAGATGGAGGCAGCCAGACCAAACTGCGATTTCCCTCCCCCTCGTTGTCTCTTAGGCCCTCTGGAATGCTATCTGACTAATGAATGGCTTTTATTATTTGCAATTTAGGGGTTGAGAAAAGGGGTGAAGGGCAGAGGGATTTTGGGGTGCCCTCTTCTCTATTCCTATGGAGTCTCTCACTCAGGTGGGAATTTTTGGGGTTCCCACTCCCAAGCATCTCCCCCTGCCTCTTGTCCTTCAGATTCTATTTCTATCCCTTTCTATAATTGTAAGTTAGACCAAAAAGGGACTCTCAGCAAGGTTGGGTAATGGGTGAAGGAGTCTAAGAGACCACTCCCAAAATGAAGTCCAAAAACTTAGCTAACTCGTTAGTTGAAGTCTTGCTTCAATATCCAAAAAAAGATCCTCAGGAAGTCCTTAGGACTGGATCCAAGCTGAGATGTCCTCCTCCTCCCTCTCTCAGTCCTCCAACCAAAGTCCTCTCCTCCTCCTTCCTCCTCCAGAGACTTCCCAGAATTCTCCTGGTCTCAGTTGTCACCAACTGTCAGCCATTCCTTCTATGGCTCCTTTTGTCCCACCCACCTTGCACAAATCCTATCCTTACACCTGATACTATGCTATCATCTTGGTTCCACCTCTGCAGTGGGCTTGATATGATGATACAAAGGATATATAAATTTTGATGCTGTGGGAATTTGGAAGCCATTACAGTTAGATGAGTGAATGATTATTGACATGGTGACTTGCCAAGGAGATTCTAGTGGATTGGAGAAATTCTCTGCACATCTCCTCCAATTACCCAGAATATTTTAAGGCCTTCAATGTATCCTCACTGGTTACTTCATAGGTCCACAATGTGTATCAACAGGAAACTGCTTTGTGCTAATAAGATATTGTTATTATAGATTTTCACAAAATGAAAGACTGTAGAATTCCTCTGTCTAAACTAATGCCCTCATTTTCCAAATGGAATTACTGGGGCTCAGAAAAAAGAAATGAATTGCTCATGGTCACAAAGACTTAGTCATTAGCAAAGCAGAACAGGTAGTCTGGCAAGGTTTTCTAATTCATTGCAGTTCTAAGTCTGTATGGTCAGGACCAAGTAATTGAAGATTCAGTCATATCTTAAATCTGAAGGATTTCAAATAAGAAGCATAATAGAGGATATAGTTCAAACCCTGTCCCTCCTCTCCAATTTTTCAGACGATTATTAGGTCATTGGATCTAGAGCAACAGTGAGCTACAGAGAATCTATGTGGCTATAAAATGGAACACTTTCATATTTATATATGAAGCAACTGAAGAACAGAGGGGTTAAACTACTTGTTCAAGGACACACAGTAAATATACGAAATAAGTGTTAAACCCAGATTTTCATAACTGCCTGTTGAACTAGCTATCCACTTCACCATGTTGCCTTTGAAAGGAGCTAATACACTCATAAATTTGGAGCTCAAAAAGACTAGAAAATATTGAGTTCATTTCTTTCATTTTACAAATGGGAAAACTGAAGCCAAGAGGATAAATGACTTGCCAATGGCTACATAGCTAAGAAAAGAAAGGAGGAATTTGTATTCTGGTCCTCTAACTCTGAAGCTGGTATTGTTTCTAGACAAATGAAATTTTGAAATCTTGAATTTAGAAAGCTGAACAATTCTCTAGATTTGTTGTTGCTGGGAACACCACACTAATAGTTTCCTCCCTTGACTCTTCTTGAAAACCCAGAGAAGATTCATAGAATTGAATCTTGATTTTTTAAAAACTTGCCTTTCAAAAGAATCATCTTTCAAAGCATCCCCAAAGCTTCATTCTTCCTGGCATTTATTGTCAGACACGTTCTGCTATGTTCTATCAGACACACTCTCATCTTCAAACATGGCCCCAAACTGGTGACAACCATCTGCTTCCACCTCCCTTCTTTTCCCTAGCTCTCCCCCTTGAAATTAAAACTTCACAAAAATAAAATGAGAACTAACAGACTGAAGTCTGCAGAGGCAAGCCAATAGAAAGAAAAGCTAGTAGAGTATCTATGAAATATAAACACAATTATTTGTTTCTGTAACAGACGTGTGAAAGGAAAATAATAATGATAAAAGACCACATATTTATGATTTAGAAAAAAGAAATTTCAGGCCTTGACTAGTCAAATGTTCAACTGTCTTCCTGGTGACCCAGAGTTTGAAGAAATATGAAAGTTGCCATCATTTGACTGCAGTGCTATAAAATCATTCTTCTTGCCAGGGATGCTAATTAATCTCAGTTATCACTCTCAGAATCACATGGTACTGTTATATCTGCAAAGTGAAAATTCTTTACTGAGGATTCAATGGGAAAACTTCACAACTGCTTACTGACAGAATTTGATTGTGCTATAGAAGGACCCCAGAATCCAATACAAAGATTCATGGGTAATTATAACCAGACGTCTATGAGGCAGAAGCACAGAACAAAGGAATTAGCAGTTACCTCAGAGACCTAGTTCAACTGTTAGACAAAAAGGAATGTGCTCTATGATATAAAAAAGTTTTATATGGAGACTTCTAGTGTGGGAGAAGTCATTTCCAAAACTCCTTGAGACAAGGCATTCAACTTTGGGAAAGATCTCATTGTTAAAGACATTTAAATATTGCTTTTTATTCTGTCTACTGGGGTTAAGCACAAGTATATACCCTCTTATGGAGAAGAGCCATTGAAATATTGTTCTTGAAGAGAGCTATTATATTATTGCTATGAGATTTACCTAAAAAAAGTTAACTTTAGGTTTGTCTGGGATGGGAGTGTAAAAGGGTAAAAACAAAACAAAAACTTCCAACTATGTGAGTTATCCAAAACTGGATTTTTTTTGGTTTGGCTTGTTGTTGTTTTTTAACCCTTACCTTCTATCTTAGTATGAATTCTAGGTTCCATTCCAAAACCGAAAAGTGGTAAGGACTAAACATCTGGGATTAAGGGACTTACCCAGGGTCACATTGCTAGGAAGTGTCTGAGCCTAGATTTGACCCTAGGACTTCCAATCTCCAATCCTGGCTCTCTGACCATGGAGCTGCCCCTCATATAGTTGTTAGCCGTTAGAAATTCTACTTTAGAGAACAATTTATTCATAATATAGGTTAGATTTTGGGAGATTTTGGTTGTAGTTTTTAACATTCCTCAATGAGACATCAGACTTGAAGGATAAAGAAAAAGAACTGATGATTGACAATCACATTCAGGTAGAACTTAGCAACATCAAGAGTCCTTCCTGGAAGCACATTTCAGCAATCGGAGGGGTTAACAAAGAACTTAATTCTTAGAGGTAAAGAGATACCACATAATAGTGCTAAGGGGACATACAAGACACCCTGGGGGACCCAAAGCAAACTTTGCCACTCTCACATTTCTGAAGGGCTGACCCTAAGCTCTTGGTGGATGTCCTTGGAGATCTTCAAGGAGGAGCATTTTACATGCCGATTAGGTTTTAGTAAGGTAATTTTTGTATGTATGGATAAAAAATGGAGATTGTTGAGGTGCCTTCCAAGTCTCAGATTATGTAATTCTGAGTTCCTTTAACCATTCTTATCATGTCTTCACCAACCTCATTATAGTCCTTTCATAACAAAGTATCCAACAAAAGAGAATACAGAATTTGATGTGTCCAGCACAATCATCCCTGTAGTGCTAGATACTTTTCTCTCAATATAGCCAAAGAATGAATTAATAGTATTGGCTTTCTTACCACCTCATAGCACAAACTTTGTCAAGCATACAACAGTTGCTTAGAGAAGGAAGGAAAGAAGGAAGGAAGGAAGGAAGGAGACAAGAAATAAGAAACAGGCAGTTATTAAATATTTATTACATGTAAAGTATTCTGCTAAGCACTAGAAATAAAAATACAAAAGAAAAAAAGACATTCCATGTTCTCAAGGTCCTTATAGTCTAATAGAATTGTAAAACACAGAATAAAGAGCTGAAAGTGGGAGAGTGTCAGCAATTAAAGAATTTAGCAAAAGGACAGTTTTGAAGTCCAGAGGAAGTTAGGATCAGGGTCAGCAGGAAAATAAATGATTCATTTATTCATTCATTGATACTGAGTTGACATTATGCTAAAAACCCTAGATGGTTCTCCAATGATCTTCTGTCTACTCAGGTCTCAACCTTATAAATGTGAAGGTGATTTTAAACCAAATATCACATTCAGTATTGACCCAAGTAAATTCAGTCTTATTACAGTTAGCCCAGTGTTCTAGCCTATCAAGGTATTTTTGGTCATCTGCATATATATTAGGAATACCATCTGTGAAGTACTCAAGAGAGTACTAGATTTTGAGCTGGACCACCTGGATTCAAATCCCAGCTCTTCTATTCACTACTTGTGACCTTGAATAAGTCATATCTTTGGACTTCACTATTTTAATTCCAAAAATAAGGGATAGGACCTCTGATCTCTAATGTCCCGTAAAGCCCTCAAACCTATGAGTCATACATCATTCTTCAGTAGATATAGCAGATGTTCTTTGTTGTTCTCTCAAACTAATTTACAACTATTAAACCTGAATTAAACACATGCTGTTTATTTTTCACATGCTTGATATTTTTGTTTGAGGAAGGTATATTAGCATAAAGGTGTTATAATACATTTTTCCTTGTAATATCCAAAGTGAAAAAAACTCAACAGACATTTCTGTGGTACTTGAAAGTGGATAAAGTATTTTGTTCACAGATAAGCAATGAGATAGTGTAGTGTTAATTTCCTTAATTCACAGATTAGGAAATGAAATTCAGAAAGTTAAGGGATTTACTCATGATCCATCAGATCAGGAAGACTCTTGAAACCAAGTCAGATTTTACAGTGAAGATTCATCAAATAAAAAGAAGATATTGTAACATTTTATCAGTACAATCATTTTGACATTATACCTGAATTTTCCTAGATTCAAGATTTGTAGGACTGCTGTATACTCAAACCCAACTCGTTGTAAACCTATTTGTTTTTGTTTTTGTTTTTCTTGGCAGAAATACTGAAGTTGTTTGTGATTTCCTTTTATAGCTTATTTTACAGATGAGGAAACTGAGGCAGAGTTAAATTATTTCCCCAATGTCACACAGCTAGTAAGCATCTGAGACCATATTTGAAATCAGGGAGACGAATATTTTTTACTCCAGGCCTAGAACTCTACCCCACTGCATGACCTAACTTCCCTTAGTAGGGCTTACATAGATGATTAAATGTCCATCTATCTGGTTAAGACACTACAATTGCTATTTTTATTTTTAAACTCTCCTATGCTACCACAGGATGCCAATATGAAAAATAACTAGAATTTATATCAGTAAACTTTTCTTTTATAGGTTTGTCATTTTCTTGAGCCCTTTATGTACAAGGTAATTCAAAAAGTTTTGTGAATTTCTGTAGGTTGTTTTGTCCAATAAACCATTAAATTGTCCCTCATTTTTTCTACATACCAAATCTTTATTAACCCTTTATAAATATATATATATATGTAAAACACAATTAGGACAGAGAACTGAAATAATGAGCTTTCATGTTATCATTCTGTCTAAGCAATGTTATCAATGTTACAATAATCTGAATGAATTATATACTAAAGTGGCTCCATACATGTATGATATGAACATAAAATACTTAATAAGTAGCAGAGATTCAAGGAATGGATTTTCAATTGGAGAGAGTTCATCCTTTGAGGAGTATGTCATTACACCTTTCATTTGGTTATTCTTAAAACACAAACTAGGGGGGCAGCTGGGTAGCTCAGTGGATTGAGAGCCAGGCCTAGAGACAGGAGGTCCTAGGTTCAAACCCGGCCTCAGCCACTTCCCAGCTGTGTGACCCTGGGCAAGTCACTTGACCCCCATTGCCCACCCTTACCAATCTTCCACCTATGAGACAATACACCGAAGTACAAGGGTTAAAAAAAAACACAAACTAGGCTGTGTCACCCTCTCACTCAATAGGCTTCTATTTATTGGTCTAATATTTATTTGTTGCTTCTAAGTTAAAAATATGAAATCTTTGATTTGTATTAAGCTTTTCACAGAAAGGAAACAATAAACTTAGGAAAATGGTTTTATATATTTAGACTGTCTGCCTTGACATTATTCATTCATACCAAATTACTTTTTTTAATCTGGAGAACTGTAGTATATATATAGAGACATTACCTATTACTTGTTAATTCCATTGAAAAGGAGGGAAATGTTTTTCATGTGCAGGTTGAGCCAGGTAGCAAATGTTGACCTAGATAATTATTAACATGAATATGACCAAATATTAGAGAAATTATAATTGCAGATAAAATTAGAAAGAATGAATCATAATCATGTTTGCATTCCTCCAACATCTGAATGTCTTAAGGAAAATAAATATATTGAGCTGGATTCCTTTGAAATATGTGACTGTTATTGTTATTTTCAATAAGCTGAGTTCTGAAAAGATTACAGCTTCTGAGGGAACCACTATTCAGATTATTTCATATGCATCAAAAATGACTCCTGCATTTCTAAAAATCTTCCTCCTTGAAAAATGCAAAATAGCAACTCATGTCTATGCATAATTTCCTTTTTTTTCTTTCTATACACATTGGGATGGTGCCATCTTGATCTAGAGTGGTAGAAGAATCTAAAGAAGGGAAGAGCCATGCTCACTGGACAATTACCAATTTGCTGGTAATTAATGCACTGTATGGTCTTTTATAAGTACCTTGACCTCCATGATCCTCAATTCCTGCTACTATAAAATGAGAGTTTGTGGAATATCCACCTTCCCAAACATTTGGAATTCCTGAAGTATTTCACTTTAAATACAGTCATTGTACTTAAAGTAAAACAGTATCTTCTTGTACTTGTAGAAACATTTTTTTTAATTGTGCTTTTTTTTTAAGTACTGACAGTTTACTTTAGAAGGTCAAAAGTTATTGATTTCATCCTTGGTCTGTATAGTTTCCATAATTTTGGGGGGGATTATATTATTGTAATCAAAATATTTTTTTACCTGGTAACCTTCCAGATTAGTAGAAACTGCCAGAGTTCATACATTATTAAGATTGTCTTTAAAGTAAATGGGATGAGCAAAAAAAATATCCAGAGAGATAGACAGTCATCCTTCACTATATCATTTATTGTGGCTTCACTGTATCATAGATTTTTAATATATATAATTCTGTATTGCAGAATTATACTTATCGTGGCACACTATTGGCTGATGGAATGAAAGGTGCCCAACCATAGGTGTTGTGTTCTGTATCTTGGATGCCAATTGGCTCAGGGACTATAGGTTAATAAGAGTATGAAACAAGCTTATAGCAGAGTGGGCAGGGTTTATAAAGCCTTAAAATATATGTGAATAATAAATATAACGCCACTACTATCACTGGGGACTCTGGAATGTAACTCCCCCCATTAGATGAGGGATCATCATATATGAAATGATGTGAAGTGAAGTGAGCATCACCAGGAGAACATCATACACAATAACAGTAATAAAGTACAATGATCAACTATGAATGACTTAACTATTGTCAGCAGCATGAGGATCCACTACAGTTTCCAAGGACTCATGATGAAAAAGGTAATCCAGTGCTAGAGAAGGAATGGACCAAGTCTGAATGCAGATTGAAGTGTGAAATTCTTCGCTTTGTTTTTTCTGTGAATATTCCTCTCGGGTAAATGATATGTGTCTTTTTCACAAAATCACAAACATGGAAATATGCATTGTGTAACATATGTATCACTTCTATCATATTACATGCCATCTTGGGGAAGGGGAAGAGTTAGAAAGGAGGGGGAGAAAATGATCATTGAGAATTGTATCAACATGCAATCTGGTAAAAAAAATTAAAAAAAAACTTAAAAAAAATAAAGTACATGGTATGGGGGTATCTCTTCTGTGCTTTGATACAACATCGCATGAGGATTGTGGACTGCCAGTATTACTAAATTAATGTTGGCATAGTTTATAAAGAAATAGGTCTGAAATTAGGATAATGTGGGTTCAAATCTGGCCACAGACATTTAATTGCTGTGAGATCTTGGGCAAATCATTTAACTTCTGACTCAGTTTCCTTATTTCTAAAATGTAAATAATAATAGCACCTGATAATATCATGGTTAAAATGATAACCTAATGAAATAATTTTGCAAGGTACTTTGTATAGTTCTTGGCACATGATAGACACTATAAAGGTTTATTATTATTATTATTATTATTATTATTATTATTGAAGTATAAGTCATTATCTGGATTACCAATTTTATCATGCTTTCAGGAATTTCTTGAATTTTCTGCAACTCCATACAAATTATCTTATCCCTCCCCACCCTTACATAAAATTTTCTAGCACATAACATTACTTAATGCTCTTGGATGAGTCTTAGATCTATGTTCTAAATCTTGAGAATATCCAGCCTTTTATGAGATTAGATGGCCATACTCTTAATCTTACTATTACCCACAAGTTGAACACTTCCATGTTTATGCACATTATTTATCTGATCACAATCTATTGTCAATACACCTTCCCTCCTGCCTTCCAATCTCTAGACTTATTCTTCATCTTCATAAAGACATTCAATCATTGGAGCTTTTTCCTAGATTATCACTCCTATCTAGACAAACTCTCCCTGTTCTCTTCTTTTCCTCATCTAAAATGAGTCAGGTGCATTCTGTCACTACTTCCTCCTTCACTATTTCTCATAAAAATATAATATTCTTATCAAAGAAAACTCCTCTATAGGTGCTAATGATCCCATTACATACTTATTTCTACTGACTGCCTTTCTGACTCCAGAAATACACCCATGTCTCCCCTATCTTAAAAAGAAAAAAAAATCCTCATTTGATTTGTCCATTCCTACTAGCTATCATCTTATATCCTTCTTCTCATTTATGGCTAATCTTCTTGAGGCCATATATAATTGATGCTTTCACTTTCTTCAAACTCTATTATTAACTCTGTAGACTGACTTTCTTTCTCATCTTTCAACTGAAATTGTTCTCTGTAAAATTACTAAGGATCTCTTAATTGTCACATCTGCTGGACTTTTCTCAGACTTCATCTTACTTGATATCTCTGCAACCTTAAATATTGTTGGTATCCCACAGACACACAGACACACACACACACACACACACAGACACACAGACACACAGACACACACAGACACACACATATATTTAAACCCTTAATGTCCATTTTAGAATCAATTTTGTTTCCAAGACAAAATAGCTTTAAATAGGTGATGGGGGTTAAGTGACTTGACCTGGATCACACAACTAAGAAGTTCCTGAAGCATAATTTAATTCCAGGACCTCCTATCTTTTATTCTGACTCTCAGTCCACTGAACCACCTAGCTGCTAACTGTCACAGACATCTTAAACTCTGGCCATGATTTCTGCCAGGTGCATTACAATTATTGCCAGACCAAGAGGTATTGCCCTCAGTTCTTCATGCTCTCTTACTACTCCATTTCCAACATGTTGCCAATTCATCCATCAATAAACATTTATTAAATATCTATTATATGCTAAGTGCAATGCTAAGTGCTCAGGTAGATATGTCTGCCAAGAAAAGGTGAAAAACAATCCTTATGTTCAAAAACCATTGAATGCAAACAACTAAGTACAAACAATTTATATACAAGGATAAACTGGAAATATTCAGCAGAGGAAAGATGATGCTAGAATTAAGAGTAGTTGAGAAAGAAAGATTTCTAGTAGAAGGTGAGATTTTAGCTGGGGCTTAAAAGAAGCAAAGAGAGTTAGAGGATAGAAATGAGGAGAGATACTATTCAAGGCATGGAGGACATTCCATAAAATACCCAGAATCATGTGAGATATAATGTCTTCTTTAAAGAACAGCAAGGCAATCCATTTCACTGGATAGGGGAATATGTGCCAGTTGAAAAGTGGTTGTGAGAGCCTTTTGATAGCCTTCATTACAATTGTGTCTTTAACAGTTGTAAAGACTGGAAAGGGGTGTAAGGTGATGGAGAGGGAGAGGAGATAATCAAGAGCTTTTCATTCCAAACACAAGTTTTATATTTGATTCTAGAAGTAATAGCAAGATGTGGATATGTATTGAATGCAATTTTGGGGGGGGGAGTGTCATAAGATCTCTGCTTTAGAAAGATCACAGATCTTTCTATCTGAATCTTTTCATATGGAAGATGGACTGAAGTGGGAAGAGACGTGAGGCAAGTAGATTCACTAGTAGGCTATTGCAGTGGTCCAGGTGTAAGGTATTGAGAATCTGCAACAGGATGGTGACAATATCAAAGGAGAAAAGTGAGTATAAACAAAAGATATGATGAAGGTAAAATCAACAGGCTTTTTCAAAAAGTTAGATATGGAAGCTAAGAGACAGTGAGGGATTAAAGTTGATACCTAGACTGAGTGACTGACTGCATGGCGGTGTTCTCTACAGGGGATGAGGAAAATGTGAAAATTGTCCTGTCAATTCTACTTATAATACTTATAATAACTCATATATGCCTTCTTTTCTCTTTTGACCCTCCCACTAACCATCCTTGTATGAGGATGAATAAGGCCCTGGATCTATTACAACAGCTTTTTGTTGAGAGCTATGTCTCTAAATACATTATCCTGATTTCTCACAAAGGAAAAATCCAAGATGATGATACCAGCTAGAAGCAATCTGTCCTTCCAAAGTATTTTTAAATATTTTATATTTGACACACATGCAGCACATTGAAAACTGGCATATGCTAATTTGCAAGGTTGTCACTTTTATAGGACCATTCAGAGGTTCAAATATAAAGTTCTTGGCAAACCATAAAGAACTCCACAAATGCTAGAAATTCTACTATTTGTTTACATTTCTTATGTTCTCAGCTATATTTCTAGCTCTACATGGCATAAAAGGCAGAGAGTCAACCTTGGAGTCTGGTGGACCTAGGCTCAAGCCCTACCTTTGGCATATAAAGTCTGTGTGACCCTGGGAAAATCCCATAACCGCTTACAATTAAAGGTAGGATTTTTTCAAATGGAAACTGTGAAAAGGTAAATTCCATAGATAATAGAGATTATTCTCCAAAAAATAGCAACCTGTATCAATGGAAGCACAGATCCTGACCCTCTTTCCTGTCCTGTAGAAAAACTAGCACAGAATTCCACATAGAAGGGAATCAATAAATGGTTCTTGAATGAAGGAGTTGGTCTCCAGTTTGTTAGACAGGACACTTTTTCTTATTCATCACATTCCATCACCTAACCCTTTTTCATTGATTGTCTCCTGTTGTGGGAATATTCTCCCCTCTCACCTTTACTTCTTGGCTTCCTTAGTGTCTTTCAAGACTCAGCTTAGTCCTACCATCAACAGGAAAATGATAATCATCATCATCATTTATATAGTATTTACTATGTGCCAGCAATTCTGTTGAGCTTTTTATTTGATTCTCAAAACAGTCTTAAGAGATATGCTTTATCACATCTTTCTTAGAGATAAGGCAGAGGTTAAGTGCCTTGCCCAGAGTCATACAACTTGTATATCATATATGTTCAGAAGCATTTGCATTTTATCTCTTCTATTAAAAATGAGAGGTTCTTGAGAGCAAGGAAATATCTTTTTTCTTCCTTGTCTTTGTAACTCTAGCATTTAGCACAGTATCTGACACCTAGCAAACTCTTATAAATGATTTTTAGTAAATTATAGCAAACATCTAGTTAAAATCTCTAGATTAGTACGCTAAGGAACCTTAGTAATAATCTTATCAATAAAATCAGATTTTAGAGCTAGGAAAGATCTTAGGGATGATCCAGTTGAAAAAACTCATTTCGTAGAGAGATAATCCAAAAAGTTTTCAGCATGACTTAAACAACCAAAGTTACAATGACACCCAATAAGGAGCAATGCCAACATTCATTGTGAGGTCATCTGACTCCAGATTCACCATTCATTGGACTACCCAACTAGTCCAATCATTTCACTTCATAGAGTCAGTGTTTTAAGTTTGCCAAAGCTCAGATATCCACTTAGAAATCCTAAGTCTACCTGTCCAATATCCCTGTCTCTACAACCTATGGTATCCCTACTGATTATGAAACCACACATTAATAATCTAAACAATCAATTAGGGGTGTACATTTGCCAATTTTATTCTCTTAAATAGTAAAGGAAAAATATTAGTGAGTATACTATAAAATCAATCTCTTATTTTGATAGAATGAAGAAATATTGATGTATTTTCAAAGCACCATTCTTAGCTACTTTTCCTTTAATCTTTCCCACATGTGTTATAACATGGTTCTTTCATCATCTAACAACTCGAGGTAATGCTAACAGAATTATGTCTAACCTATGATTGCTATTCTTAAAAGTATCAAAAAATACTTTTGCTATTAAAATAAAAACACATGATATTTTGCAATTATGAAAAGGAATATGCAAAAGTCCATTTGATGAAAATTACAACTGTTAGGAGGTGGAGGAAGCCATCTGATTAAAGCACTTATATGTCTGTTTCATTGCAATTATTGAAAAAATTTTCATGTAAGCAGCTGGACTTTTGATGAAAAAACTGACTCGACTATGAGAACCACCTTCCTATGCCCATTAGTCATCTCTAGGAGTTTTGAGGGAAAAGAAGAAGCCCAGTGGTAGTATAAATATACATGTAGGAGTCTTAGTCTGTATTTTAATTATACTTTTCAGAAGTCCCTATTTTAATCAATCAGTAATTTAAAAAATCTACAACTTTTAAAAAATTATTGTTTTATTTTTGTTACATCAAAATTTCAAAGTGTCTCCCTCCTTCCCTTCCCTACATCAATTGTGGAATGGCTGAACAACTTGTAGTGTATGATTGGAATGAAATATTACTTCATTTTAGAAATGATGAAAAAGTTATTTTCTTAAAAATATTGGAAATACTAGCATGAAATTATGAAAATCAAAACAAGTAGAACCAAGAAAATGTTCTATATGGCAACAGCAATATTATTTAAAGAATAATTGTGAATGTGCACCTCCAGAGAAAGAACTGATAAACAGAAGTATCAATGTGTGTGTATAATTCTTGTCAAAGGACAGTTAATTTCATATTTGTTCTTTTCTTTCATTGGTTTGCAGATTAGTTTTTTACATTGTCTGTCAATTCAATTACTGCATGAAAGTAGAAGCACAGAAATGATTTTGTCACATGTCTACCTCAAAACTATATTATTTATATAATTGGAAAAAAAATTCACTCACAGTTTTGGTGATTATGACATTTTACCTCTCAAACCAAGTGAGCTGAAACAGTTTTATGGTGGATCCAGTAAACTACTGGAGGTTACATTCTCCAGAAGGTCATATTTAGCAGAGAGCAGAAAATACTATATCCCAGTGGTTTGTATTACATCTTAGAGTCAGGAGATTATGGATTTAAAGCTTGAAGGGATTTTGGAGGCTATTCAATCTAATCCTTGCATTTAAAAGATGAAAACTGAAGCATATAGAATTTAATTGAGTTGTCTGTAGGTAGATTGTTGATGGTCCCAGCAATGGATTGGAACCCCTGTCTTGACTAAAATTCCAGTTTTTTGAACCATGATATCTTGCTGAATTATACTGCACTGTATATTTTTGTAGCATAAATTTCCATTACTTATTTAATTACAAACATTCTTTTTTTTCCATAGTATAATGAAGCTATTACACTTTTGCCTTTGTATCCTCAGCATTTTATATAGGAGAGGAAAAAGAAAAGATGCTTAATAAATACTTATTTAATCGAATTGAATTGAGTTGCATAGAATTGAATTGAAAGTCAAGGGTAGTGGATAAAGCACTGAATTGGGTCAAAGGATGACTCTTATTTACTAACCTTACATCCTTAGGGAAGTCATTTTTTAAATTTAAATGTAATTTTGGTAAAACTGTCTTGGCAGACAGGCTACCTCAGGTTGAAGGTAACTGACTGGTTTCAAACCCATCAGTGAGTTAGTGGAATATCTATTCCAAGTATGTAAAGACATTCCCTTACAGAATGAGCAAATAATTGTCCAAATAGCTATGAAGGAGGCTAATGCAGGTCCTGTAGAGTACATAGAACTTGGTCAGATATTTAAGATGCCAAGACCACTCATTGCATCCTAGTCCATTGCCTTTCTTTTGTCTTACCACTGGACTTCAGTAACTCTAGAAGAGAGAATGAGGCAGTTGACTTTTTAGAGCTCTGCCTCACTTAAATCTAGTTTACACACAAGTCAAGAAATCATGTCACTGGACCTCTTTGAAAGGAAAGATGGACAGTAATAAATAGGGCCATAAGTTTGGTGAACAGAATGATAAGTTGTGAGTTTCAGTATTACCTGGAAGATTGAAACAAATCATTTAAACTCTTCATCTGTTTTTTCATATATAAAGGAGGAATAACTACCATTTACACAACTACTTCACAGACATTCATAGATTTAGAGTTGGAAGGAAATTTAGGCTTGTATACAGTCCTCACCTTATTCTCTCAATGTCAGCTTTGCAGATGGGGAAAACTGAAATCTTGGGTTGTTAATTGATTTTTTTCAAGGTCACAATTATGCTTAGTTGCAGAAATGAGAAACCTAAGTTCTCTACCTGCAAATTCAGCACATTTCTCACTGAACCATGTGACCAGTTCCTTTCATTTTGCAAATGAGGCAATGAATGGTAGAAAGTCCCACAATAAAAGGACTTCTCTTCTAAATATGCGATTCTAAGGTTTATGTGATTATTTTTATCAGCACTTTTTTCCTCTTTCCATAAAAAAGTTCTTAATTAAAAAAAACAATAACAAAAAGATAATGGTTTTGACTATTTTGAAATTTTTTCATAAGTAATCTAAGGAATTAATTAATGAAGACAAAATAATAACTTATGTGACATATGTTGGTTAATACCATAATACTGAATTAAAGAAAAAACAACCATCACATATACATACAGTACTCCTCAACTAAACTTTATATAATTTATATTATACCTTTCAATTTCAGGGATTGCTAATCAAAAGAAGATTGAGGAATGCATAAGAGAAATATTTTCAAGAATTTTAAGGAAAGTTTAAAGGAGAACATGTCTAAATTCTCTGAGATTTAAATTCCTCTTACCAATATACTCAAAGTCAAAACAGAAAAGTTTCTGGCAAAGTGAAAATGTTGCTAAGTTTGTCATCACGTGTTAGTGTAGAACAAGCCTTTGAAAGATAGGAAGATTATTATGGTGATAATGCTGATGATAATGCTGATGAGTTTTTCCTTATTACTTAAATGTGTAATAACAGGACCTAATCAATCCAATATAATACAATAAACATTTATTAAATGCCTTCTTTATATCAGGCATTGTGCTGAAAGCTAGGGATACAATTGACATATGAAGATAATGTCTGCCATCAGAGAACTTGTAACGTAAAGGAGTAGACAACACATAAAAAGAAAGGTGCAGATACTGTGTTTTCCACTTCCTCCCTATGTGACCTTTGGCAAGTTACTTAACCTTTCTCTATTCCTCAGTTGCCTCTTATCACATCGAAGAAGCTGGATCAGATGACTTCTGCTTCCCTTTCTGCTCTAAATCTATATTCCTGTTATATTTGGAGGTGATGATTGGCAAAACTGCCAATGATTCAAATGATCTGAAAAAAAGACTGGGGCAGCTAAGTGACTCAGGGGATAGAGCTTCAGGCCTGGAGATGGGAGGTCCTAGGTTAAAATCTGGCCTCAGACACTTCCCAGCTGTGTGACCCTGGGCAAGTCACTTGACCCCCATTGCCTACCCTTACCACTCTTCTGCCTTGGAGTCAATACATATTGACTCCAAGACAGAAGGTAAGGGTTTAAAAAAAAAAAAAAGACTAACTTGTGTGGAGGTAAGTTAATGAAATAACAGAAAGAAGACTTACATATGTCACTCCAATTCACGACCTAGTAGTCCAACATAGTATTTTGCATGCAGTAAACATTTAATATGCTTTCTAAAAATTCACTTATCAGTTCAACTGTTCATTCATCCATCTGCCCATTCTTTTTATGATGACAGTCATATTTATGATTAAATTCATAATATTAAAAGTTAAAAGTCAGTAAAAAACTACAAAAAGAAACAAGGCTGCTAATATTCTGGGAACAAAGAATAATAGGACAGTCCAAATGGTGAATAAATAAAATGGAAATATTAAAGATTTATTAAGCAAGTTCTTCAGCCAATTAATTTTATTTTTAATGAGAATTTGAGAGTAAAAATGCACAGTAAATTCATAAGATGAAAAGGTGGAAAGGTTAGAGACTGCCTTTCTCATGTCCCATCCAAACTAATTGAATCTCAAATTCTTCAAACTATCAAATAACTATTATACTTATAATATGTACACCAATAACATAGTGGTCATCCTGTAGTTTCCTTCATTTGCCACTATTATCCTGTATCTATTTTCCTCATAATACAAGTTTCTTTGGGGCAAAGATGGTCTTATTTTTATATTTGGACTGCTAGAATTTATCACAGTGATTGATACTAGATGAGTATTTAATAAATGTGTTCATTCATGAATTCACGGGAATAATTTTATTATGCTAAATATCTTTTTAAAATTTTATTTCTGAAGAAAGAAAGTATATTTTATAGGTTTTATATAGAATAAGAGTAGGATATTGTAATTTAATCACTGGACTTGGAATGAAGGCAGGTAGGTGGTGCCGAAGATATATTGTTGAGCTTGGAAGAGACAAGTCCCAACTTCAAATGTGGACTCAAACAACCACCACCTGTAACCTTTAGCAAGTCATTTAACTTATCTATGCCTTCATTTCCTCAACTGTAAAATGGAGACAATAATAGCTTTTTCACAGAGATGTAGGAATCAATTGAGAACATAATTGTAAATTGCTGAACATAGTCATGGTACAGAGTAAATATTATATAAATGTTAGACACTATTATTTAAAAATTATTATTATTTTATTAGATGAGATCATTGTTCAGGATGCATATTTTTTTCCTTTTCAAAGAAATCTCATTTTAGTGGTGCAGACCATTAGGCCTTCTCTATATTGGAGCTAATGTGACATAATTTATTGTGTATAGTCCTGTTAATATTAATAATATATTGTAACTGGGTTTAGAAGACCTAGAATCTGTTGATTCCTAATACCTATATGAACTTGAGGAAGTCATTCCCTTCCTTAGACCTTAGTTTTCTATTCTATAAAAGAAAGGGATAGACAAGATATTATCTAAAATCCCTATAATTAGTGATTCGGTGGATAGGATTTTTGACATTGAGAAACAACTATATATCCAATACCACTCACATATATGTAAGTGAGTCTAGGCTTGTCCCTTTACTTTCTCTAGGCCTCCATTTCATAATCTTTAGAATTAAGGTGGATTAATTAAATGGATTTTAAAATCTCTTTTAGCTCTTAATCTATGAGTCATGAATCCTATTTCTCAATCCTTTAATTCTGTGATGCCATAATTCTATATGATTTTATAAAGTATTTTATATTTTATGTAAAGTGCTATATATTTAAATTTAAAAGATATATTTTGATCATTTTTATCAGAACTATTCACTTTGTCTTCCTGATTTTTGTTATGATCACCTCTTTCCACCCACTCCTACAAATCTCATTCTTCTGAATCGAATTTTGAGGTTGGGGGCAAACAAAGTAAGGGTAGCTTTTATCCCTACCAACAGAGGACATGTCATTAAACATATCTTTGTAGGCATCTCTTCTGTATAGCCATTTCAGGAAATTCTACCATCTCTTTCCATCACCTAATGTGCATCAACCTTGCCTAAGACATGGTACACTTGCTTTCAATTCAGTCAGTATAAAGAGAATTTGTTCTTGCTCATTTTCTGTCTCAGAGCAAAGAGTGAGTCTGAGGAAGGAAGATGATTTACTGGATGAGAGGGTAGTTTTCTTTTCAGGATCAATCCTTATATGACTGGGCATTTTCACTCCAGGATGTTGTCTTCTAGGAAACTTGATAGGATTAAAAAAATGTACTTCTGATAACTACAACCTTTATTCTTGAGCTGTCCCTAATCCCATTCCAAATGTGATTAGTGCATTTCTTGCCTTTTGCCAAGGTGTCATTTGTATAGCTTCTTACAGAGACTCATTCTGTCACTCATATTTTCTGTGTTTAAAGGTGGCTGGTTTTTTGTTTCTTCTGCCTTCATTCAAATAGGTCATTTATGTGTGAAGGAAATAATAAGGTAATAATAATATTTAGTTTGGCTATATGGAACATGTTAAGAACTGCAAAGCACTTTATATATGTTAAATCATTTGATCCCACTTATGACCATATGAGGTGAGGTTAGTACTATTAATAGTAAATGTATTTTTAAAAGGAGGAAACTGAGGCCCAATGAAATATACCTTGAATGAATGAAAAGAATGAAATTTAATGATTTACCAAGGATCAATATGACTAGTTAAATATCTGAAGCAGAAACCAAATTCATTCTTTGTGACTATTCTCTATCAATTGCTTCCTTGTAAGAAAATGAATGAATGGTTGGATGGATGGTTAGATAGACACATAGATCAATAGATAGATAGGTAAACAGAGAGAGATACATTAATGTATACATATATAGATACATTGATCAAATAGATTATGAAAATATCAGCTGGGTGGTATACTGGATAGAGTGTCCAAACTGAATTCTGGAAAATACAAATTTCTGAGGTCACATCTAGTCTCATAAGTTTACTAGCTTTGTGATCCTGGGCAAGTCTTTTAACTCTACTTCATCACCAATGAAAAGCTAAAAAATCCAAGATGTATATTGAGAAGTGGGGATCAGAGGTAGCCACTCAGAAGGCAATATAAATAACTGACATAGAGAGGTTTAGATTTCTAAAGTGACTATAGTTTTGTTTGTTGGATGGTCTTTTGTCATATCGTTTTAAATCTTCATGTCTTTGAAAACACTTCATAATTATATTCTATGGAACCAATTGGGAAATGTCAGGAATCATTTCCCTTCTCAATAGTATTTCTTGGCATGTATAGTTTCAGTTAAGAGTGTTGGCTCAAGTGTCAACTCTTCTAGGACATTGTTTCTTATTTTTTCAGTTGTTTGCATCCTGCCCCTTCTACCCCTAATTACTTTTTAAGCTCCCAATATACAATTTGTATGTACTTATTTATCTTTATGTCCTCCTATTCCTTTGTGGAATATATTCCTTGAGGATAGAGATTGAAGTAATTTATATGATTTTTAACTCCAGTGCTTACCACAGTGCAAGGCAAGTAATAAGTGCTTGATAAATGCTTTTTGAATTGAATTGATTGCAAAGAATTAAACTGGCAGGCAAACAATTCATACATGTAATTCATCTACATATTTTTATTTTATTTTTTTCTGGTGGGGAGAATTTATATGGCAAATCAGTTTTTTTGGTTTGTTTTGATTTGGTTTTAAGTCTACTTGCATCAGACATAGCAGAACATCCTCATATTTAATGGTAGAGTGGAGTGTTTATTTAAAAATAAGTTTCAAGGAATCCTAGAGTGGAGTCCCTCAAATAGGGTGGTACAGTGGTAGTAACAGATGACCTATTTAAATCATCCTTGATACAGGATGAATATTAAAGTTATTTTTAGATACTTAAACAGCCATCCCAATGCCCAATGTGATCACAGCACTTTTAAGAATTATAAGAGCTATGGGGCGGAGCCAAGATGGCATAGTAGAGCAGAGAAGCAAAAAGTCACCATGAGAATCCTCTCCAACCATTATTAAAATAATGCCACAAAATGAATATGGGAGTGAAAGAACCAACAAGGAGAACCATGAGAATCCTCTCCAACCATTATTAAAATAATGCCACAAAATGAATATGGGAGTGAAAGAACCAACAAGGAGAAAGAAAGAAAACTTTCAAGAAAAGAAAAACCCAAAAGGTAGGCAGAGAACATCTGGGGCACTGGGGTGAGAAGGGAGCATAGTCAGCAGGAAAATATAGCAAAGAGTGAAGAGCAAGACAAGAGCAGGCCACATATCCCTCTCCCCCTCCTCCTCACCTCCACCTGCTGTTCCAGATTCAAACCTAAGCCCAAGCCAACATTTAGACTCTGAGACCCTGCCTGGGCAAACAGAGGTCCAAGCCAATGCACATCCCTTGAAGTTTTAAACCTGTGGTGAAGTCCAGAATCCTAGCCCAGGGCAGTCTTAGCTGAAGTGTACTAAGGAGTCCCAGTGTGGACCTGTGGAGAGGACATACACAGATGCCAGTTAGGGGTAGTTGGTTGACCCAAGTGGCATCCAGATCTTTCTGCCAGGGGCTCAGGGCTGAGCTCTAGTACAAGATAATCAACTGTGTGCCTGCTCAATTAGATCAAGTACACAGTGAGACCCAAAACTTACAATTTAGCCTGAGGCTAGAATTTGAGTAGTTCCTGACCTGATCAAGCTCAGAATAAGAGCAAAAGCTTATGCCCAAGCCTAAGGCAAGTCTTTAAGCTATCAGCATCTCAAGAGTTAACTGAATCAGCAGTGGGAGCAGGCTTTCAGAGCTCCCAGCCCTCAGGTCATCATACCATCTTGGAAGAACTGGAACAGACAGAAACCCAGAAAATAAGCTAAAGGTAACAACAAGAAAGGTCCAAAGTTTAAGAGGGTACCTGAACCACCTAGAGCCTAGTATAAAAAGGTAGGAAAAATGAATAAACAATAATAACAACAAAAAAAGCATCTAACTCTAAAGAATTTTTATGGAGACTAAGAGTAAAGTACAAACACAAAAGGAGACAGCAGAAGCAAAGCAAATATATGAAAAGTCCAAAAGAAAAATATGGATTGGACACAGAGTCCGGAAGAGCTCAAAAAAGACTTCAAAAAATAAATAAGAGAGGCAGACAAAAAAAGGAAGGAGAAATCAAAGAAATGTAAAAGGAGACCCCAAAGCTGATGGAGGAAAATCAGGCCTTAAAAATCAGAATTGAACAACTATAAAGTAATGATTTCATGAGAAATCATGAAATAATAAAACAAAATCAAAACAATGGAAAAACAGAAGAAAACATGAAGTATCTTATTGAAAAAACAACCAACCTGGAAAATAGATCCAAGAAAGACAATCTAAGAATTTTTGGACTACCTGAAAGCCATGATTAAAATAAAAAAGCTTAGACATCATAATACAAGAATTATCAAAGAATTACATGAGCTAAAACAAATATTTAGATAAAAACACATAAATCTTGAACTCAAGTCATCTATAGTTCAACTGGTTGTTTGAAAATATGAGTGACAAAGGAAGGAGGGAAGGAAGGAAGGAAGGAAGGCAGGAAAAAAAAGAAGGAATATGAATGAGTACAAGTAAAACATTGAATCTGATAAACTCTAAGGTGTCTTCCAAATTTTTTATTATAAAACTTCTTTTTATTTCTATGAAATTTCCACCAAGAAATAAGATATTAAGGGTAGTTAGGTGGCCCAGTGGATTGAGAGCCAGACCTATAGATAGGAAGTGCTAGGTTCAAGTCTGGCCCAGACACTTCCCAGCTGTGTGACCCTGGACAAGTCACTTAACCCTCATTACGTAGCCTTTATTATATAGCATTTATTCTAAGATGGAAGGTAAGGGTTTAAAAAAATAAAAATGAATAAAAAATATAGGATATGTGTGGGAAAGGGAATGTATGACAACACAGAAATCAGGAACAATGTTTACTGTGTAACAATTGTATTGACGTGTATAATTTCCAAAATTACTTACATTATCTTATCCCATCTTCACAAAATCCTTATGAGGTGGTACAATTATCAAGATTCACCATTTTAAGATAAGGAAACTTAAGTACAGATATCTAAAGGGCTTTGTCCAGCATCTCGCAGTGGTAGAGTTGGGCTTCAAAACCTGGCCATCCGTTTTCGATATCAGCATTCTTTACATGATATCATGTTTTCTCTCCTCTGTGCTAAATGATTGATGCTGCAAAATGGTGCAGCAGACAATATATGAGAACCGAGAACACATGCAAAGTAAGATAAGAGAACTAATATATGCTTATCATGTACCATATGTGTCTTCCCACTTTAGACTAGAAAAATACAATCACAAGAACTAAATGATGGGAAGTCCTTGTACAATAGGGATTTGAATCAAGTAGAAAGTCAACATATTCTAGTATCTAAATTTTGACTTCTAGTGAATATTCATCAATGAGGTAGGATGAAAAATGCCTCTCTGACATGAAATTTCTTGTACGGTATTCCTTATAATCCTGTGTTCCACATAGTATGTTATATAAAATAATGGCATTTTACCTGTTCAGACATTAATGGTAATCATGTAAATATCAGAAATAATGTATTACTGTATTTCCATAATGGTATTAATTATCATATCATTTGGTCCATACTCTCCTTGATCATCTAAGTTGTATTTCTGTCCTTTAATTTCAATCATACTGATACTGTAGATTCTCTCCGTGTATTTAAGTCCTTAAAGAGTCTCATAAATAAGAATTTTTCCTCCAAAAGTTTAAAGTATCAGATTGAAATATATTCAAAACTAATAGGTCAACAATCAAGGAAAACCTTCCTCTGTAATTTCTTCCACATACTTCCTTTGCCTCCTATGACTGTGAAAACCCTGGTGTTAGAACTCATCACCTCATGCCTGAACTACAGAAAATATGTACTGTTATTCTCCTTTAAATCTCTGCCCAGTCCAGTCAATCCTCCACTCAGCTGTCAAATTTATTTTTTTAAAAAGGAATTCTGACTATATCACCCCTCCTCATTCTATTCAGTATATTCTAGTGGTCCCCATTACCTCCAGGATGAAATATAAAAGCTTATGTTTGGATTTTAAATCCTTTTATGATCTCAAATTTTCTATCTTCTCACATATTACACCCCTCCAATCATATGTCCCAATGATAATAGCCTTTTTGCTATTCTCTGAACCAAATTCTGCCTTTGCATTTTCATTGGCTGTCCACCATGATTAGAACTCTACTCATCCTCATCCCTTAATCCTGACCTTATTTTCCTTCAAGTCTAAGCTAAAAGCCAACTTTTTATGAATCTTTCCTGATCTCCATTTAAAGTTATGCCTTTCCATGTCTATATGTACATAATTAATTGTATATTGTCTTTTTTCTTTAGATTATTGAGAGCAGAGATGATTTTTATCCCTTTTGTATCCCCAACACTCAGCACAATATCTAGTAGGCACTTATAAATCTTGAAATTGACTTGTTGATTTGTTTTACTCTGGAATAAACTTCCCAAAGAAATGATTATCACAGCACTTTAGAATTTCAGAATGGTTAGGGATCTCAGAGGTGATCTATTTTAACCATTTCCTGAATAGGTATAGTCTCTAAAACATCCCTGATAAGTGGTCTTTGAAAGTCTAGAAATCCTTTAGACTTCATGCTAGAGTTTTATGAAATGCAATCAAGAACTGGGATCAGCAAGCAGGGTGATCTGCTCTCTTCCAATCCCAAGAACCAACTGCCCTCAACTGCTCTCAACTGCCCCCTCACCCAGAGTTCTCTACGGGGGGCCCTGGAATTCTGGGTTGAGGCTTGACCCTGTATCTTGCAGGAATCCCACCCTGCCATTTTCCATGTTATACCTGAATGGGTATAGTCTCTAAAATATCCCTGATAAGTGCTCTTTGAAAGTCTAGAAATCCTTTAGACTTCATGCTAGAGTTTTATGAAATGCTTTATTTGAATGTTTTTGCTAAATAATATATAATACCACTATTGCCATAATCATAATAATTACTAATGTTACAAATTATTTACAAATTGCTGTTTATAACATCTAGCAAACATGACTACATTTTGTCTTCTTAGCGGCTCAATGATATATGCTATAATTATTGTTATTACCATTTTTCAGTTTAAAAATACTGAAACTCTGGAAAGAATTATTCTGGTATATTAAATAGTTTGGCTAATGGAAAAATTGATATAGCTAATTCACATACAGATTACCAATTTTCAGTGAATTAGTATGAAGTGAAGTACTACAAATTTAGAGTATACCAAATGTACTGATACTATTGTAGAGCTAGAGTCCTCATTAAGAACACAAATGATTGCTGGTTACATATATTGTAAATAAACTGTATTTATATTAGCTCCAAATTGGGGAAAATGGGCATATTTGACATTACTAACAATAGAATAGTAGAGTCATAGAAACCGGTATTTTAGAGCAGGAAGGGTCCTTAGAACAAAGTATGTGATAATAAACCAGAATGTTAGAACTCTTGGGACTTAAAACCAAGAGTGATGACAAGATATATAAAGTAGAATATTAGGAAGAGATAGGTTCTTAAAACAAAGAAAGTTGGAATACAAGTCATAGAATCAAAGAATTGGAAGAAACCATCTAGATCATCCACTCCAACTTCCTCATTTTTCAGGAGGAAAGTCAGACCTAGAAAAAAAGTGGTTTTCCCATGGAAACACATATTAGAATAAAAAATGTCTTTCTACACTCCCATTTTTCTATTGAGCAACATTTTTTCATATGAAATTGAAGATTCGCATTTTTAAAAAAAATCAAGTCTTTTACTTTAATTCTATGGGCCTTAAGTGGGGAAATAAGTTTTAGAAATCTTAACTGCTGAAATATCTAGCTAATTGTTTCTGTTCTATTCATGTTCTGGCCTCTAGTAAAATATACATCTTTTCTGAACTCTAGCTATGAATGTTCTTTGTGCATGAATAAAACCTATATCTATGTGATGTTCTTAGAATATATCAAACTCAAGATCTTTTGTGCCTGCCATCTGGTGAACAAGAAAATTACTTTCTCAAGCAAAGAGTAAAGGCATTTGATATCAACAAAGGTCCTTGAAAAATAATTTTATGAATTTATTTATGATATATATTATATACATGTAATATATTATGTATATATATCATATATATGGAGGGGACAAAAGAAGAAAGAGACGGGAAGGGGTAGCAAGGGAGGGAGAGAAGGAAGAAGGGTCAGAGGGGAGAGAGAGGCATATATATGTGTGTGTATATATATATATGTGTGTTTGTGTGTTATATACTAAGATATATGCCTAGAAAGAACTATAGGATAAATACATTTGATAAAAGCCTCTGAGGAAATGGGAGTCTGAGTCTCCACATTAAAAAGCCTTCCGTTTACCAACATTGGAGCGGATTTATTTGGCTTAAGCTAAACTGATACATTATTCATATTAGCTGGAGCTCATAAATAATGTTGATTTTATCTCTGAAAGAATTTTTTTTAAAGCTCACTAGGAAGCAGGCTATAATTCATTGCCAATGCATTCTCAACTTATTAGTACAGAGGATGGAACAGAATTTCTGCTCCACTCACTGGAGAAGGAAGTGTGATCATTGCTTCAATGTGATGGTGAATACTAAGTATATTCCTCCACATTAAAACAGGGTCACAAGAAAAGGGAAAAAAGAAAAAAGATAATCCATTGAATACATTTTTTGCTCTCTGTTCCCTTTCTTTCTTCATCTCTGTCATGTAAAATTGGAAGATATTTAATCTATTCACAAGGAGATTTCCATTTCACTGTTGGAGAAGTAAAAGTGTCATCATTGTCATATTCCTCTCGAGAATCATTCAATGAAAGGTCAAAGAAAAAGTCTCTGCTCATTGTTTCTTCTCACCTTCCAAGCTCATGTCCTTTATAAAAGGTTAGATTTGAGGAACATGTTCACAATTACCAAATGTGAATAGCCAAGTATCCTAGAAAGACTTTTGGAAGTTACTCACAACTATGTTTAAAGAAGAAAGAAAATTTCACTAAATTTCATAATCAATTAATTAGTCAACAAGCATTTACTATACACCAGGCATTATGCAAAGTGCTAAGGAGTCAAAAAAAAGGCAGAATAAGTCTCTAGGTTTTCAACAATATAATATGGGAGAAAAATGTCAAACAACAAATGTGTACACCCAAGGTATATATATATGGGGTAAACTGGAGGTAATATCAGGGAAACAATTACTATTAATGTGAACATATCAGGAAATGGTTGTTGGTGTTTTTTGGAGAAGGTGGGATTTCAGCTCAGATTTGAAGAAAGCCATGGAATCTAGGGAGTGGAGATAAGGAGAGAAGGAATTCCAGGCATGAGAATAGCTAATGAAAAAAGCTTTGAGTCCAGAGATGAAGCATTTTGTCAGAGGAACAAACAGTAAAGAGTATAGTGTCACTGAACTATCAAGTACGTGGAGGGGAATAAATTCAGTAGGAATTCAGTGAATTCCAGAGAGAATCTAAAGAGGAAAGGTTTAAGAATAAGAAGAGTTTAACAAGGAAAAAACAAAAACAGCCACCACCACCCCAACAAAAAAACTGCACCTGAAGTCAGAAGACTTGGATTCTTTGCCTCTTTTATATGCCATCATTGATCTCAGACAAATCACTTGCCTGGAGGCAGCATAATGTTATAGGTCAAATCTTTTCATACTGGAAAGATCAAAAATTTACATTTGGAAGGGGTCTCAAACACCATTTAGTACAACCCCTATACTATAAAGATTAGAATAAAACAAGATAAAAAATTTGTTTTTGCAACCATAAAATTTCTTGAAGCTGTCACTTTCTCTCTCACATGGGCAGCAGCCTCCTTTAGGCCCTCATTGTCATCACTTACCCAGACTCTTACAAGTGTCTTTCAATTTATTTCATTGCCTCAAGTTTCTTTTCTCTTCAATCCATCTGATTATACAGATGATGAAGTAATTTTCAAGGTGCACATCTAGCCATATCACACATCCCCTCAGTACATGCCAGTGTCCTTTAAGATTAAATATAAGCTTCTACTTTTGCCTTTGAAGGCCTTTCACAACTTGGCCTCAACCTTTCTTCCTAATTTTATTATACATTTAGTTCTCTTCCCATATTTTATAGGACATTCCCCCAATAAGAATAATTCACCCTAATGAAACCACCAACAGGATTTGACCCTTACCTGCATCCCTATGCACGTTTTTGTTTTTCAAGCAAATATGAAATTTAAAAATTTTACTAAGACACCATCTTTCTTCTAATTATTGGGGGCTATACAAAGATGAGGAAAAAAACTAGCTTTTTCCTTGGAGAGTTTGAATTTCCAAGGCATCAGTAGTGTGATGCTTAATGGGTTCCTACTTTATCATAAGTTTGATCTAATGCACAAATTAACTGTTGCAAGGGAGAAAAAGATTAGAGAAAGAAAAGATTGAGACAGTAGAGTTGAGGAAAGTTCTTATTAGAGAAGGTTTATTTGAAGACAAAGGATTTCAATTAGGCAACAAAAACAAATGTATTATTATTCCCTTATGGAAAATCCCTTTCAACCCTAGTATAATGCTTCTAGACATTCAGGGAATCTGAAAAATAAATAAATAAAAAACCTCAAGAAAATGTTGAAGAAAGTTGAATAATTATCCTAAAAAGTGTATATCCCAGGCCTGATTTTTCAAATAAAAAAAGTGAGCTTTAGAGCGGTTTGAGGGCTAAATCCATTCTTGGTATATGGCCTCAGGAAAATTGGTTAACTTCTTGAAAACTCAGTTTCCTAATCTGTTAAATGCTAAGTACATATACTGTGGAAATTCACTAACTACATTCCTGTCTCCCGGTCCTATGAGACTGAAACTGACTGAGTAAGAATCAAAGACCATTGCTCAATCCCAGACACCTTTGCCTTTTGGCTGGAATCTGAACTTTTGCAGTTACCACCCAGGAATCCCCTTATATCAGCACCTACAAGATGGGACCTGCTTTTCAATCTAGCACTAATTTACTTTTTTCTTTTTCTTTCGAGATTTTCTCTATATTTTCCAACCTTTACTATAAAATCTCCTAAAAAACCCTTAGTTCAGTTTCTGCTCTCATTTGCTAGTCAGAGTCTGGACCATTATTGCAGTTCCCCTCATTACCTAATTTCAAGTCAACATTTATCTGTGCTTTATGTCTACCCCAGCTGTCCCCTTTGTGGTATGCAAGTATAAATCATCCTTACCTCCCCTATCATTGTACTTTGGTCTAACCACTTTCCCTTTTAATAAATATTGTTCTTTGCTGCTTCTGACTAGACAGGGGCCTTTGTTTTTAAGGGATGGGTTTTGTCAGTTGATAGTACATAGATACATTCATACATACACACAAAAACTCAAGCAGCTTTAATTTTTAATAGTTCCTTGAGATAGATAATGTAAGCCTCATTCCCTTTATCTTAAATGTTGGAAAACAGAGTTTCAGAAAATTTGAGGCCTTTCCCAATGTCACCCAACTGGTAAACGTCTCACCTGAGACTTGAATGCAGCTTTTTTTACTCCAACATATATCAGAAAGAATATGACCTTTAGAAAAAAAAAGAATGGAGATGCAGATAGCTGGGTGGCTCAGTGGATTGAGAGCCAGGCCTAGAGAAAAAAGGTTCAAATCTGATCTTAGACACTGCCTAGCTGTGTGACCCTGGGCAAGTCACTTAATCCCCATTTGCCTAGCCTTTACCACTCTTCTGCCTTGGAACCAATACACAGCATTGGTTCTAAGACAGAAGGAAATGGTTTTAAAAATAGAGAAAATGCCTTTCTTTATATTCCCAGCACTTAGGGCATTGCCAGAGACACAGTATTTAATAAATCCTTGTTGACTGCCTGACTGAATGAATGATTAGAGGTCAGGAAGAATAGACCTCTATTTCTATGCAGAATGTTTGTTTTAAATTTTGTTCTTAAGAATAAAATTGAATCTACTCACTTAATTCAAAATCAACCCTCATACTCCCTTTCTGCCTTATCACTGTGACTTGTAGTAACCCAACACCCTCCTGGGCCTGGGCTAGTAGACCTGCTTCCATGCCCAAAACTTATTTCTCACCTCACATCTGTTCTATACCAGTCTCCCTGCAAAGATACGAAGTTATACGCCTATCATTTTGCGTTAATTGTTTGGGTGAGTTCCTGCCAGCAAACTAAACAATGCCCTATGTACAAGTATGAGAATTCAGATTTTAGTACCGTATAGCCACTGCAACCTACCTGAGACCAATAGTCTTCCAAACTTTTCCTTCAAGAAATCAGTCTGACACACACAAACGCCCCAAGGCAATTCCTTATCTCATTAGCAGCAAGTCAAAGAATAAAAGAAAGTCATGCCAGAAGCATTAGGTCACTTCATCCATCTCTCTGGCTTGCACAGGACTGCTTCCTCCATCATATTTTTCAATGACTTGTCCACTTTCCTGCTAAATGACTCAAGTGATAAAGACTTCCCCACATCCCTTAAGAGATCATTGTCTACTCAGTTCAAACAACAGGAAGCATAAAATGTATCGAGGCTTAATGATAATAATAATAATAATAATAATAATAGCCAGGGTCACATCACTAAGCAAGGTGCTCATCTTTCTGAATATATTAGAGGTGATTGGCAATTGCCACAACTGGTTGCTCTGCTTTTATCTGCCATGTCCAGTGCTTTCCTGAAAGAGATAACATTCTGCTTCTTAATTTTACTCATAGACTACGAAGTCATGGGATCTCAGAACTCTAAGGAAGGACACTCAGAAATAAATACATAACATCAACTTTAATCCTCTTCATTTAATAGAGGAGGAAAATGAGTCTTAGAGAGGTTGAGGCTAGCCTAAAATGACACATGTGGGAAGTGGAAGAATTAGAGAGAATTAAATCGTCCCAATGACCAGTCTACTCTTCTTTGCACCACACGATGCTAGGTGAAATACATTATTTCATTAGAATAAATGACAAATATGAATATAAATCTGCTGCAATTAGTCGAAGAACAATAAGTCATGTTAATTTGACATTTATATAGGTTTTATGTTTTACCAAAGCTTGCCAGTCATTATCTTAAGTTCAAGTCAATAAACATTTGTTAAGCACACACTGTATGCCAGGCATTGTGACACCATGGTAGGCTCTAGGAACATATAAAAGAAAGACAGCTTCTAATGAGTGAAAACAAAACTCAAAAGGACCCCTGGAAACAGGTAAAGCTGTAGATGAAAAGTGGAGTGAGATAGGAATGTCCAGGGACTGCTGCTTATGAAAGAAAGCACTGGGAAGAGTTTTGTGCTTCACCCTCAAGACTTATAATCAGAGGGAAGAGGATGGAGAGAAATTTGAGCATCCAAGTTGGAGTTAGCAGGGTAATGGTGAGATTTGCCCTGGGAAGGACTACGTAAGGTTGTTATTCATTCTCTTTTTAGAGAAAGGGCAGATTTCCTGAGACCATTCTGCCTAGCACTTTGATATACTTCCCTGGGGCTGAGCTGTCCTGTTTCCATGAGTAAAAACACATCTAAACTTATCTAGCCAGCCCCAAACTAGACATCCCATTCAGTCAATCGCAGTGAAAATAAGACTTACTTAGACATGTTGCAACCTGTCCCTTTAAAGCCTTTCACATCCTGGGTACAAGCACTGGTCAAATCAGTCAAACTTGCCTTTATTCTCTCTCTCTTTTTCTATCATGGGTGCTTCATCACCCATTTCTGTACCTTCGTATTGGATTTCCCATACCAGATATTAACTTTTATTTTATCTGTCACTAAATCAGTGTTTACTGCACTATTAGAAAGATCTCTCCCCAAAACAATGTAACAAGGGTTGTATAAATTGAATCTCTATCTCTACTTAGATTGAGTTAGAACAAATGGGAGTGCTACTTTGCACTCAGTTAATTACATAATTAATATTTTATTGGAAAAGAAAATTTTGTACATTGTAAAGGGTTATCCAAAGGCCAATTATTGTTAAAAATATTAGGCAGCATCATATATATATGCATATATATAAATAATTTATTAAATATAATCTTGGCTGAGGTTGCGCTGAATTCAGAAAATAAAGTGTTGAACACACAAAATAAGAAATTTAAAGTCATGGCACTGGAAATCCATTTGATTAAGTAATCTGAGACTTAAGTAATATAGGAATGAAGGGGAAATGAAAGGAATAACAAGTTTAATAAGTACATCAGACAAAAATTCAATTTGGAAATCCAAAGATCAACTTTAATTCTCTCATCTTTAAAAATGAGGCAGTCTCTTTCCTCTCCATTTCCCATGTTTCTTAGAAATTTCAAATGTCATACTGTATATGAAATTGCTTTGTAAATTATAAAGTACTATGTAAATGTTAGTTTTTATTGTGATTAAATGGTTGCTTATTCTTTCTAAGGCTCAATTTTGGTCTGCATGGGGTTCTCCTTGCAAAATAACTTCATTTAATACATTCTTATCTTATCTAGTTATGAGTAAAGCATTAAAAATAACTTCTCTGTTAGACACTGTTCTTCTTTGTAAAGGTTACAATTTAAATAATGAAAACACTGAACAGAGCAATAATTGTTTTGAATGAAAAACACTTTGGTAGATTCCCTTAATTTACTAACAGATGCTAACCAAATATTATTTATCTCATAGAGATTTACCATTAGCATCAGCTTGCTATTATTTTGGGATTAATTATCCAGTTGATTACCCACAACTCAGTACAATGCCCTGAATAACACGGCTATTATATCACTGTATTTGTTAGATTGATTGAGCTTATAGGCACGGTAGGGTTAGTCAATAGGAGAATAATAAACTCTCCCAGTAGTCTTTGGTTTAACCTATCTTTCTACACACTGACCTTCCTAGAATCATAGAATGTGAGAACTGAAATGAATCTCAGAGAATTATCTAAACCAAAACATTGAATTTTCAGAATAACATGAGGTCCAGAAAGATGAAATGACCTGTCCAAACTGACACAGCTAGTTAGTGGGAAAATTAAGGCTACAGAGAATCACAAAATTTAAAAAATGAAAGGGTTTCTATTTGCCATCTAGTCCAAGTAACACAAAAAAGGAAATCCTAACTATAATATATCCAAGAAGTAGTCACCAAAATTCTCTTGAAATACTTTTGGGGTGGGAGGAAGACATGATACAAGCATTTATTAAATACATACTACTCCCCAAGTTCTGTGCTCCACACTACAAATAAGATTTTATTTGATCCTTTTACAGTTGAGGAAACTGAGGCTATGAGAGGCTAAGTGACTTTCTCAGCATCACACAGATTACAAGTATTTGAGACTATTTTTGAATACAAATCCTCTTGACTGAAGGTCCAATGCATCACTCAGCTCACTTTCTATAAAGAAATGGCCTACCATCTCTTAAAATAGGTAGCCCATTCTACTATCTATCAGTTCAAATTTTTAAGAGCTTTTCCTTACCAAGAAAAGATAAAAATGGAGATATGACCTGAATGCAAAGAAGATATAAGCAAATTAGAAAAACAGGAATCATATTACCTCTCAGATTTGTGGACATGAGTGGAATTTATGAATAAATAGGAGATGGAGAGCATTGTGAAATGTAAAATAGATAGTTTTAATTAAATTTAAAAAAAGTTTTTACAAATGTAATCAAGATTAGAAGGAAAACAGAAAATTGGGGGGAATATAGATAACTTTTCAGATAGGCGTCTCATACCTACAATATATAGAAAACCTTGTCAAATTTATAAGAATATGAGCTATTCTACAACTGTAAAATAATCAAAATATGTGAGCAGACACATTTTGAATAAAGAAATCAAAACCATATATTGTCATATAAAAATATAAATCACTAGTGATTAGAGAAATGAAATGTGCAAAAATTCTGGGTTATCATTTCTAACCTATCAGATTGGCTGAAATCATAAAAGGACAAAATGACAAATATTGGAGCAGATATGGAAAAACAGTGATACTAATACATTGCTGGTAGAACTGTGAACTGATCCAATGATTTTGGAGAGCAATCTGGAATTATGGCAAGATAATTATAAAACTGTATATACCCTTGGACCCAGTAAAATCAGTGTTGGATCTATTTCCAAAGATGATCAAAGGAAAAAATAAAAGGAATCCATATGTTCTAAAACTATTTAAAACACCTCTCTTTGCAATGGCAGAGAACTGGAAATTAAAGGGATGTCCATCAATTGGGGACTAGCTAAACAAGTTGTGACATATATTTGTGATGAAATACTACTGTGCTGTAAGGAATGGTGAGCTGGTTAATTTCAGAAAATATAAAGAAAAGCCTACATGAAATTATGAAAAATGAAATGAATGAAAACAGAACATTATATATGGCAACAAATTTTATGTTGGAAGAATAACTTGTGAATGCCCATCTACAAAGAAAGGTTTTTCATTATTTTATTTATTTTTCATTTGTATTCATATATTTGTATATAACACATATATGTATAAACATAATTTATATAGTTTTATTTTATTTATTAATAAATAAAAAACATAAAAGACAGTTTACAAATACTTTTTTTTGTCAAATGATGCTTTCTTTAGTGTGACGAGGGGTCAGAGGGAAGGAGATAGATACTTATCTATTTTAATGTAACCAATAAAGAAATAAACTAATTTTTAAATAGATTTTCTTACATCAAAGCTAAATTGTCTCCTTTGCAACTTTTAACCATTATTCCTGATTTTGCCCTCTGAGGGCAAATAAAAATATTTTAATTCATTGTCTATATAATACCTCTTCTAACACTTAAGAACAATCATATTATTCCAAAGTCTTCTCTTCTTCAGCATCCTCATTTGCCCCAGTAAGGGGTGGGGAAGCAGTGAGAGGGGAATTCTACTCTATAAATTAAGATCCTTCTATCTTTCAATTTTATATTATTTTATTGAATCTCTTCTGGGGACTTGACCCCTAAGGTTATCACCTTTCTCCCTAAATTAAAAACTCTTCTTGTTTCCTATCTCCTTAAAATATGCACAAATCTCTTTAATCCTTTAAAACAAAAGAAACAAATTAGACAATGAAAAATTTTATCTATCTTACCATGTCCTGGATCAATAGGCTACTTCTTCCTTAATGCTTTTTTCTTTCATAGCCAAGATTCTGGAAATTGATGCCCAATAGATCTGGTTTCTAACCTAATACTCACTTGTCAATCCTTTGCAATATATTCTGACTCTGGCTGTAGTGCTATAGAATAAAGAGCTGGAAATAGTGAGATCGTGGCTGATAGTCTCAAGTTTATCTGTTTGCTTTGATTTGTTTTTCATAGAATTATTTGACCAATATTTCTCTAGCGAAAGTGAGAAAGAAATGGAGTAAACAGTGTAAGAAGAGAAGAGAAGGTTTGTAACAGATGTTCGGGGATGTAAGATAAAGAGTCAATCGGAGAAGAGTTAAAGTACAGAGGAGCAGCAGTAAAGGCACAGTTGAGATCGTGTAACATTAACTGGTAGCAGATCCAGTCATCATGGGTCCCTTCTAGCTCTGACATTCTTTGTTCCCAGCATCCAGATAATTCTAAAAAGCTATATTCTTGGGTCTATTCAACCTCTAATATTTTTTAACACAGCTCCACAAAACTTTGTGACATAAAGCAGAGACGAGAAGTGATTCATCTATATCTCCTAGAAGAAAACAATAAGATGCAGAAATGCCTACATCTGTCCTTAGAATGACCCGCACAGTTGCACAGAGGTTGAAGAAGTAATAGCTTCCTTCCTGTTCCTTCAATGTTTGCTGATTGTTCCTTTCTAATGAAATGTGTATCTCAGGAGCAAGATGTTCATGATCATTTTGAATGTCTTTCACGCTTGACATCTTGACTCATTATAGTTTCTTCCTTTGAATGGCAAATCCACCTCCATGTTCTTTTCATTTTTCTTTTTTAAAGATGTGCCACTATTTATAGCTCGGCACAACCCATCTGGGTCATTTATTTTCCAATCCTGACAAAGTCTTGCTAAATATGTAACGGAGCTTCATTTATTCCTGTTCCATGGTACTGTTCAACACCAACCTGCCCTGTTTCACTTTTGTAGCTGGTGTTCTTTATGGTTGGGGACTCTGTTACAGCATTTACAGCATGACTCTTCCTACACTAAAAAATAAAATATCTGTAGTAGTACTTCTCCTCCCAAGCCCCATACATGGAAAAAAGGTATTTATAAAATGTTTATGTGGTACATTTGCTATAAATGTATTGTGTACATGCTTGTATAGAGAGACATTATGTCCCCTGATAGGATAAAATATATTTCATGGCAGGAATTGTTTCAGTTCATATTTTTGTCTACAGACTTAGCAAAATACCTGGGACATAATGCAGGCTTAAATGTAATTTTTGGTTGATTTCAGTGAGGAATATATAGTAAGAGTAGCAAGGAATCATCATATACCATGAACAAAGCTTAAGAACACTCTTTAGGATGTATACATTTAAACTTAGAATCATACAATACTAATCTTTATGGGATGTAGAAGAGAATACAAAAGAACCAGAAACAGATATCAGAGGAGGGAAGAGGCTTAGAAGATAAAAAGTCAGATTTGGAAGGCACCTTAGAACAACAGAGGATGTTGCCTGTGTTTTATAGATGAGGTCTTAGAGCTTATAAATTGGCACCTTTTTCCATTTCATTCTAATACTTCTGTGCAAACATCCAAAGAATCATATTTTTGGAATACTATTTTGCAGTGGTTTGTAAATCATTTTCCTGGGTAGATTCCCTTCCTTTTCTGCTGCTTTTAAAAACCTAGTAGATTAATAGAATCTTGTAAAGCATTTTCTTTATAGTAATTATATAAAATAGGTAGTTTAATAATAACAACAGGTTATTTGATTTTTATATCACCTATATACATCATTATATTCCTCCATTACATTTTTTCCAGAGGATCTTTTCTCAAGAAAAAGAAAGAGGGGCAGCTGGGTAGCTCAGTGGATTGAGAGTCAGGCCTAGAGACGGGAGGTCTTAGGTTCAAAACCAGCCTCAGACACTTCCCAGCTGTGTGATCCTGGGCAAGTCACTTGACCCCCATTGCCCAAACTTACCACTCTTCCACCAAGGAGCCAATACACAGAAGTTAAGGGTTTAAAAAAATTTTTTTTAAAGAAAAAGAAAGAAAAACAGTTCAGAAAAACTAATCAATATATGGGGAAAATAAGATATATGCAATGATCCAAATCCAGAATCTCTTTTCTCAATGAAGTAAGGGGAGACGTCTTCTCATAGTTCGTCTTTGAGTCAAATATAATCATTGTAATTAGGCAGTTTTTAGTTTTGATTGTTTTCTTCTTCTTTCTCATTTTTCCATATATGTAGATATGTTGGCATCATTTTATATTCATTACACTGGTTCTGCTTCCTTCACTTTATATCAGCTCTGAGAAGTCTTGTTATATATCTCAATATTCATCACAAATTATTTCTTTTTTACAGTAAGATGACATTTCATTTTATTAATGAATAATTTGTTTAGATATTTCCCAACTGGTGAACATTCTGATTTGCTGTTAAGATTATATAGAATTGCCATAAGAGGTCTCACCAAAAATCAGAGGAAATATCAGTAACTGCCCAAACAGCAATGGAAAAAGATGAAGTGCTTGTTGAAAGATATGTAAAGACAAATTACCTAAAGATGATGGAGGATTCAGAGATTGTGACCCTTTGAAAAAGAAAATTCTAGAAATATTATCCTCAGAGCCCCACTAACCAAAACTTCATGTGGATTCTGCAGAAAGAAAGGGGAATAAGTACTTCCAGTTTCTAGGTGTTATAAGACACTCTTTTAGCATATGTGTTCTCCATTAATGAGCCTCATTGCCTACCATTGTACTCTAAAGTTTGATTTTCCTCTCTCCAGGGACCTTGGTCATGCAAGGGCAGAATGAGCTCCCAATGTGGGAGTGAGAACAGAATACTTTTATAGTGATTGCTCTTCCTGTCACCACCAAAGTATATAGTTTGCTTAAATTTAGGCTACTGGATAATGATGATAATGATGATTAATAATTTACAAATTTATCTCATTTGATCTTTACAAAATGTTGGGAGTCAAATGCTATCATTATCTCTGTTTTATAGTTATAGAAACTGAGATTCCCAGAGGTGAAGTGATTTGTCCAAGGAAGCATTTGAACTCAGTGATCTTCCTGCTTCCAAACCTAAATTGACTGTATTCCTTGTGTCTCCTAGCTGACTTAATGGGAATCACATAGGGTGGGGAAGGGGGAGCAGCTTAGAAGCAACATCACTATAACACTAGTTACACTTGGAACCCTGAAGGGAATAATGCTTAATTATACTCTGGGAATTGTTATGAGCAGCAGGGGGCTTAGGAGGTGCTAGTGATGGTTGCTTAAATAGGGAGAGAGAGACCCTAACCACCGCTAGATGTGAGTATAGATTTGTTCCTACACCAGCTGGGTTAAGCCTCCTTTAAGAGCCCAAAATTTTTTTGCTAAACCACAAGGCCTTAGAAACCAATCCAGCCAGGCAATTGGTAGATGTTCCAGGAAGTAGAATGTGACTTCCTGAAACCTTAGGTTGAAAAGAAGGATAACACTGGCTTGGAAAGACTAAAGCCAGCTAGTGATGTTATCCGGATCTGACTGCTTGAGACTAGTTGATGATACTAAGGTAAGTAGTTGGTTTCAAAGATTATTTAGGCTTTAGGAAGAAATAGGGTTTATTTGTAATCAGACTGAGGGTAGGTAAAAGGGAGAAGGAAAGGTGGGTGAAGGGTTCCTTAAGCCATCTTGCCTAATATTAGGAACTAAAACAAATCTTGAAACACAGATTATTCCCTAAGATGCAGAGTATGAGAAGACCTTGAGGGACACTTCCCAACTCTATTGCTAGCTGTAGCTGAGCCCAAGAGGCTGTCAGGTCCCTGGGTCAGATGCTATTGTTTTCTTGAAAGTAGCTGTTCACTCTTACTTGATTTAATGGTTATTGGCTATGCCAATGAAGTATTGATTTGGCTGGAATGAAGGTTGTCCCTACCTGCCTGCCTAACTCAAATCTCCCAAACCACCCAGTGGCCTAGTTTCCTCCACCTCCTCCCTAACCCTTGAGATGAGAGAAAGAAGTGAAGTCACCAGGGGTTTGTGGATGCCCAATTTATACCCTGTCCTTAACTGTCACCCTGGCACACACCCCGGGTTCTTTGCCAGGTTCTGTGTTCCAAAGTGGCAAACTGCTAACTTGTACCTACAGAAAATGGCTGCCCATTTCTGCATATCACAGAATCCAGTCTGTGAACATGAGCTCCCAGTTGGGGAAGTGGCAGCAGAATAGGTCTTATCTGATATTTTACTAAAGATATTGTCTAAATTAGTTACTTTAACTTTTATTATTATTTCTGTTTCTTTCTTTGAATTATCATCTTGAAACTTTTCCATAGTTTGAATTTTACCATTTGAAAAAAATGCCAAAAGTTTTGATATTTTTTGCTTTATAATATAGTTTATAATCTATAAAGTTAAAGCTCTTGCAGTCCTAACTTTTTCATTATTTCCCTTACTATTCAAGATCTTTCCTTCCTCTAAATAGCATTTTCTATTACTTTACCTAGTTTTTAAAGGATGCATTTGGTAGTCTGCTCATTAAAGTGTTAAATATGTAAATTAGCTTTGGGAGAATTGTCATTTTTATTATATTGGTACATTATTATTATGAACACTGAGCTATTTAAATTATTCATTAGATCATTAATGAATTCTATGTAATTGAGTCTACACAAATTTTAAATGTGCTATTATAGACTGAATTCCAAATATTTTATCCATTTTTTAGTTTGTTTGAATAAGTTTTTTTTACTATTATTATCTCCTGGGTTTTGTAATTATTATATAGAAAATTTGTCGATTTTAGTGAGTTTATATTAAGTCTTAGAACTTTGCTGAAGCTATTGTCTCAGTTAATTACTTTGCTGATTCTTTAGCACTTTCTAAGTTTTTCTTTTTAACATTTCTAACATTCCATTAGCAAATAGGCAAAGTATTATTTCATCTTTGCATTTAATTTCATTCTTTATGTTATTGATATTACTTTCATTTTAGAACGAAAACAAATGAAAGTGGGCAAAAAAGTCACCTGACTTTACTCTTGTGTTTATTGGGAAAGCTTCTAGCTCTCTCTCTCTCTCTCTCTCTCTCTCTCTCTCTCTCTCTCTCTCACTCCCCTCCCTCCCTCTCTCCTTTTCTCTCCCCTCTCTCTCTGTAAATATATATATTTAAGCAGATAATTGTTTCATGTTAAAAAAATCTGTTCAGATCTAATTGGAGCTTTTTAATCATAAATTAGTTTTGTTAAAAATTGTTCTTTAAAATAATAATTATGTGATTTTGGCTATTACACATTAATATGATGAATTCTATATTTTTTCTCTAATGTACAATTATTCTTCTGTATTTGATAGAAATTCATTCAGGTCAAAGTAATATTTTTGATAAATTTTTATCCAAATATATTTATGTCTTAGAATTTTATTTAAAAATTTAAATAAATACCAATTAGTGCTATTTTTCTACAGCTCTTTTTCAGTTATATTTCCCAAGTTTAGTTACTGCAATTGTATAGTAAAACATATTTAGAAGAATGCTTTCTTTCTTTTTGGGAGGGGTAATTATTTGAGGAACAAATTAATCATGTTTTAAAAGTTTGATATAATTAACCTATAAATAATCCATTAAGGCCCGATATTTGTAACCATTACCCTTACTTTATAGTTTCCTTATCAGTTCCTCTACTTCATTTTTTTTTGAGATTTGATTACTTATTTTCAATAATGGATATCTTCTTATTTTGGGTAATATACATGTACACATTTATTCATGTATATAATACACATGTAAACAAGTATTTTCACACAGTGTACTATTTCCTTTGAAATAGTTCTGTTTACTATATAATGAGTTGTGATCATTCCTTTTATTTCCATTTTATTTCATTTTGTTCATTTTTGTTAATTTAAATTTTTTTTAAAAACACAAATTAGTTAAAATTATATCAATTATTTGAGGGTTTTCTAGTGAATAAAATTTTAGAATCATCAGTGCCATAACATTTTTTTTATTTCTAATGTGTATATCCTTTTTGAATTTTAAGATTGTTTCAAGAGGTTTTTTTTTTACATTTTTACAATTTTACACATTTAGTTCATTAAAACTTTTTTAATTTTGAGAATATAGTTTAACTATATCTTCTGAAGGTTAATATGACATTTTGTTATCAGTCTTTCACATATGTATAATTTCTCCCCATAAGTTTTTCTTTTTCATCCAATCTTTCTTAAACTTACATTCATAAATTTCCACTTATATCTCATTCCTTTATATTTCTGCAGAATAAATTCATGAATATAACACTATATTATTGCCTATAAACATTTATGCGATTTTTTTGCCTTTCTATTTTGACTTGTGATCAATAGGTGTCCTAATAGATTTTCCATTTTTGAGTGCCATATTGTTATAAGACAGCATGTTTTTAGTGATTACATTCTGAATGTACCATTATTATTTTAATTCTAAATTCTCTACCATTTTGATCAGTTCTATATTTCTCTTTATTTCTTTTTTAAACATATCCTTCTAGCTAGAATGTTAAAATCTTTTACTATAGATAATATGATTTTATTTATTTATTTTATATATTACAACATATTGCAATTACTGATTTTTGAGATTTGACTCACAAAGTAACAATTATTTCATATTCACATTTTGTTCTATGTAAGCCTTTGTTGGTTATATGAAATTCTTTTAAGCAACTAATTGTAGGACTTTCATTTTTCACCCATATGCCACTTTTTTTTTATTTTGATCATTTAATCTATTAGCAGCAAAAATTATGATGGACAGCTTTCTGTTTTCTTCCAATTCTGATTCTTTTAAAAACGTTTTTAGTAACTTCTTTTTTCAAGTGAGTTAGAATGCAGTCTTGAAATATTTTGTATTTGACAACAATAACACTGATTTATATAGAGATGATTTTTTAAACTGTTGTCTTTTATTCTTTTCCATCATGTTTTGCTCTACTTATCATTCGTTTCTAATAGGTTTTATTCCACTCATTTCTTCTTCGTTTCATGTTCATTAATCTCTCTTTGGCTTCTTTGGAAAGACTCTCTACTATAGATCCCCCACAACCCTGCAACTAGTATACATATTGAGTTTTATTTTTAAAATGAGATTTACTAAGATGAATTAATCCTTAAAATCTTATCTGATGATTATCATCTAATTTTTGAATTATTTTTGGAACTCCTTACCTTTATTCTATATTCTCTTGGAATTCTATAGGATTTCTATTTCATTGGGTATTGGTTGTTTTCTTTGACTTATAATATTTGTTAAGAGAGATTTGGGGTAAATATTACTCTTCAACATGCTTTTCAATCTTAATCATTTTCTATTGACTGATCATCATATATTGTTTTTTTTTTTTTTGTTATCTTCCTCTTGAAACCTGTGATGTTGCATTTTTTTCCTCCTCATGTTCTCTACCTCTCATTTTCCATTTCCCATTTTTTTGGGGTGGGTATAACCATGGGATTACAATGAAAAATTGCTATAGGAATTTCCATCATTGAGCAATAATTGTGTTCACTAGCCTCAGTTGCTTCCCAGATATTCTTTGTGAAACAAGAAAATATCTTCTAGGTTTTGTTTCATTTTCTTTAGTTCTGGTGTAACCATTCATGTTTACCTTCTTCACCAATTCTCCAGGTATGTGTTTCCTTTCCTTTCCATAGAAAAATAAGTATTTGCCTTTTTTTTTCAAATTGATCAGGAATTGGGGAGGGGGTGTCTAGAGACAATCTCTATTTACTCCAGGTAGAAGATAAAACACTTTCTTCTATATTGCTAGTCAGCATCAAAGTCAATAGCTGTTTGGGAAATAGGGTGGTAATAGTAGTTTTAATGAACAAAGTTGAAATGTATTGGCAAAATCATCGAAACAGGATAAGTCAAAAATATGGGTCACAGGAATAAACAAATGTGATGGTTTTTTTTCGTTTGGTTGGGGTTTTTTTATGCCTCACTCCTAGGAGTATGAGGGGAGGTGGGTGAAGTACTGAGTGAGCATTCAAAGGATTCTCATTTTCTTATGTTAATTCTTAAGGAATTTATCTTGGAATTCTCTCTCTTTTTCTGTCTCTGTCTCTTTCTCTCTGTCTGTCTGTCTCTCTCCCTCTTGGTCCTAAGGAGTCAACTGTAATTGCTCTATATCTAATATATAATTTCCCTTTGGGAGGATTTTTGAGAGTTAGTGGGAATTAGGAAATAAAGTTGTTTACTCTTTCATGTTGCTGGACTCTTTTCTCAACTTAATCATTAGCTCCTTGAGGATAAGACATCTGTATTCTCTATTTTCACTCAGTTCTTTGCACACAATGGATAATTACCAAAATAGAATTCCAATAGTAGAAATAACTTCTAATGAAATCTTGTCTAAATCTCTGCATGAATTATGAATCTTTTTCAGGACATCTATATAATTGATTGTCCAGATGCTATTTGAATAACTAGAGTGAGGATGAGTCTGTGCTTCAGAGAAATAGCATGACACAGTAGAAACATCACTGCACTCGGATCCAAGAACGTCAGGGTTCAAATTTTCACTCTACAATTTTCTTTTTGTGACTATTCAGTTAAATTCTCTAAACCTTACTTTCCACATCTGACAGATGGTGATATTTGCTCTGCCTGTGCCACAAGATTGTTATAAAGAAAACTTTATGTAAATCTTAAAGTGTTCAGAAATGGGAACTATTTAGCATTATTACATAGTACAGCAGTACATTGCATTTCATTGAGCTCTCACTGTTAAAAGCTGAAGCTGGTTTCAATTTGCGCATTGAAATAAAAGCTGTTGACAAACAAACTAACTGATATACTGATTGATTCTCAGGGACTTCAGGTTCTACCTAATAATATCAAAAATTTTCTGTCCTTTTAGGATGCCTATGAAGACAAATGAGATATTTTATGCAAAGGGCACTGAACTCCTTAGAAGAATGCTGCTAAATAAATTTAAACTGAAATTATATGTTCTTCAATAAATATTTAATTGGATATTCACAGAATACTCAGGAATCCATAAGAGATTTGAAGTAGAAAAAAACAGCCGCATTAAAGACTTTTAAGCCGAAAGCTCACCATATTCCAGAAGATAATTGAAACAATGGAATATATAAGTAGGGTAGCCTATTTTCTGGTGTAAGTCCTTTTAATAAAATTACTCTTTATAGGAAGAAAAGGCTATTCTTTTAAAGAAAGGCTATAAAGCATTCACGCCCATTTTAATTTTCCCAAAAAATACATTTAACTAGAGTTTAACAAAAAAGTAAAATTGGCAATGGACAAGTGCAGACTCAAGTATTTGGTCAGAGATACACGTGTTGTTTTTGTTGTTGTTATTCAGTTGTTTTTCAATTGTGGCCAGCTCTTTCTCACTCCATTTGGGATTTTCTTGGCAAAGATAGTTCTTAATCATGTGCTTCTCCACATCATTTTGCAGAGAAGGAAAATGAGGCAAAGAAAGTTGTGACTTGCCCATGGTCACACACACACACACACACACACACACACACACATACACACACACACACACACAGAGTAAGTCTCTGAGTCTTAATTTGAACTGAGATCTTCCTGATTCCAGGCTTGGGATTCTATCCAATGGACCATCTGCTGTCTTATTCAACTTTTAATTTCCCTGCTATTCAAAGATAACCTTCTCTTGGTAGCTATGTTGTGTAACTTCTGCCACGACTCCATAACATATTGTCATGAAGTTCTGACTGCAAATTCAGTGCCCATCTCCCTCCTCCCCCTACTCTCCTACTCTCCAACACACATACACTATATCTGGGGCAATTAGGGGCACGGCTAGACATAGAACACAAATCTTGACCAGGTCATGATAAAAATAGAAAGTCTTGTAAGTTAGTGTACAATGTTATTTCCACTATTCATGACTATTTTCTAAAGGTAAATTCCAGAGAATATTTCATCCATCAAATGGTTTATAAACCAGGAAGTATTTGATTTATTACATGGTCTAGAAGTTAGGCTGCCCTGAAGAGATGGTCACATAGCTCATTCCTAGAATAAATCATGTATCCTAATTCTGAAATTCATTTAGAGGATTTGATCAGGAAGTTTAATAGTTTCATTTTAATTGAAGACAAACTGAAGCTCATTCTTTAGGTTATAATTCAAATGTCACCTCTATGAAGTAATCAGATCAAAAGGAAATCAGTCAAGATTTAAATCTGGGTCTTTTGACTCCACAACACATTTCTCATTCTACTATATACCACAGTTTACATAAGAAAATGTCTTAATTTCTTGACTTTAGTAAAAGGAGGAGACATATATACATATATATATATACATATGTATATATATACACATATATATTAGAATAGTGCCATTAAATGCATGTATTAAGAAGGTGTAAAAAAAAGAAATTGAAATAGATGGTCTAAAGGATCACAGAAGATCCAGAATCCCAAGCTATAATGTTGGGTTCTATTTCCTTGTGTTTATCATGGTCACTCACTGTCCTACCTTCCATCTTTGGTCTCCTTACTAGCAAAGGTCCTTGAAAACAACTAGGACCTATAAATTCCTTCCCATGGAAGCACAGTCTTTTCCAGAAGGGGTGGGAAGGAGAAAGAAAGAGGAAAGAGGATGAAGGAGGGAAGTAAAAAGGATTTTATATGCCAGACACTTAAACATTTTACAAATATTATATCATTTGTTCCTTCAGTGACATTGAAAGTTATTTGCTTTTGTTGATCTATATTAGAGTTGAGGAAGAATGCTATTATACAACTTTCACCAAGTCAAAGAGTAAGTCTAAGATTCTGAGGTTTGCTTTGAACATTCCTTCTGAGACCAATTACTCCATCCATTATGTCACTCAGTTCCCTTACCCTGGAAGAAAACATGCTCATTTCCCATGAATGAAATTTGTTATAAAGTCATGTTGTTTCTTTTGGTTTTGGTTGCTGGTGACAAGAAAAACTCCATCTTTCATTTCTGGGAGATTCATCTTTTTCCAATAATGATTAAACTGAGCTTTGCTGGTCATGCAGCTCTATTTGCTTTAGGAATATGCAGTTCTGTTGTTTTTTGTCTGATTTCCAAGTCTTGCAATATTTGTACTGCTATCCCTCCATAGTTGAAGACCTTCCTGACTAATTAGGGCAAAGTGTCCAATTGGATTTTGCTATTTACATATTTAGAATTTAGAAGCATAATTCACACCAACACTAAAGCACTGCCCCAATTTCTCATTGCGAGGAACTGTAGATTCAATCAGTTACTGCTTTATGATTTGCATTCATATTTTCCTGGCATTATATTTGTTTTGATGGTGTTCTATGTTGCATATGCTAACTTTATAGAACCTTTTCAAGGTCCATTATTATTAAGTGCAGAAAATTTATGTATTCTTTCCAAGTTAAAGGTTGCTTATTTTTTACCAAATATTATTCTCTATATTTTTGAGCAAAAATCTATTTTTCTCTTTTTCAAGTCTTTGTTTTTTGAAGTTAACTCCTTCAGAAGGTTACTTTCTGAGTATATTCTCTCTCTCTTTTTAAACCCATTCCCTCTGTCTTAGAATTGTGTCATTTGGAATTAATATATTTGTTCTGAGGCACAGGAGTGGTAAGGGCTAGGTATTGGGGGTTAAGTGACTTGCTCAGGTTCACATAGCTAGGAAGTGTCTGAGGCCAGATTTAAACCTAGGAACACCCATCTCTAGGCCTGGCTCTCAATCCACTGTACCACCCAGCTGCCCCCTTGAGTATATTCTTTTTGAAGAGACTCAACATTCATATGTATGCTTTACCAAAGAAAGTATTCTTTCCCTTCCCTATGTGATGGTTTCTGTTTTGGAGGCTAGATTTTTTTTCTCTCTTTAGACTTATTTTTGTCAGCTTCCTCCCCCCCCATTTTTCAAAATTTGCTATTGACTTTATATTCTTTATTCCTTCCCCCTTCCATAGCTGTAAATTGATTTTTTTTCCTACTCAGATTCATGAGAATGAGTGTATTCATGATTCTCTGGGGGTTGTGAGGACCTAATTAATACTGCAATAAACTACATCAGAAAGTAGTTCTGTTAATAGCTTCCTTTCTTCCATACTTGGAAGACCTATACCTTCTATAGAGATTTCTGCTGCCATCCGTTCTGCCTTCTCCAGCATTTGTATGCGATTCTGGCTAGTTCAAACCATTGTTTTGCCTCTAGGTTGTGGGTAGAGATTTCTTTGTAGTAGAGTCTGGAGTTTTCAGGCAAAGCCATCTTCAAATAAATCCTTGAAAACAGGCCTTTAAGATTGTTTGCACTCTGTGCATTCTATGTTTTGGGCTGGTTCATGCTGGGAGGGCAAATGAAAGCTTTAAGTATTTAAGTTCTGGAGAATTTATGTCTTCATATTTAATTGAGTTTTAGGTATTGTAGGCTTTATTTATTTTATCCACTTTTGATATTTTTGATTTGAAGAATCATGAAGAAGACAGTTACTCTACCATTTTGCTAATCACAGAGTTCAATGGAATTGAATTGACTTGCCCAAGGTCACACAATGATTTAGTGGCAAAGCTCTCAAGTCAGGTTCTGGTCCAGGGCTCTTTCTACAATTTCAGGAAATGTATGTGGATAAAGGTCAATAAGAATGCAATAAAAAACAGAGCTGCAATTTTATTTCTCTCTATCCTTGGCTGCTGTAGTGAGGAATTCCAATTTGTGAAGTTCAAATATACTCCCTTCTATTGTAATAAGAAGGTTTTAGTTAGTTTCATGAACTGTACCCAATAATTCTAGGAGCTATAGCTAAGCTAGGATTCAAATGACTTTTCTTTTCAATAAAATTATTCCAGCCAGTTCATTTTAACATAGGAATTCAATCTTTAGCAGGTAAAAAATTCATAAAGTTAAACTTCTTTCCCATTGAAGAGGAGTTGTTATATTTTCTTTATATTTCACATTTTATACAGTTAGGAATAAAGAAAAGTTGAAGTAGAGATAGAGTTTACTGTAAAGGACAGTTGAGAAGTTCTAGGGAGTGGGGAAAATATATATAAAAAGTCAATTTTTAATTGCTTAGTCATATCATTTTGGTACATAAAACTTATCCAAATGTGATTCTTCTGGCTTTTACTAATTGATCTGTAATGTCTGATTCATCATGTGGGTAGAAGTTTTCTTAAGACTGCCCACTTAGTTTGTGGAATGTAAGAAGCCTATTTTCTTTGACAATGTATGAGTCAATATTTTGATTTAGTTTAATTGAATTGATTTTCTGCCATTTGTGCTAATTTTGGCCTGACAATTAACATGAAGAAAACAGAAATTCTGCACCAGCCAACATAGCATCGACCTTACATGGAACTATCAATTAAGGCAAGTGGAGAAATTTTTGCATGCTATGTGTAAGTGACCTTGGTTGGCAATTTACTTTCCAAGGGTGTCCAGAGAGATCAGGAGGTTGGTGCACTAATTCCCAAATTAGCTCAGTGTTTGGGAGGCTCCAAAGGAAAGTGTAGGAGAGAAGAGGTATTGGGCTGCCTACCAACCTGAAGGTCTACAGAGACATTGTGCTGATCTCATTGTTGTATGCCTCTGCAACCTGGATGGTCAACCAAAACCATGGCAAGAAATGCAATCATTTCCTTTTTGATTGTTTTAGGAACATGTGAGGAAAATTACCTCCACCTCATTTGATGTCAGCAGATGGTGTCCCCTGATGACAGCCTACGCATCTGTCGTCAGCCTAAGTGTCCCCTGTGCATCCCCAGCATCAGCCAGAACATCAGTGTATAATACCACTATGGAGGGACGGGCTTGGGGGTATATTAGTCCTCTGCCCAGAAGCCTGAGGCTTCCCGAGGTCTTTCTACTTCCATGTTAAAACTAACTAGGGGCCCACTCTGCTGCCGGCTAAATGGAGATGATATATTAATCCTTCTTTAAGAAGGATCTATTTCCTCTCTCTGTTCTCACCTTCTCCTTTCTATTAAAAAAATATTTTAAAAATCTCAGGCCAGACTCACAAATTTTAACAAGAAGAGTCTGAAGATCCTCTGGCAAGAGAAGGCACCAAATGGGGTGTCACTTTCTTGAGTTGAACCAACAAGTGCAAAAAATGCAACTACTACAGAGAGTTCTGACCACATTTGAATGTCAAATATAAGATTGCCTAAAAGACTCTTAAGAAGAACTTACACACAACAAGCCCTCAACTGGAGGTGAGAAGTGATACAAGGACATTCTCAAGGTCTCTCAAGATTTCTGACAAACTTTAATAACAATTTTGAGAAATGGAAGATGCTAGCACAGAGTCATCCTGTATGGAATGTACACATCAAAGAAAGTGTACTTCATGAGCAAAACGGAATTTCTACAGCTCAAAAGAAACATGAGATACACAAATTTCAAAACATCTCTGTCTCAAATGTTCTGTCGGGCTATTTGTGCCTCATTTGTGGTAGAGCCTTCAGAGTTCATATATTTTGATCAGCCAGAGTCAGACACACTGTATGTTGGTGACATAGTGATGTTATTTTGGTCTTCTTCAAATACAATGAATCACAACCAACAAACCAAAAAAGTAATCTGTGACTACCTATTTGTTTATTTGGAAGTGGAAAAACATATCCTCACAGACAAAGACAAATGGATAAATGGAAAATTAAATTATCAAGTGGGTCATACAAAGTGTATAGCTCATAGTTTTAATAAATACTAGTTGACACTGTGGTGGATATCTAGAAAGCAAGATCTCAATGACTCAAGCAACTGTTTAATCAGGAAGAATGTAATGAAAAGTATCTTAGTGTCAGGTATAGAGAGCTGGCCTTGAAAACAAGAAGACCTAGTCCCACTTCTGGGACTTGAACAACATAATGGTTGCATGACACTGAACAAGACAGTGAACCTCACAATGCCCGAGGCTACTCTTTCAAACTATGAATTGAAGAGAAGTTGCTAACCTGAATTTATAGAGATAAAGAATTCCTCATCTTATTTTCCTGTGATTATTAAAAATTCAAAGAATTCGAGTTCCAGGTCAGAAAAATCAATTTATTGATCAGGCTAGCAATAACCAATAAATTAATTGGCCAGTGATTTCTCTCGGTGATGAAAGACAAAGTCCTACAATATCCTGAGAAATTAAATACAATTTCTGAGACTCATTATTTAGCCTTATCCCAAGAGAGCCCAACCTATCTCTAATTGCTAAATGACTATTGAGGATGTAGTCCAACTTTCTCTCAGCCCTTCTCTGATTCCTTGAGTGATGATGGAAAATCACATGCTTGGGCTTTATGATCAAGTTCTATCTAGTTAAGAGTGATATTGTCCATTCACTTCAATGCAGAACTCAAGGACTTCATCCTGTTGCTCATAGATACATCTGGTCTAAGCTGGCTTTATTTATCAGGCAAGAAAGAACTCAAAACCTCCCTTTATAAATGCCCTACAAAAATGATTCTCTAGGGTGGGAGATATAAGAAGCATTCTTTGAATTTGTTACGTACAAAGGAATGAAGAAAGGTTTAAAGTACATATCTGAACCTTACTTCAAAGCCCAGAAATAGAAATAACTTAATATATTAGAAACAAATCTTTTTATTCCCATACTAATAAAATAATAGGTCTTGCACAAGTCCCTTTTCCTACTACATATGAGACACTGTTACTTAATGGATATGCAAAGACAAAATGAAGATAATCCCTCACCATAAGGAAGTCATATTTTATGAGGAGAAATAACATGTAAAGATAGAGACACATATGGGTGCATACACAAATACACATATATACAAAATAAATAAAAGTTAGATTCAAGTTATTAAAGGAGAATGTGAGGAGGACACTAGCAAGTGGGGATATCATTGAAGGATACATGTATGAAGTAGTGCTTGAGTTGAGCTGTGAGAGAGCCTAAACCAGAACAAAGATCATTAAACTTCCTGGGGCAACATTTCTAAACTCAATGACATAGAATTCATACAGGTAGATAAATGGTGCAATACAAAGAATACCGAGCCACGAATCAGGAACATTTAGGATCAAATAAAGCCTTAGAAACTTACTAGCTATGTAATTCTTGACAAGTCACTTAACCTCTATCTATCTCAGTTTTCTAACCTGTAAAATGGAAAGATGAGTAAATGAATAGAATAATGCAGAATCCTAGCAACTACCACCAAGAGTTGTTGTGAAGATCAAATAAGATAATGTTTGTAAAGTGCTTAGGACTTTAGTGTATGACACATTTGTTATTGTTCATTTGTTTCAGTTGTGTCTGACTTTTTTAAACTGAGATTTTCTAGGCAAAGACATTAGAATGGTCTGCTGTTTCCTTCTCCAACTCAATTTACAGATTAAAAAAAAACAACAACCTGAGGAAAATAAAGTTAAATGACTTGCCCAGGGTCACACAGCTAGTAATTATCCGATGCAGATTTGAAATCAGGAAGATAAGTTTTCCTGACTCTAGACCCAGCACTCTATCCAATGCAGCACCTCACAGCACATATGGCACACAGCACTTAATAAGTAGCAGTTTCCTTCCATATTTCCTGGTGATTGACTCAAAATGAATCATGTTGTATGAGAACATTTTAATGCACACATAGGATTTACCTCTGTAATATGAGATATTCCAAGTCTACTTTCTAGTTTAACATATTAAAATTCCCTACTACACTAAAATTTTGGGATATCTGATATATACTTTATTATTTCAAGGATATGGAAATATGTATTGTATAATAACAAATTTATAACTTATATTATACTATCTGCTTTTTTGGAAAAGACAGATGGGTAACATAGAGAAAGAGAAAGAGAGCAAGAGAGAGAGAATAAGAGAGAGAGGGAGGGAAGGAGAGAGAGCAAGAGAGAGAACATATATTGCAAATTGTCAGAAAATAATTCCTTAAAATTGTGCTAATGTGTAATCTAAGAGAAAAAAATTAAAAATTAAAATTATGTGAATGGCAAAAATATTTACCAGGAATGACTTTTTTCAATATCAAAATGAACTTAAAATTCACTACTTTTCTCCAAAATTTTCTTATTTTTCTAAGAGGGAAAAGGAGAAAACATTTATAGCCAGGACATTCCATATACTCAGGCTTCTTTGGGCTCATATTTATGAATCTTCTTAAAACTTTTCAAGGTCAAAAGTATTCATTATTTAGAGGCAATTAGTTGGTTGAATGCATAAAGAACTGGACTGGACCTAGCATGAGGAAGATCTGAATTCATATCTGCCTCAAAAACTTACAAACTGTGTGAAACTGATCAAATCATGTAACCTCTTTTTGCCTTAGTTTCCTTCATAAAATGGAAAGCATCTACTTCTCTGGATTTTTATGAATTATAAATTAGATATTATTTGTAAAAGTGCCTAGCACAATGCCAGGTGTATAGTAGTTACGTATTAAATTCTTCTTTTTTTTCTTTCTTCAGTAGTTTGGGAAAGGCTGGCCTAAGCTATTTCAAGTTTCACAGATAACCATGAAGGCTTCCACTTTATTTTAACTACCATGACCTATCCACAATTCAAAGGCCATACTATAAAATTAGAAATATGCTATAGAAAATTTGCCTTCTCTCCTTAAAATTAGGGGGTGGGGATGATAATTTTGTTGTCTTCCAATTTTTATCTTATTTTTAAAAATTTTAATAAAAATAATCATTTCAACTCAAATATGCCTATCTATGCCCAGCTCATATAATTTGCCCATTCATACTTTAAAATAATTTTGTGGCTAAGAGGCTTGAAATAATTCCTTATTAAGTTTGTGATAAAATATTGATGGTAGAAAAAGTTCCTTTTTTGGTTATGACCTTTCATTGTTTGATTTCCAATTTTAAAGTCCACTAATGGCAACACATTCTATATTCTCAAAAACATTGAGTGTACATGGATAAAACTATCCATTCCATACTACACTCTCTATCTTTTCCTCCTCCAAAGAACTTCTTTGATCCTTCTTCAACCAATGTTATTAAATTTTCCTGTGTTAACTTTTTTATTTTATTTTATTTTTTGATCATTAGTCTAGGACCTTTTTATTACTCCAACCTCTCACAGACAGGGAAAAAGAAATCCAAAGAATTTAAGTGAAATCCAAAGTCACATAGATAGTAAGCAGCAGATCTAGGAATATATAATATATGGAAAATGCTCAGCATAGCATCTGGCATACAGTAGGCACTTAATGTTTATTCTCTTCTCTTTCTCCGACTCCTTATCCTATAGCCTGTTCACTGTACCATGGTGTCTTCTGGTTTTAAAATATTTTTTAATAAATGTGACTATATGAAATCTCATATTATGAGAGGCTGCTTTACATGGTGGAAAGAATGGTGGATTTGGCATCAGAAGATTTTGATTTTAATCCCAGCTCCGACATTTGCAACCTATGTGACCTGGGTAAGTCTCCTTAATGTTTTCAAGCCTTGTTTTCCTCATATTTTAAAATGAAGGAGTTAGATTAGATGACCTTTGAGGTCCCTTCCAACCCTAAATCTAGGATATAATAAAATTTTTCTTCAATTGTCTATCCATTCTATGTTAGATCATTTGGGAACTAAATGTCCAAATTGTAAGATATGAAAGTAATTCTGTGTTAACTTTTAAAAAAATCTCACTGTGCAGTTATGGGAAATTATCCTAAGGATCCTCTAACTAGAATATTCGACTGCGTGTGTTCGTGTTCCCTCAGAGAGACCATGCCTCCGCTTCTGCCATGGTCCTTCTTGCAGTTTGCTTCTTGTATATCAGTTTCTAGTGAAGTGTTGAGGATAGAGTTGATCTCTGATTCAGTCACTCAACATTTATCGAACACCGGCTTATAAACAACTCTTTCCAGAGGATTATGGCTGGCACTAAAAGATGTAGAGAAAGAAAAATCTCTTTGCTTTAAGAGGTCTTCTATTCAATAAGATAGACAGGCATCAGATTCTGCAATGCAAGTTAAAATGTAAGTGAACAAGAGAAACAATGAATACTGTGATGTGTGAGGACTGAAAAGAAAATCTGACTCTCTGATCTCTTTTTAAAACTTTATTAAAAGAAAAAAAAAACACCCAAGTTCCCTGACTGAAGTCAACTAGAGCCCCAGCCTCCTCTGAATCTTCTCAGATTCAAAGGCTCCTCCTACGTGCAGAATTGGTCCTTATATAGACCAATCACATGCCCAGAAGTAGGGGTGTGGTCTCTCCCCTGCACAGGACTGGTCCAATTCAAGACCAACCCCATGCCAGGAAATAGGGGCGTGGTCCCACCCCTAGCATGGGATTAGTCAACTCAAGACCAATCCCACATCAGGAAGTAGAGGGGAGGGGCCCCTAGGGCATGCTGGGAGAGGTAGTTCCCTGACGTGCATAATCTTTTAAAAGCTACAGATGTCAAAGGAAAGAGAGGGAGACCTTAGTGAACATTGCTAAGGTACAATAATAAGGAAAGCTGAATGGAGTATTTGGCATTTGACTTACTATTACATTCTTCAATGGGTTAAACTCAATGAGGAAGCACAAGAGTATATCAAAAGGCAGCTCAGATCCAAGCATGACTCCCTTGAGATACAATTTGCTACTTCTGACTTTAGAAATCTTGCCCAGTAGGACAAAGGGCTATTTCTATATCTGACGTCCTGTCACGCCACTCACAAAAGAAGATTCATAGTATAAAAACTGCACTATGTGGTAGACTAAAGTATACAACATATGGTCCTGCTCTGAGATATTACTAAACAATAAAAGAATATTATTTTATTGTTTAAAAATACTGGATGAAAGGATTCATAAAGAAAAGAAGAACAGGGGCAGCTAGGTAACTCAGTGGATAGAGTGCCAGGCCCAGATATGAGAGGTCACGGGTTCAAATCTAGCCTTAGACACTCCTAACTGTATGACCGTAGGCAAGTCACTTAAACTCAATTGCCTAGTCTTTATAGCTTATCTGCCTTATAATATGAATTTAATATTGATTCTAATACAGAAAATAAAGGTTAAAAAATAAAGGATAGCAAAATAAGAGGAAAAATTTTCTTTCATATGCACAAAGGTTGATTTTCCCAAAAATTACCATCCTGTGTCTAGGAGAAAAAACATGAACAGAAAGTACATGTGGCCTAAAAACACTGAAACTACCTTTTTGATTATAGAACCACTACCACATCAGGTCCAGATATGCATATGTTGTATATTTAGGAGAGACAGAGACAGAGAGAAAGAAAGAGACAGAAACAGAGAGAAAGAGACAGAGAGACAGGGAGAGGGAAAGAGAGACAGAGCCAGAGAGAGAGAGGAAGAGAAGGAGGGAGGGAAAGAGATAGAGGGAGAGTGAGACAGCGACACAGAGAGAGGGAGACAGAGACAGAGACAGAGAAGGAGGAGGAGAGAGGGAGAGAGAGACAGAAAGAGAAAGAGATTCTTCAAAAATTAGTTTTTTAGGGAAGCAATAGAGCATTTTCAGCATACTTGAAAGATCGACTTTTCTTTCTTTTTTTTTTTTTATTTTATTTTTTAGAAAAAATTTCCATGGTTAAATGATTCTTACTTTCCCCTTCACACCCCCAATCTCCCTCTCCCATAGCATTTCCACTGGTTTTAACATGTGTCATCAAGGATTGACTTTTCTAAGTCACTAGTGAGTAAGAACTATAACTTATATACTTCTCATATATTCTACATGGCTCCTAGGTCAGGGCTGGGCCCATGGTAGCATTTTAATAGCAACTAAAAAAGCTGATTGTGGAAGAAAGAAGACCTGAGTTCAAATCTTGCTTTAGACAAATACACACTGTAGGATCTTTGGCAAGTCAATTAATCTCTCTTAGGCATAGTTTCCCTCATCTTTAAAATGGGATAAACATCTCCAATGTTGTGGAAATCAAATGAACTAATCTGTGTAAAACAATGCAAAATGTAAAACTTTATAAATACTAGTTATTATTATTTTCCAAAAAAACCTAGAACTCCATCTCCAAATATCTGTGAGAGTAATATGTGAAGATATCACCAGAGGGGCAGCTGGGTGGCTCACTGGATGAAGAGCCAGGCCCAGAGACAGGAAATCCTGCATTCAAGCTGTGTGACCCCGGGCAAGTCACTTAATCCCCATTGCCTAACCCTTACCACACATCTGCTTTAGAACCAATACACAGTATTGATTCTAAGGTGGGGAGTAAGGGCTTAAAAAAAAAAAAGACATCACCAGACTTCCAAAATTCTACAGACCCAACATCCAGTTTTTTGGTTTTTTCTTTGTTGAATTGTTTTTTATCTTTACCTCTAAGTATGCACCTTTTCCTGACTTCATTATTTTTTGACAGTGAAACTATGCAATTTCTTATATTCTAAAAGTTGCTGTTCTCTCAATTTTTCCTTTTCTTCTCTATTTTGAATTGAATTTAACCTTAAGTTGTAATTGTCTAACATAGCTGCAATCATAGTGAGTTCTAGTGATGAACACAATATATTACTTCTCTATTTCTTTTACCATCACTCAAGCACAGGCTTCCTGCCTTGCTGCCTCCTATCTTTCTCTCAGCTCTTACTTGATACTGTGAATTTGGTCAAGTAACTTAACATCATGGATACAAAGAATGCACAGAATCACTAGACGGGCCAGTATGTGGAAACATGTCAGGTAAGGAAACTGAGGCCAAGAGAGGTTAAATGTCTTGCCTGATATTTCACAGATGCAACGAGATAATGGAATAATGACTTGAATCCAATTCTACCCACTCCAAGAACTGTGTGTTTTTTTTACTCTATGAATTCTCTGTTTTATCATTTGTAGAAGTGGGTGGTTTGACTAGCTAATCCATAATGTTCTCTTTTCATCTTTAAAATCTTGGATTTTTGAAACAAGGTAACTATTTTCATCATGTATTTCTATAGAGATTTCCTTTTCCATAGTGTTTTCTTGACAATACTATCAGTAGTAAAAATGTCAGAACCTACAAATGACAGATTAAGATGTCAGATGGAGAGAACTTGCAATATAGCCAGGAAGATGAGGGTTCAAGACCTGCCCCTGGTATATCATGGCGGCATTATCCTGACAAAGCAGCCTTAAATTTCACTGGCCTATATGACCCTCAAGACTTTTATATTCACTAAATACGCTGACTCCCACAAGTAGAGTAAATTTAATTATCTGGGAGTTTTCTATCCTGATGGAAACCTTGTCTAATTGCTCTTCCACTTCCTCTAACAGATTAAGAAATTGAGGATAAGCAGGGGTCAATGAGTTGTTCATATTCATACAACTAGGAATTTTCTATGGCAAAATTCAAATTTCCCCTGAATAAAGGATGAACATTCATTTGTACTTCAACTTCATATTTCTCCACATAATGTATGCATAAAACATTCTACATAAGGTGGTTTTAAAGAACTTTCTAAAAGGCAAAGCTCTATTTTAAAATTTTTTCCATATTACTTAAATATGATTTTAAATATTTTTTTCTGACATTTTGCAATTTATGTTCTCTCCTTCCTTCCCACCCTCCCCAGGAAGGCAGGTTGCACACGTGTTCTCATGCAATACATATTTCCATATTTGTCATATTGTGAAACTACATATTGCTTATAGTAGAAAAAAATTCCTGGAGGAAATAAAATGAGGAAAGGTATACTTCAAAGTGCATTCAGTCTCTGTGACTGCAATGGAGGTGAGTATACTTTTTCATTATGAGTCTCTTGGAGTTTTCCTGGATCCTTTCCTTGTAGATGATAGTAAAGCCATTCACAGTTGATACTATTGTTACTCACTTGGTTCTGCTCCCTTCATCTTCATAAATCTCTATTTTAATGTCAGCTGTTAATGTGGTTGATAATATTGTTTCTATAGGATTAAGGTTTGCTTTTTTAGCAGAAGGAATGGTCTGCCATCTTATGGCAAGATTTTGGACAGAGTCAAAAGAGTGAAGTTATTTGGAGCCAACAAAACATCTCATTGCAGCCCCTATAATTGTCTTGTATGCAACTACAGTCTTCAGAACTCAAACACAGATCTCTATGCATCAGGCTGGGTCTGGAGCTAAATAATTAATCTAAGTCATTATAATGCAAACTGTCTAATCTGACCTGAATGACACCTCATGAACATATAAAATACCAATTACTCACAGAATCACAAAATCTCAGAGTTGTAGGAGGATGCACAGGTCATCTAGTCCAACCTGTATCTGAACAAGAATGTTAATTAGAATTTAGAAGTCAAATTCAATTGCAGTCTCACCTTTGGTTATAGTTTCATTAGGCTCTTACGCTTTAAAAAATTCTCTCATGTAAGCTTTCTCTATGAAGAAAATGATCAATATTTACATGTGAATTATTCAGAAGTAATCATAGATAAGATCTGTCTCACACCCAAACGTGCATACACACACACACACACACACACACACACACACACACACACACACACACACACAAGCTGGAAGTAACCTTCGCAATCCTTTTGTCCATTCCTAATTTTCTATAAAGGGAAAAAATGAAAACCAGAGATCTGGGTTTAAGTCCCAGTTTTGCCAGTCTGTGAATGTTGAGCAAGTTATTGACCTTCTTTAGACTTCAGTTTCATTATCTGTAACATGACAGGGTTTATCTCCAAGCCTGATCCCAGCTCTGAAATACTGTGATTTGCTTTCTAAGGTTCGGTGGCCTGTCCAAGGTCACCTAGCTAGCTGATGACCAAGCAAAGTTTGAGAACCCAAGTCTCCTGATTTGTGGTTTGATGGTTTGTCCCATTACAGCCCAGCTGCCTTCATTGATATATTTTTTTCCACTAAATATTAATCTGGCAATTTCAAGAGGAGACAATTCTCCAAGGTAGGGACAAAAATAAGCTATGCCAATTAATAGGCACTAACTGGCTGCATTTATCCCTGCAGGGCTGAGCCTCAGGCAATTTTGTCACATTTTAATATTTTTGTTCTTTATCAAGAAAACATTTTTACAGCCAACTGAATCCCAGGCTCACTGGTGTATTCCTGTACAGCCTATCATCTCTCCTCTGCCCAGCTTGGATTTACTCCAAACTGACATGTCAGCACTGAACACAGAGAAGGTTAATGTGCTGGTAGGTCTGGTGGATGCACCACCATCCTGATAAAATAAACACCAATTACTCAGGTTTGATTGTCCAGAAGCCTTATCAGGGCTGTACAGGTGCGAGTTGGGAAACCCACCAAAACAGTTTTCTTCTCTTTGTTTACAGACATCCAGGCAAGAGGTGTATACCCTCTGCGGACATTTAAAGGAGGAGGGCAGAGTTCCTTTTTGTTAATTCCCCATTCCATTCCATTGCTTTACATTTACAGGCATGTATTAAGCACCTACTATGCACTTCATTAGCCAATGGAGGGATTAATGAAAGTGAATAAAAAGGTAATAAACACACTAGAACTATTTACACATAAGTTATCTTATTTGGCCATGTCCTTCCTATTTAAGCATACTTGTAGTTCATAAAACCAAATAAGAATTCCACAGCCCAGTCACTGATTTATTCAGTCAATATTTATTGAGTGGATACTAATTCCTTAGTAATACCAAGTCATGGGATCCCATTAGTCTGACATTTCTTAATAGAATCCTACTAGATTTTAAGTCTCTCAAGGACAGAGATTATGCTTTCTTAATGTATATATCCTCCTATCACAGCTTTGGGACATAGAAGGTTCCCAGTTTGAATTCTCCCTTCTGGACATACTGCTGGACCACAACCAGAAAATCATAGGGCCACCTGATTTCTACATGAGTGATCAAAGGAACCTATATCTGCCTTCTTATTAAGGTAAACTAGATTGATGATGATCTACAGCCTAAATTCAATCCAAATCAACAAGTATATTTATCAAGAACAGTATCAGGTGAGACATTAATGGCTTGGCAGAAAGTAGTTTCAGTAGAATGATGTGGAAAGATGGTTCTCAATGATGTTGAATAGTGAGAAATGGAAGTGAATGTAGAGGACCGATTACAATATCTGCTTAGAGCCTTCTCTAATATTCCAAGTCATCACATACCTTTACCACTTTAGGCCTCATATGAAATTTTGTTTGTACTTTTTTTTTAAACCCTTACCTTCCATCTTGGGGTCAATACTGTGTACTGGCTCCAAGGCAGAAGAGTGGTAAGGGTTAGGCAATGGGGGTCAACTGACTTGCCCAGGGTCAGCTGGGAAGTATCTGAGGCTGGATTTGAACCTAGGACCTCCCATCTCTAGGCCTGGTTCTCAATCCACTGAGTAACCCAGATACCCCCTGGTTTGTACTTTTTGATGAACTTATATTATCATGTATTATTTTCATTATATTTGTTTTCACATGTACTTTATCCCATTATTAAGTGATAAAAACCAATGAAGGCAGGAGCTATGTTTTGAAATGCAGTTTGGTTTATCAATTAATGTTAGACTCAGAATCAGGAAGTCTTAAATTTATATTCTTTCTCAGAGACTTACTAGGTATATGACCCTGGAGAGGCTATTAAATTTCTTTTAGCCTTAGATTCTTCATTTGTCAAATGAGATATTAATTAATAGCACTTACCTCACAGAAAAATTGGAAAGATCAAATTGATGTTGTTGTATAAAGGTTAGCTCTGCTTATTACTATAAGATATTCACATAGTGCTTTAGGATTTTTAGTATTTCTCCTCCTAAATAAACCCAAACCAGTGCAATAAAGATAAAGACTAGATTCCCCTATCTCATTGTCAATGAGAACTCCTAAATGTGGAAATTCACTCTCCAAAGCAGGTCATCAGCTTCTCTGAATTATATAATCTTAGAGAATTCCCAAGAGAACCAAAAGTTTGCAACTTGGCCTGAGGACCTCCAACCAGTATGTTTCAGACTTAGGACTTGAATTAAGTCCCTGTGTTTTAAAGTCAGCTCTTTATCTACTTGACCATACTGTTTTTCCCACAAGATACAGAGGTATTTTTAAACAATTTTACAGATGAAGAAAAGAAGTTATGGGATTTGTTCAGAGTCATTCTGATAATAATTACCAGATACAAGAGTACCTAAGTACCACAAAATGAGATTCAGGTGGGTTCTAGAGGCTGATGCTTTAATGTCCTTCAGTTTATTCCTTGGAATAATGCTCATAAACATTACATGTCAGTATTCAACTTCTTATGGTCCTGAAGTCCTATAAAGTAGTTTTTATGACCATCAGAGAAGATAGAATTAGTTATAATTTCTATGAGATCTACTAATGTGCAAAAATTTTGCATTATTTTAGTTAGGATCATTCTGTTCTCAATTTAGAACTTTGAAGCTTCTTGAACTTTCTCTCTTAATGAATTTTAGCTTAGTTATTTTCAAAAACACCTATTTTTCCATAACTTATTTCTCTTAGCTCTTAAGAAACAAGTTTGTTTATTGTCCTACCATGATTTCTGCCTAATATTGGCATGAAGTCATCAGTCCTTTCTATCATGCCCAAAGTTCTTTCAGTTCTAAATCTCTGATTCTATTATCCTGCCCATAGCAAAGGAAAATTACTATGGGAATGTAATTTTCATGAATAGGTAGTATCTTATATTTATAGCATTCTGATATATAGAAAAAAATTTAAAAAATACTATGCATTTGATAACACATAAGTTATTCAATCACCTTGGACCTCAATTTCTTCGTTTGTAATATAGGGCTAATAATACTTGAAACATCTCTAAAGAAGGGATATTTATATAAAAATTTATTGGTCCTTGAATGCACGAAATATGTTGATTTTTCCAGAGCAAAAAGAGAGGATTTATGTTTAGTAGAAATTAATACACATTGCTTTAACTGAATTTCAGGAGTATATATCCCTTAGTTCCTAGTATAGAGTCCAACATATTGTGAAGAGGTAGTTATACTTGTGTTCATATATTTAAAGAATTGTCAAATGGAAGAAAAACACTTTCTGTTCTTTTTGGTCCCAGAAGACAGAACTAGGGGTAATGGAAATAATTTAGTAGAAGGAAGATTTCAGGTTGTGGTAAGGAAAATCTCTCTATTCCATATGGTTGAGAATTGTCCTAGAGGTTAATGAGCTTCTTCAGGAGATAGTGTGCTTCCCCTTCACTAAAAATGTTCAAGGTAATGTTAGAAAACAGCTTGCCCTTGATGTTAAAGAGAAGATTCCTTTCTAGGTATGGGTTGGATCAGATAGTCTATGGTATCTCTTCTAGCTCTAAAATTTTTGGATTTTTACATTATTTTTCTTGCATGAATGGTTGTTTAATGTTAAAAAAATAAAAAATGTTTGCTTTCCAAAAGCAAACATAAACAATTAATAAATATTGATTAAATGTCTTCCATGTGTCAGACTCTGTAACTATATAGACAAAAATGGACAGTTCATGACCATAAGGAGCTTATATCCCCCTAACAAAGACATCATGCAGTATGTTGCAGTAGAAGGAACATTATCCTTGGATTCAAGAAGTCATATGTTTAAGTTCCTCCTCTGACACTCCCTGTTTGTCCTTGAAGAATCATTTAACTTTTATTACTGACCCTCATATCTGAAATGAAAGGGATGAAATAGAAGAACTCTAGATCTATGATCCTTTGGTTGGCATCTCATTGGTGGAGTTCCTAAAACAAGGGCCTTAGGTAAATCAGAGTTCAAATACTGCCTTAGCTGTATGACTCTGGAAAAATCACTCACTATATCTCAATCTCATTTTGCTCATCTATAAAAGGAAGCAGGTAGGATTGATGGACTCTTCAGTCGTTTCTACCTATTATTCTATAAGAAGTAAAAATAAATATACAGCATACAAACACAAGGAAAATTAAAGAAGAGGGAAGTAGTAAATGATGATGGTCAAGAAAGGCTTTATTAAGAAGATACCACTTAAGTAAATTTTGTTTTATTTTTAATATATTTTTATATTAAATTTATTGCCAAGTTTGTTTTATACGTTTTAAATATTTCCAGATTACCACTGGTACCTGAGAGATCTCTTTGAACAAAATAAAATAATTAAGCAAAATTAACAACACACTCAGTGATCTCACCTGAAAGTGCCTGCAGCTTTCTATACATGTAAATACCCTGGTACTTCCCCAACCATCTGTATTTAACTTAGAAAAGTATTGAAGGAAAAAAAATCAAGAGATGGATATGAGGAAGATTTACATAATTCCAGGCAGGGGAGATAGTCTGTGCTAAGGTACAGAGATGGTAGATAGAGTTTTTTTGTTTTGTTTTGTTTTTCTTGTGAGGAATGGTAAGAAAATCAGTTTGACTTGACTGTAGAGTATGAGAAAAAATTAATAATGTTGGAATAAGTTGGAACACATAATATATGCTGGCACAAGTTTTTAAAAAGCCTAGTTTGTAAAAAGCCTTAAATGCCAGAGTAATTTATATTTGATTCTAAAGACTGCATGATGTCATTGAATGTTACTCATTAGGGAATGATTCACTTGGAATTTAGGAAAATTACTTTGGCAGTTATGTGGAGGATGGATTGTGAAGAGATATGGAAACCAATTAGGAGACAATTATTAAAGATCAGGAAAGTGATATAGGTAGTAACCATGTGAAAAGAAAGCAAGAATCATGTGTGAAAGATATTATAGATAAAAAATGGTAAGATTTGGCAACTTATTGGGTGTTAAGGGAGAAAGAATTAAAGAATAATATATAAGTTGTGAATCTGGGCTACTATGATAAGGCATTTGCTAAGAATAGTGAAATTCCAAATGGAGGTAGACTTAGGGAAACACTAAGTAAAATTTTAGATATAATAAGTTTGAGGCATCCTCAGAATATCTAGTAGGAAGTATCTATTAGGTGTTTGGAGATTCATATCTGAAGTTCAAAAATGGCATTGTTTCTGGAGTAATGTGAACAGAGATGATATTAAAACCACAGAAACTGTTGTCTCCAAATTGAGCACTTGTAGAGAGAGAAATGAAGGCTCTACCAAGATTGATATGGATAATGTTATAGAAAAAAAGACTGAGACCATGCTAATAATGGTCATTATACAATTGAGTGTCATTTAATTGATCAATTTATTCCTTATAGTTTTTAAGGCTTGGTAACATTTAAAATTTTAACAAGGATCAGTTAATCAAATTGGATATTGTGATTTAAAAACAATATCAAATGTCACTTTCCATGCTAAAGGATGATTATGAGAGAATCAGAAATTGGGATGCAGATACCAGAAACTGAACTAAATTGGTGTTCTGAATCTTGAAACATACCATATGAAAGTTATTTTTGGATTTTATGATCAATATTCAGAGGAAATTTCATTCTATCTATTGTCTGACAAATATATTGCCATTTTCATGATGTTTGGTAGATTACATTACTCTTATAGTTTCTAATTTAATACTTTTTAATACTCTTTGATAGACAAAACTTAAAGGTAATTCTAGATTTGATATACATCATCTTTGACAAATTAATGGGGAAAGAACAAAAACAAAAACTTTTGAGTATTTGCTATATTCTACACGATATGTACACAAATATATAACAAAAAATTCCTATCATTAAAGAATTTATATTCTAATGGGGTTGATAAAATACAGAAATAACTGATATCTATGGAGGGACAATTTGGTCAGAAAAAATACAGAGATACAGATTGATCCCATAACGTGGTAAATTGACCCACTCCTTCCTTGAGCCCACATCTGCCTCAAACAATTGCAGAGATGGTTTGATCATGTTTCTTTAATTGGGACAAGGTATTTCAGAGGATTTAAACCAGATAGCCTCATCTGCCTTGTTCAGTCATTTTTCAGGAGTGTCTAACTCTACGTGACTCCATGTGGCTTTTCTTGGCCAAGATACTAGAGTGGTTTACCATTTCCTTCTCCAGCTCCATTTACAGATGAAGAAACTGAGGCAAACAAGGTCACACAGTAAAGTGTCTGAGGCCAAAGGGAACTTAGGAGGTCAATCTGTCTCAAGGCCTGACAATCTAACCAATATGCCACCTAGCTGTCCTTAAGGGACTATAAATGTTGTAAGGCAGAAACTACAATCTTATGCATCTTTAAACCTCAAATATCATTACTAATAGCAAGAAAAATGATGTATATTAACATAGAACCCTAAGGTTAGGGAACAAATATATTAGTTCCTTGAATTCTAACAGTTCTATGAAGATGTATAGGAAAAGTATACTTATACTCACTTCACAAAAAAGGCAATCAAGGCTTAGAGATAATAACTAGCAGACCCTGATATCTCCCATTGCAGTGATTACCAAGTTTTGCATATATTAAATATTCAAATCATATATATTGACTAAATAAATGAGGCATTGTAATTCCATTTCATTAATTCAAAGAGAACATAAAGCAACCTTTATGGTAAGACTTCAGTTTTACCTGAGGGGGGAAAAATTGGCAGTTTTACTGAACTAAAAGCTGAGCATGAATTAATATTGTGATAAGGCAGTCAGGAAAACAAATACAGTCTTAGGTCACATTAAGAAAGGAATAGCTACTGATGAGAGAGAGATGGTGGCTCCACTAAGCTTGCCATCATTGGATACATCTAGAGTAATATTTTGCATGGCATATTTTTGCAATGTCATGGATCAAGTAGAGAACATTCAGAATGTGTTAATTATGATAGTGAAGGATTTTGAATTTATTTCATATGAAGACCTGAAGGAATTAGGGAAATTTAGCCAGAGAAGGCTTAGTGAGATTGGATACTTGGAATCAAATATTGAAGGGTTGCTATGTGGGAGAAGGATTAGATTTGTTCTACTGGACCCCACTATGAGTGAAATGTTAAGCGCTAAAAATATATCAGGTACTCTGCTAACTTTAGGGTTATAAATAGATGGAAATAATATATACTCTGTTCTTGAGAAGCTCACAGTCTAATGGGTGATAAAACAAGAAAACAACTAAGCACAAACAAACTAATATACAGGATAAATCAGAGATGATCAACAGAGGGAAGGCCCTAGGACAAAGGAGAAATGGAAAAGGGTTCTTTTTGTTAGAGTCCCTCTTTTTTATTTAGAATATTTTTCCATGGCTACATGATTCATGATTTTCCCCACCCCTCTTCCCTCTCCTCTTCCAGAGCTAACAAGTAATTCCACTGGGTTATATATGAATCATTGTTTAAAACCTATTTCTATGTTATTCATATTTGCAATAGAGTGATCTTTTATCAAAACTATAGTCATATCACTATAGAACTATGTGATTATGTATTTTTCTTCTGCATTTCTGCTCCCACAGTTCTTTCTCTGAATGTGGATAATGTTCTTTTCTCATAAGTTCCTCTGCATTATCCTGGGTCATTGCATTGCTGCTAGAAGAAAAGTCTATTACGTTTGATTGTGCCACAGTGTATTGGTCTCTGTGTACAAGGTTCTCCTGGATCTGCTTCTTTCACTCTGCATCAATTTCTGGAGGTCTTTCTAGTTCACATGGAATTCCTCCAGTTCATTATTCCTTTCAGCACAATATTCAATAACCATCAGATACCACAATTTGTTCAGTCATTCTCCAATTGATGGATATCTCCTCATTTTCCATTTTTTTTTGCCACCACCAAGAGTGTGGCTATAAATATTTTTGTAGAAGTATTTTTCCTTATTATCTCTTTAAGGTACAAGCCCAGCAGTGATATGGCTGGATCAAAGGGCAATCTTTCTTTTAAAGCCCTTTGTGCATAATTCAAAATTGCCCTACAGAATAGTTGGATTAATTCACAACTCCACCAGCAGTGTATTAGTGTCCCAATTTTGCCACACCCCCTCTAACATTTTTCATGGGAAAGCATTCTTGAAGAAGTTGGGACTTCAGTTAAAACTTGATGGAAGCCAAGAAGTTAAGGAATAAATATGAGGAAAGAGAATATTGTAGTCAGGGAAGGCAGACAGCTAAGAGCAATGGATAGAAGGTGCAAAGGAAAAATGAAATTAATTAAAAATTCAATATGTCACCTATAGAGGTTGTGCAGTCTTCTCTCTTAATTGTAAGGGATGTAAACATCTTTTTTATTGGATGTTTCAAGTAAAGCCTAGATAATTGCTTGTAGACAATGTTGTAGAGGTACTTATTATTCTTGTAGGGGATGAACCAGATGTATTCTGAAATGCTAGTTTTCCATTCCTGTTCCTGATTCCTAACTCTCTAAAATTTCTCCGTCTCTCTATCTTTGTCTCTGTCTTTGTTGCTCCCCACCTCCTCTTTGTTCATATGCTATTCATTTTTCAAGCCAAGAAGTTCTTATTGAAAATAACAATGTGTTTATCCCTCTAGACACTATGGGGACTACCAGAGAAATAAAAACTTCATTCTTTCCTAATGTGATCCTACTTTGCACAGTAGAGTTAAAACTGACATGAAATTATTAGGGAAAATTAAAATTGAATTATGTGAAGCAATATAGATATTTTAGAGGAATTTTGAGAATCGAATAATCAGTAAGGCATAGAGCTGTGTTGGTGAACCTATGGAACAAATGCCAGAGGTGGACTCAGAGCCCTCTCTGTGGGTACATGAGCTTTTGCCCCAACACAGAGTTCACCAGAGTTTGTTACTAGAAAGCCAGAGGGATGTGGGGCCAGGCTGCTCCCCTTCTCCTCTTCACACATGCTTCAGGACATTTCTTACATCATCTACCCCTCTAAAAGGTTTGCCATCATGGGCATAGAGCAATCCAAGAAGAATCCATGGAAGAGATGGGCCTTGATATTAATGGAAGAAGCAGAGAATAAGAGAGGAAATACTTTTTAGCATGGAGGGCCTAACAAGAAATATAGGAATAAAAATGAATTGTTTATATGTGTGTGTGTGTGTTGAGTTGGATGCTTAATGTAAACATTTTTGTTGGTGAATAATAGAAAATAAAGTTAATAGAAGCAAAGATTTGTGTTGGAAAATACTTTTGAGATAATTTAGCCAATATCAAAATTCAGAACCAGAGAAGTGAAGGGCTCTATCAAATTTGATCTTCTTTCCCTTACCCTACTTGGCTGGGAAGATACATTATTGTCTGGGATATATGAATGAATAAATGATTTTGACAGTTCTTTCTAAGCAATGGGAATTTAAGCTTTCCTATAAACACGGATTAAGTGTCTTTTATGTGACCAGAACTATACTGTGTTAAGACTATGAATGACAAAAAGAAAGATAGTCCCTGCATACAGGGAATTGTAATCTAAGGAGGAGAGAGGGAAGACAATACCCAAAAGGAAGAAGAAAAATGAGAAGTACCAGAGGGTATCTTTGTGGATATGTTGATTATGGAGTTGAGCAAATTAATAGTTGGAAAATTCTGAGCCCTCTTAAAAGGAGCCTTTGGGAGAAATCTATTACTTAACCTGTTTATCCTCCAATCATATGGGAGAGGTGACTGAAAATACTAAGAATGTGTTGAGTATCAAAGCTGAATCAATTACCAGGATGATGAGATTTCTGTTTATGAGCTTATCTTAGGGGTGGCATGATATTCTGGGAGTAGAAATCAAGCAGAACAGTTGACAGAAAATGTCATGTGGATGATATGTCAAATGGAGTTTTTTGGAAACATTAATGTTGCCCAGGAGCCATAGGAGAGGTTGAAAAATTAGAGAATGGAAGTCTAGTTAGAAGAAAATTTCCTTAAATAGATGATAAGAACCTGATTCAGTGCTGGTAGTATGTTTGGAGGGAAAGGAATGGAAGATATACTTAGACATTGGCATGGTTTATGTTTAATGGGGGATAGATGAAAAATAAATACATTTTATAACCAATTGAAAATAAACAAATCCTTAAAATTGCTTTTAAAATTTGTGAGTAGATAAAAGTAAACACCTTAACTTACTTTGTAAATCCTATTTGAAGATAAATTAAAATTCTGGGCTTTACTAATACAATCATCTCTAGTAATTTTAACTCTCTGGGCCTTAATTTCCAATCCAAACTATTATGAGGTTTATAGAACATTAGAACAGAAAGCTATATTAGAGTACCTGTAATTCAAACTCTTAATTTTCTAGAATATTAAATTAAGATCTACAAGGATGTATAAGCATAATGATAGGAGGTTATTAATGACTGGCAAGAAAGATTTCCATAGAGTGATGGGTCCAAAAAATAAACTGAGATTAAATGGCTTATTCAAGATAATGGAAGTGTTATACACACAATGGAATTTGAACTCAGGTATTTTAAAGTAGTGCATTTTTCTTCTCTGTTGAATAGTATCAGTAGATATCTCATATAATTCAGATTTTAAGTTGAAATCCATCCTTTCACATCCCATCACCACATTGCTTTTTCTCCCTGTTCCTCTGTTCTGAATTCAACCCTTCCCTCTCATCCTAGGGATTTTATTCTATATTTACAGTGTCTGGTTCAGTCTCTTCTTGTGGCTCAACACAGAAAGTCCCAAAAGTTCCTTTCTTGGACAAAACTCATCCAGACCTCTCAGAATGGTTCTTGGAATGATCTATGACAGATACCACATCTTGAGCTGAAACTAGAGACTACCAACAGCTTAGTGAACATATGTAAAGGAGCTGTAACAATGTGATTAGAGATGGCAGCTTTCTGTGCCATATGGTATATGTTTTTCATAAAGCAAAAGAGAGCCACATTGTGACTTCTCTAGTGGGGGTTGTGTCAGTCACAAGTCAGCTTGTGGTCTGTGTCATTTCACTTAAATGTGCTGCCAAGTCAGAGAATGCTCAGTAAGAGTTGGAGAATGGCTATATATTATGAAAAAATAGATAAACTGAGGACTGTGGTGAAGGACCCATATGCAAACCACTAACTTATAATTAACATAATAAACTAAAAAGATTAAAAAATATAAAAAATAACTTTAATTTTAAAAATTAAAAAATTAACATAATAGAGAACTGAAAGCCATCCATGTTACTTGCATATATGTGTATTTATATGTGTATAATGAAATAATAAGAATAATAAGAATACACATACATCTTTAAGGTGTACAAAGCACTTAAAAATATGTCTTTTTCTTCTCACATTAATCCGGGGCAGTAGATGCTATTAATATCCTCATTTAACAATTTAGGAAACTGAGGTATTCAGAGGCTAAAAGTTACATGGCAGTAACAAAAATGGTGTATGATGATTCACTGGGAATGATTTATCTATTATCAAAGATTAAAGACAAGGCAAGGATCCAAGACAACTCCAAGGGACTCATGACAAAAACAAATATCCACTGCCATAGATGGAACTGATGGAGTTTGAATGTAGATTAAAGCATACCATTCCTGATTTTATTTCTTATAATATTCTTGACTTGATTTCTTCCATGAAATTATTCTAGTGCAAGCAATATATGTCTTTTTCACAAAATGATAAACAAGAAAATATGTATTGTGTGATGCTATATGTACAATCTATATCATATTAGCTGTTTTTTGGAGAAGCAAATGGGGTAGGAAGAAAGAAGAGAACATGGATTGCAAAGTATCAGATAATGAATATTAAAAATTGTATCAACATGTAATCTGTTAAAAATAAAAACAAAAAGTCACATGGCTTTGTGACTCAGACTTTATTTGAACTCAGTTCTTGTTGATTCCAGACCTAACACATTATCCTCTCCATCATCTATTTATTTATATGCAGTAGAGTTCAAGTTCTTTGAAGGCAGTCACTTATTTTATCTTTGTATTTTCAATGCCTAGCATACTGCAGTGGTGTGATAAATCATTTTTTAAAATGAGAGAATATACATTTGTTAAATGCTTATATCATTATTCAACAGTTTTGTAATATATTTGCTTATATGTACAATTTCTTTATGTTATATTTGTAATATATTTTTGTATTCACATTTTACTTTCAAAAATATGACAACTCTTTCCTAGACTGAGCCTGATAGCCCTCAGCAGAGCAGGGTCTCCTCTACTACTAGTCCTTCTTTCATCCCTGAATTTCCTGTGCCATGGCAGAGGGAAATAATCCATGAGGGAATACAACCTGGAAACTGCATTTGCTAATGCTGGGAAAAGGAGTTTCTACTGTTGAAAGTCATTAGCACTATGAAATGGTCCAGCATCAGAAGGGGATAAGGTTATATGAGTACAAAGATCAATAAGAAGATATATTTCAATATGCTTAGCCATTACTTGCCAAGGAACATTGAACTTTTTCATATGACTTGTACCTTTAAAATGTATTTATGTATATATGTAAGCATATAGGCATATATAGTACATATGCATGTTTATTTTATGTACATATGTAAGCATGAATTTATGTTATTTACAACAATACACACTGTATATGTATATATGCACTTAGTTTAGGGCTTTGCTCAAGAAATGCTTAATAAACACTTTTTTATTCATTTATATATTATCATCAATCTACAAAATATTTGATGTTCATCCCCATGCATTTGATCTTAATGGCTTTGTTCCCACATTTCCATTCACTTGCAATGCTCCCGACTTGCCCACATCTCCACATTTTTTTTTACATTTTAACCAGTCTTCAAGACTGTTCCAAATGCCATCATTTCCTCAAAGTTTTCCCTTCTGTCCTTCAGCTTAGTATGACCTTGACATCAGTGGACCTAATAATTTTCTCCTTAGCATTTCTTATATCATAAAATCTACATCCTAGAGATAGGAGAGACTTAAGAACATAATCTCAGATCTAGATCAACCTATACAATGCAAACCCACACATTTTCAGATGGCAAAAATTCCAGAAAAGCAAATTTTCTTGCTCGTTGTCAAAGAACTATTGTGTCAGTCTGATATTTGCACCAAAATGTTCTGATTCCAAGTACAACAATAAAAGTGCCATAGACTTAAGAAAGTCAAGAAAAGGAAAGAATTTGGGGAGAAAGATAAAAGCTGTTATTTTTTCATATTGTATTTAAGATGCCTTTATGATCACTGGTTGGCAATTGTTAATAGGTGAATTAGAGATGAGGGCAGAAACAGACAAGCTAATACTACATAGTGTAAAAAGTAATTTGGGAAATGTATCAAAACTACATTTCCCGTGATCCAACATGGTCCAACTGGTTTCCGTTTCCGACGTCTTGACGCAGGGGAGCGCTTAAATCTCGTGGATTAGGAGGGAGTGCTCTCTTTTGCCAGGAAGCTCTTTTTGGCAAGTAGGCGCTTGGCTAGGAGGCAGTATGGAGGCGGCAGTTTTGAATGCTTACAAGCGCGTGGTCTAATGATTTTATCTATCAACATGGCTTTAATTAAAATACTAATTTATATATTTATAAAAGCATTTATCATTTTTAATATTAATAATAGGGATATACAGATCTGATATTTTTCACCATGGAGTCCATAGGAACTGATGAAAGTACTAAGAAAGTTCAGAAAAAGAACAATTTCTAGGAAAACATGAGAATTATTGATATACTATAGATAATATTTAATAAATTACTAAGGGAGACTTTGAAGGAGAGACTAGAAAGATAGGAGGGTAACCAGAAGAAATGTGTTACAAAAACCCAGGAAGAGATCATGCAGGCAGAAGAATTGGTCAAAAGTTTCTAATACTGTTGAGTGATCAGCAAGGATAAGGACAGAGAAAAGGATATAGCTTTTCTTATAAAAAGATATATTCATAATCTATATTCTTTTGTATACTGTTTTATACTGTGTCTAATATACTGTGTATCTTTTTATTATGAAGAATATATTATGTGCATGCATGTATAAATGTGTGTATATACATACATGAGTGAATATATTATATATTTTGCATGTGTTGTATATGCATATGTCATGTGCATATACACACATGGGCAGTTAGGTGGCACAGTGGACAGAACACTGGACTTGAATGAGAAACACCTAAATTCAAATCCTACCTCAGACACTTAACTGTGTGACCCTAGACAAGTCACTTATCCTTGTACTCTAGTTCCTTTTTTCTAAAATGAGCTAGAGAAGAAAAAGGCCAACTGTTCCAGTATTTGTGTCAAGAAAACCACAAATAGTGTCATGAAGAATTAGATATAGCGGATCAGCTAAATAAGTTGTAGTACATATTATAAAGACTACTACTGTGCCATAAGAAATGGCAAACGAGATAATCACACACACAGAAAACAATAACTTGGGAAGACTTATATGAAGTGATGCAAAGTGAAATGAGCAGAACCTGGAGAATGTTGGTCATAAAAACAACAATAATGTATGATGATCAAGTGTAAATTACTTAACTATTATCAACAAGGCAAGGATCCAGGACAGCTCCAAGGGTCTCATACAAACAAAACAAAACAAAACAAAAAAACAAAAAAGGTTATCCAGAGTCCAAATGCAGATTGAGGCATAGCACTCTTCACTTCATTTACTCCAGAAATTTTTCTCTGGTGTAAGAGATTTGAATTCTCTTTCTCAACATGGTGAACAAAAAAATATTTATCATATTGTAATGCATGTATAATTTAAATTATATTACTCTTCTTCTTAGAGAGGGGGAGTGGTGAAAGAGAGAGAAAACATGAATTGTAAAAAGTCAGAAAAAATGATTAAAAATCACATCAGTGTGTAATCTGGAAAAAATAAAAATAACAATGAAAAAAATTGGGCAAGGCTGAAAATGAATAAACAACAAAATATCCACACATGCATTGTGTATACATGCATTTGTGTACATGTGCAAATATATATATATATATATATATATATTCTAAAGCTTATATATATCATGTACAAACCATAAAAGTCTAGTTTTGATTCGGTTTTGGTTTCCACATCCTACATCACCTTACTTACCATCCCCTAGCCACAATCCAAGCTATCACAGACATCTCTTTTAAATGCGACACCCAGAATTAAACACAATGCTGTGACTATGGTTTACCCATAGGATTTTACCACTCCCCAAGCAGGGCTCTTAAATTCTAGTCATAAAGCCTGGAATCACCTTTATGTTAAGGTCACCTCCATATTTCCTCATAATAAGCGTGTGGTCAAATTATCATGAGTTGCTCAGTCATTTCTTTCTTAAGCTATCTTTAAGGAATTGAAGATCTTATTTTTTCTTAAATTCTCTAGTTCCTGTGTTCCAATTGCTTCAAATCTTCTGCCTGCATTCTCTTCCAGCATCATGTCATCTCTACACTTTTCATATTTGTGATGAAATCCCAATTTTATTTAAAGTTTATTTTATCTCTATGTAAATGAAAAAAATAAATTACTTTTAAAAATTTAAATTAAAAATCATTCTACATGATCATTTATCTTAAAATATAAAATGTCAAGTATGTGCCAACCATTATTTTTAAGAAATTACAGGGTCTTTCAAATCGAGGTCTTTGACATCAGTCTTCATCCATGAGAGTCCTATGGCTTTCCAGCGAGATGCACCAAAAAGACAATAGAGAAAGTGCTGACAAGAATGCAGCTATTTCTAAGAAGAAAAGCTCTGTGACTGCCTTAGAAAGGGACTGCCTAACAGACACCAGTCCTGAAGTTTTGAATCTTTGTGCTTTTATCTCCTGCCTGCCTGCACACAGCCTCAGAGTGACTGGAGTAGTCCTCAGGGCTATTCCCTTCAACTGCTGCTTGCCATCCCCAAAGCTCAGGTGCCTGGGCTTCCTCAGTATGATTTAGCATTCCATTAGTTTAAAGCGTATATCTCTAGTGCTGTGGAGGCAGGTGATTCTGACTGAGATTGCTAAAGGGGATGGATAGTAATTTGAAAAGGGTCTATGAGGAAAAATACAACAATATCAGACATTTTGGGGCTGGAGGCTACTTATAGCTGAATAGAATATATTTCGCCTAGCTAAGTGAATAAAGCCTTGAAGAGAAACACTGATAGTAAACATAAATGACCTTCTGAATCTTGTCAGAAATCTGTCAAGTGGAAGGGAGAAGAATGACAATAATTCAGCTACTCTATGACACTGTCTGACAGGGTTTTAACTTTAAAATACTCACATACTTAATAAATCATTTTAATTATGAAATAATAGAGTGCTTTTATGACTATTAATAGGTAGGATAATAGATTTGGAACTGGAAAGAACGTTAGAAGAAGGACACTGAAGATAAGGAAACTGAGGCCCAGAAATTTTAAATGACTTGTCAAGGGTCACATGCATAGGAAGAGTCTGAAGTCCTTCTAACTCCAAGTAACTTATTCTATATGCTATACTGTATTTGCTTTGACAGATGAGTTAAGATAATGTGTTCTCTGGATTTTTCTCTTTCTCCAATTACCTGTATCATTTTCAAGTGTTATTTAATTACCTAAAGTGTTGAATAAGAAGTTGTTTGGTGGTTCTTTGTAAACCCTAAATATTCTGTTCCTCTTCTTACTCTATTGACCATTGCTTCTAGATCTGTTTTAACATTTCTATTTCTTCCTCTTAACTCCTAAATGTGGATGTTCTTCAAGAGTTTGTACTTGGCCTTCTTTTTGTTGCTTCCTACTTTGTTGATGAGTTTTTCTGATTACTTTTATGTGTGCAATGCTGAAATCTAGATATCTATTCATTTTATTTCCATCTTATCTAAAGTTCCAGACCAAAACAAAGAACTAGGTACCAGATCTTTCAACCTAGAAACTTTGCTCACATCTCCAGCCTTTGTTACAACCAAAATTCAATATCTATACCAATAAAAGCAACAATTATTTTCTTCTCTTTTCCCTATTTCTATTCATGTCATCATTATTTTCCTATTCATCCAGACTTGAAACAATATATATATTTTTAATTTTAAACCCTTAACTTCTGTGTATTGACTTATAGGTGGAAGATTGGTAAGGGTAGGCAATGGGGGTCAAGTGACTTGCCCAGGGTCACACAGCTGGGAAGTGGCTGAGGCCAGATTTGAACCTAGGCACTCTTACTCTTTTAGATCCTCTAATTGCTGCAGGCTATACTTGTCATTTATGCTTATACCAAGGTAAAATTTGACCAACACTGTAATTTTTTTTTTACTTCTTAGTTCCCTTGGTTTTGATGACTTGCCTTTGTCCCCTTTAATACAATGATTTCTTTTTAAAAATAATTTTGTTCTAGTCTCTCCTCTTAAAGAAGATTGGTCAAGCTTTCAAATGAGCCTTGTGTTGAACTGTTCTCTTTCATCTCCTGTTGAGAGTAATGAAAAGAAGCAAACAAAACAAACAAAATAAGAACAAACAAATAAAACCCCACAATAACAAAAACAAAATACCAGTTTACTTATTCATCTCTTGACCTTCTTAGACTCTGTTGTTTTGGGCTTCCTTGGTTATTTATAATTTAAATATATTCATGCTTAATATCATTTTCCCCATGAATCTGTGAGGTCTTCTAGGACAGGGACTGTTTTCCCTCTCTTTATATACCCACTGCTTAGTAAACAAACACATAGTAGGCACATAATAAACACTTGTTGAAATGAAGGAAAAAATGTTTTATACATATAATATAAATGTAATATAATATATTTATTTAATTAGAGACATAGAAATCAAATGGGAAATCTTTCAAAATACCTTTCAAACACATATGTATTTCATCCTATTCCTTTATGAACTACTAACATATGGTCAGGGCTATAATAATATGAAACATGATGATGAAATCCATTGGGAGAAAATTTAGGTTGGGAAAAGGATAAGAACTTTCACTCTAGAGACAAATTCCCAGACTAAGGTTGAAAATAGAGATAGACATCTCAAGCCAGGAGCACTTTCCTCTCAAATTCCACAACCCTAGAAATTCATTTGTTCCCATACAGATCTGTTCCTAAGCCTGACACAATCAATCAGTCTTGAGCCCAGGCAAGTAAGAGTTGTTGAAAATCTGTCAAGAAATACAGCCAGTGTCTAAGGTCACATCAGGCACCAATGCCATGCACTAGCTTGAAGTTGCAGAAGTCCTGATTTGAAATACCATGTCACCCATGATTTTCTGTGTACTGCTATAATCTGTCTTGTTCTTTCTTTGTATTTCCTCCTTTAAAAAAATGTGGTGAGTACTCCAGTTAATTTTCCTGATATGCAATCATCATTTAAGAAGGTTGATAATGATAATAACTCACCTTTTTACTGTATTTTATGGTTTCAAAGAGTAAAAAGTACTTTGTTTCTTTGGGACCTGACAATAGAAAAGATAAATGATATCACCAAATCAAAGAAGTTAAAGGAGCAGGGCTGTGAGGATGGCAAGACAGCAGCAATGAACAATATTATTGATGACTATACCATTGAGATTTAGTCAATGTAGTGATGGATTTGGATTCAGGGTATCTGTTTTTGACTCCTGGCTTTGCAACTTGCTATATGTGTGACCCTAAGCAAATCATTTAACTTCTTTAGCATCCAATAAAATTTGAACAATATTTCTGTATAGATTTGAAAAACGATAGCTGGGGGGTGGGAGCGCGGCAGGTAGGTGGCAGGTAGGTGGCTCAGTGGCTTAAGAGCCAGCCCTAGAGATGAGAGTTCCTGGGCTCAAATCTGGCCTCCGACAATTCTTAGCTGTGCGAGCCCAGGCAAGTCACATAACCCCCACTGCTTAGCATTTATCTCATTTCTGCCTTGGAACCTGTGCAGAGTATTGATTCTAAAATGGAAGGTAAATATTTTTTTAAAAATTATATGGCTGAGGGGCAGCTGGGTAGCTCAGTGGAGTGAGAGTCAGGCCTAGAGACATGAGCTCCTAGGTTCAAATCCGGCCTCAGACACTTCCCAGCTGTGTGACCCTGGGCAAGTCACTTGACCCCCATTGCCCACCCTTACCAATCTTCCACCTATGAGACAATACACTGAAGTACAAGGGTTTAAAAAAATTATATGGCTGGATGAAATAATATCTAAAGTCCCTTTCAATTCTATATTTATGGTCCATGGATGAACTGCTTGTAGTGAGCTTATAAAAGTTGTGTGTGTGTCCGTCTGTCTGAGTCTGTCTCTGTCTCTACGTTTTTGTCTCACTCTGTCTCTGTTTCTCTCCTCGTTATCTTACATGGATGGAAATTAGGTGGAGATAAAGCACTAGATGTTAAATCTCTGGAACAGAACAGTGTGCCTTTGGGTGCCTGCTAATGCTCTATCTCTTCTCCCATGTGTCTCCATTTATCTTTCTTTGTGTTTTGTATATACCTGAGTGTATTTCATGGAGGAAGCCATGTCACTGTGTTATTCAAGATGGGCCCAGAGGATGCCAAAAGTGCTGGGTGTAACCAGTGTGTTTCAAAAGGTCAGCAAGAACTGCATTTTTAATAATACTTTCTTATCCTTAAATTATTCTCAAGTGTTATTACATATATCAAAGGTTATAGAACTTATGAAATGAAATACAATATTAGAGATGTCCCTTATTGTAGGTGAGGAAATTGTGGTTTGGAGAAGCGAGTGTGATTTTCTCATAGGGTACAGGGCCAGGGCAGTCCTGGGGACATGAGGTAGATGAAGTACTATTGTAGAGTTGAAGTTCATTTTGCATTTCTACATGAGAGAGCATAAGTAACTTTTTTGCTCTGGACTGAAATGCTCTCTTATATAAATTTTGTAGATTATACTGTGTGATGTTGAAATGCCCACTGCCCTCTTGATTGTAAGTCTGGAAGAGTCATATTCATGATTTTGACCCAGGTCTTATGACAATAGGATCAGTGTATTTGTTATATTTTCCATGATGTTCTTGTTTTTTTTATTGTTTTTTTATTGTTTTTCAGTCATTTCTGATTCTTCATGATCCCATTTTGGTTTTTCTTGGCAAAGATACTGGAATGGTTTGCCTCCTCCAGCTCATTTTACAGATGAGGAAATTGAGGCAAAAGGGATTAAGTGACAAGGTCACACAGCTATTAAACGTCTGAATTTGGATCCATGAAGAGGTGTCTTCCTGATTCCAAGAACAATGCTCTCTCCACTGCAACACCTAAGCTGTCCTATGACCCATGACATCAAACTGCTTCTCAAAGAGACTCTAAGTATATCCTTTATGGGAGTTTCTAAAGGATATTTTTCCCATTATGACATGAATTTTCTGACATTTTTTTATCCATCATCTTCTGAAATGCCTCTTTCCACACCCCAACTCATGAATACTTGGTTCTGAATAATGTAATACTCATCTCTTATAGCACTAACAATTCAGATTACCAATGACTTTTTGGAGGTCCTGTTAATGTTTTTGTAACAAATGCAAATAACCTTCACTTTAAAGGATCCCCTTATGTCATTCATTGTTTAGGGTACATTTTGCTCCTCTTGGAAGGTACTCATCCGCCAGGTCCACTCTTATGCATTCTGCTTCTGCTTGGAGATTCCAGTGACTCTATTTTCTGATAGTTTCCGTTTATAAAGCCATGCATGACCTGACCTAGTGTCTCCTTAACACCTTCCATTAACATGTTATTGATCATTGCCTCTTAGTATCCTTGTCATTGTCACAATGAATGATCTAGGGTGCAAATCCCAAATTTTCCTCTTAATTCCTATCTGACATGCTTTATATCACTAATCATCTCTGTAGTTTGTTTTCTCATCTATAAATTGGAGGGACCAAGCATTTATTAAATACCTATGAGGCCCCAGGAACCTTTTTAAGTTTTTTATAAATATAATTACCTTTTACAATCTTCACAATTCTGGGAGGTATGTGCTATTATCTTAATTTTGTTTCTGAGGAAAGTGGGGCAGAAAGAGGTTAAATGACTTGCCAAGGGTCACACAAGTAATGTCCTAGGACAGACTTGAACTCAGGTTTTCCTAATATCAAGTCAAGTCCTCTAGATACTGAAATACCTAACTTCCTCTAGTAATAATACAGTATAAGTTACACTACTTTCCTGATGAGGTTGTTGTGAGGATCAAAGAAATTTTAAGATGTTATATAATTGTAAAGTGCCAAATAAATATGAAAGACTATTATTGTCACCCTTCCTTGCCCCCTATACATCATCTCATTTCTACATCACAGACATGAAAGAGCAAAGGATTGTTGCATCACACTCAGTGAGTGGCTTCTCAAAAGCTGCTCCTATCCAGGGCTTCTCCCCTCTAAAATTATCTCTTTTCTTATTACGAAGAGGTAGAGGTTACAAACTTCAATCCATTCATCCAGTTAGAGAAACCTGGGCTTTAATCTACTCCATCTTGCTTGTCACCTAGGCCCACTTCTAAGATAAGGTGACCTTCTATAAACCACACAACCTAATTCTTTCAGAACTGTGAGACACCCTTCACTTTTGCCCAGCTCATTCCCATAAGGCACTATGGCATATTATTCAAATGAAACACTTGCTCAGAAACAAATCGTCCCCAACAACCACCTTGGATTTTATGAGATGTGTGAATTTAAAAGGTTTTCAATATTCTTAATAAATAAGAGACTAGGGAGCAAAACGCAACAACAGAATTCCAGATGGAGCCCAGTCATTGTGTGCTAGCAAAGAAACATGACAGGATAAGAGCCAAGGCCCATCAGGGCTCATAATAGCTGGAGAATGACAGGAAACTTATACTAGGTTTGACACATACCCTCCCCCTTTCCCCACGTGAGTAGGGCATGATAAAAGCAGTAGGGGGAAGAGCAGAAAGGTGGGCATTCATCACTAAGGAACAGCCAGAAGCTACTTGCATTTTAGTCTGACCTACAGAAAATTGAAGGGGAATTAAGGAAAAGAAGCCCAGGATAGAAATGACGAAAAGGAGCTGAACAGCTGTGAAGTTTCACCTGGTGAGAGAAGAAGCACTGAGAATACCAATGACCAGGCAGGGGGGATTAGGGAATCTGGAGGAGGGCTGATGGAAGAGACTGGCCTTAAATACACTTTGAAAATCAAGAAGGAAATGGAGCTTTTCCCCTTCAAAAGCTCAGCCTGTGTTCAGCCAACAAAAAGTTTCTACAGCTCTACTCATAGGCAGGCGCCTCAGGACATGTGTTTTGTTCTCTGTTGACTATGAGCAGGCATCCTGAGTATTGGAGGCACTGAGGGCGCCATAGAAATAAATATTAACAATATTTTCACATTTGTGTGTGGTCTTTTCATTGGAGGTTGACAGACTTGCCTGGGGTGGCAGAAAGGGGGTGGAGATGAAGCATCGATTAAAAAAAAAAACTGCTGAAGGATTTCAAGGGAATTACTTTCAAGGAAAAATGGCTTAAGAAGAACCACATTAGCTTTAGAAGAAGGGAGTTGAATCCTGAACAACAGCTGGGAGTAAGATCATTTTCTCATGAATAGTCACACTGCTCTATCCTTGTTCATGGAGAGTCCAAAGATCACGGACAAGTACTTACATGCATGCAATGTTGTACACAGAGATTCATAGTTAATAGAATGACAGATCAATAGATCAATAGAAATGTAGATAGAATAATGGTTGGAGAGATAAACAGATATAGAGAGAGAACGAGAACATTTATTGAGCATATTTTATGTGCCTGACACTTTACAATGAGTGGAAATTAAAAAAAAAAAACCAACAACAAGAAAAGAAGATGGTAACTCTTACTCCTACCCTCCCTCCTATGTTTCAAGTCTTACCTGGACCAGAATACTGCATCTCCCTCCTTCATAGCCCATACCTTTTGGATCAACTATCCCTCATGTTTGGGATCCTTTCTTCCTCCTCTCTGCTTCTTTGTTTTCTTTGCTTTCTTCAAAACTCAGCTGAATCTCATTTTCAGCAGAAGGCTTTAACTGTACTCTCTGCCCCAAGTTCTCATTACCGACAGTCCCTTCGCTCTGAGATTAGCTTCCATTTATATTCATTCAGTCAATCAACAAACATTTATTAAATACCTAATATTCACATAATAGATTCTTAATAAAGGTCTGTTAGGACAGTGATCATAAATTGCTGACTTGCTTTTGAAATTTGAAATCTTGTCTGTAAATCAGACAGGAAATTTTTTACAGAATTTAATATCAAGAAGAATTTGGGGAGGAAGCTAGGTAGCACAGTGAATAGACCTCCAGGGCTAGGGCCAGAAGGACCTAGGTTCAAATCTGACCTCACACCCTTCTTACCTGTTTGACTCTGGGCAAGCTACTTAACTCTGGTTGCCTAGTCCTTGTGCTTTTCTGCCTTGGAATTGATACAAAGCAAGAGGTAAGGGTTTAAAAAGAAAAAGAAGAAATTAAGGGGAAAAAAATCTAAAAAGAAATCACTAGCCTTCCTTTTTTAACATGTTAATGCTTCCATTTGATCACACAGTTCACATAGAACCCTAGAATAATTGATCTCAAAAATATCTCTGTGGTATGGGATGTCAGAACACAGAATAATTGGCCGTTGATCCAAAAGAAACATTAGAACATCAAATACTAGCAAATAATATATAGAAAGGATTAGGAGGGATCTTAGGTTGCAAAATATTTGAACACAGATAATAGCTTTACTTATAACTTGAAGGGGCCTTAGAGGCTACCTAATCTAATACCTTCACTTAATGGGTAAAAAAATTGAGACCTAGGATATAGCTTGCTGAAGGTCACAGAATATTAACTAAAAGAACAAAGACTCAACTTACCTCCAGGTGCAGATATATACTTCATCTAATGTAACTAATTGGTCAATGAGATTAAAAGGGCCATTTAGTGTCAGAGATACCATTTTATAAATAGAAAGTGAACCAAAGGAGGCTCAGGGGAAGTTTACCCCCAACCTCACACTTTTGATGATGGGGAAACCAGACATTAGTGGTAAAAGTTCAATAAAACTTCTTTATAGTCAGTCTTCCCTAAGAGGCCAAGGGATGTGTTCATGTCACACATGCTGCTATGTGACAGAAGAAAACCTCAATACAAATCCTCCTGATTCCAAGGACAGCCCTCTATCCATAATTGCTGTCAAACTACATATATGAAAGTGAAAGGAGTTTAGTTATAATGGATTAGGGGAGATCATGTAACAATATTGGCTACCTGGGATTTGCCTGCACACTCTGGGGGCTCTGCCTTTAGAAAATTGGTTATGACCTTCTGTGGAATCTCTTTCATTTGACCAGAATTTAATTTGGTCAACTGTCAATGATTAAATTAAATTCTGATCTCGTATATTTTATGCCCTTGGAAGAGAAACTGTTAGACTCAGGCAAAAACAGAATGATACATTTGTGTATTGCATGAAAGTTTGCGAAACACTATCCTCACAACTATATGAAGAAGTGGGAGTGAAAGTACCTTCAACTCTATTTTACAGATAAGAAAAATGTGACCAAGAAAATATAATTGATTTTTAAAAAATTTTAATTGTTTACATGTTGATATTATTTTAACAATTGTTTTCTGATATTTTTTCCTTTTTAAAATAATTTCTTTTATTTTTATTTTGAATATTTTCTCCCAGTTACATATTTCATGTTCTTTCCCTCTCCCCCACCCTCCCTTACCCCCTTTAGCTGACACACAATTCCACTGGAATTTACATGTATGATCAAGACCTAATTCCATATTATTGATAGTTGGACTAGAGTTCTCGTTTAGTGTCTACATCCCCAATAATATCCCCATCAGCCCATGTGTCCAAGCAGTTGTTTTTCTTCTGTGTTTCTCTTCCCACAGTTTCTTTCTCTGGATGTGGCTAGTTTTCTTTCTCATAAGTCCCTCAGCCTTGCTCTGGATCCTTGCATTGCTGCTAGTAAAGAAGTCTGTTATGTTTTATTGTACCACAGTGTATCAGTCTCTGTGTATAATGATCTCCTGGATTTCTGACATTTTTCTAGCCATGTTTTCCAACTTCCTCCCAACCTTCAAGAAAGCAAGTAATGTGATGGAGATTATACACATGCTTTCATTCAATACCCAGTTCCATGTTCATCATGTGGAAGAAGATGTATATGTAACTGACTTTCTTAAGTTTGTAGAGGTAGTGAATATCTGAGCTAGGATTTGAACCCACCTCTGACTCCAAATCTAACACATTTCCCATCATGCTATCCTAACCTTGAGCCTGACTGCCCCGCCTCCCTCTTTTTATTCACACATTCATTAAGGTCTTTTGGTTTTATGTGGGAAAAGGAAGAAAACATGAAAATACCAGTCTCTGGGAATATATCTTTATTGAAAGCACTAACACTAGCAAAAAGCCAGCACCCTCACCATGAGCCCAATTCTAGTTCTGTCTCCAAATCATGAGTTTCTGAAGAGGGTTGGATGGATGAATTGTTTAGTGAAGTTTTAAATCAGGTTACATCGGCTGACCTTCCCGGATGACCTATTCACCCCCAAATTAGAACAAACATCACTAAAGTACTCCTTCCTTTACATCACCACCTGATCCTTTCTATCTCCCTTTAAAGAAGCAACATCTATAAAGGGGCTCCAATTTAGCCATTGGAAGCAAGAAACTTTTCACTGAAGCTCACAGGGTAAGGCAGTAAAAGAATACGGAATTAACAATGTGTAATTCTCCAGTGGAAGGTGAAAGAGATTCAATAAATCCTCAGTTAAACAAGTCTTCTTGGCTTCTTCTGTGGCTCAGAAAGTACAGATAGGCCAGTGAGTGGATAATTATGACAACTTTCTCAGAAGTTTACTCCCAAGACCAATTGTTGTCACCATATGCAAGTTAGGCTGACATCTAAGCACATTTAATTGGCTCCGTTTCCTATACCCCAAGGCAGATTTTGTGCCTGGAACCAAGGTGTCTGGTATTTGCTATTTCACTGACCTTTAGATATTCCTGGAAATGATTTTTTAAAATTTAATTCTATTATTTCTAGACATGAAATCTTGTTTAGTTACATCCCCTGAGATAATAGCATAAACCTTTAAAAGTGAGTTGGATATAGACATTCTAAAGAGTTGTCTATACGACAGGAGTTCTTACTAGAATCACAAAATTTTTCAGAGTTAGACCTTACTATACCTCCTGAGGAAATTCTGCTATAATAACCCCAATAATCCATCATCAAGTTTCTACTTGAATACCTCTAATGATAGTTAACTCACTTACCCACTGGACATTCATTCATTATACACAATTTAATTAAGATCCTACTCAGTATAAGATACAAAGAATACAGAGACAAACCTGAAACTGTTCAGGCCATCAAGAGCTCACACATAGTTGGGGGATGGGGGTGGGGAAGGGTGAAATTACACTAAAAATATATACAAAGTATTTACAAAAAAAAATCTGGGAAGCTCTAATCATTAAAAAACAAATAAATAAATAACATCAATGAATGAATATATATAATTGGAAAATTATCCCTCTGCAACTTCTACTCTTTGGTTCAATTCCTGAATCTCTCATCCCTAAAACTCTCTGCCAAGCTGAGTAAACATTTTCTCTGTGTGGCTCCCATGCTTAAAATGCTCTCCCTCCTTATCACTATCTGATGACTTCCTTCAAATCCTTGTTAAAAGCCCACCTTTTCTAAAAGTCTTCTTCAGTTCCCTTTAATTATATTCCTTTCCTCTCTACATAAAATGTGGGTGTACACAGTTGGCATGTTGTGTCACATTTTAAATTGTGAGCTCCTTGCAGGCAGGGACTCTCTTTTGCCTGTCTTTGTAACCTCAACACCTCTCACAGGGCCTGACATAGAAGGTCCTTAATAAACTCACCTACTGGCTCACTGTATATTGTATGGACCTATTTTTTTAATTGAAAAATGAAAAGGTTGGCCAAGATAGCTGCTGAAATTTCTTTCTGCTCAAGATCTATTTTGATAAGAAGTCTTCTTTCTCTTAAATCAGAATATGTTACTGGGACGAGTTTATTTATTCATTTATTTTTGTCTAATATCTCTTCTTTCTGTATTATGTTTAGATTCCTTTTATGTATAGAATTTATGTATTGTTTATAGAATTGAAACTTCTTGAATGCCGGACTTTTTAAAATTTTATTTTATTTTTTGGCATCTAGAACTTAGCACAGTGTCTAGTACATAGTTGGCTCTCAACATATGCTTGTTGGCTGACAGAGCCACGAGCAGAGTAGATATTTGATTGCAAATGTGTTTAATTGGCCTGAATTGAATCTTACACCGATTAGGACCATAGTTGAATGAAGTAGTAGCTTCAGAGATACAAAGTCTTTCATTTTATAGTTGAGCAAGTTTGTTTTTGTTCAATGTTTAAAAGCAAACAAACATAAACACTCTGAAATTAATCATACACTATGTACAGGCTGTGTTAAGAATACGGAAATAAAAAGGTGAAATATCTCCAATCTCAGTGAGCCTATTTAGTGAAATATACATGTATAGCAAGAAGAAGAAATAGAATGACATCTGAGGAATAGAAGAATGAAGGAATCAGGAAATGGCTAAAAGAGGAAGTGACATCTGAGTTGAGCCATGGCAATGAATCATAATATTAAAAGAGTATAGATTTAGAACTCTTGGAAATGATTTTTAGAAGTCACTAAATCCAAATTATTCATTTTATATGAGAGCAAAAGTGAGACATAGAAATGTTAAATAACATGAACATAAATTTAGCATGGAAAGGGACTTTTCAATGCCATCAAAATCAATTCATTTTTATTATGATAACTTTTTATTTTTCCAGATTAAATATCAATATAATATTTTAAATAGTTGTTTTCTGATATTTTGCAATCCATGTTCTCTATTTTCCCCCTCTCCAAGAAGGCAGGTAATAAAAGTTGTACATATCATATAATATATATTTCTATGTTTATTACGTTGTGATAGAAGATACATATTACTTACACTAGAGAAAACTCCATGGAAGAAATAAAGTGAAGAATGGTACATTTCAATCTGCATTCAGACTCCATGTATTTCTTCTAGAGCCATGGATATTCTTGGTTTTTTTTTGTTTGTTTTTGTTTTTTATGAGTCTCTTGGAGTTATCCTGGATCCTTCCCTTGTTGGTAGTAGGCAAGTCATTTACAGTTGATCATTATACATTATTGTTATTAAGGACAATATTATCCTGGATCTGTTTGCTTCACTTTTAATCACTTCATGTAAGTTTTTCCAGTTTTTTTTGTTAATTATATATTTTGTCATTTCTTATTTCATAATAGTAATCCAATTCATAGAAGTTGTTCAGTCATTCCCCAATTGATGAACATCCTTTCAGTTTCCAGTTATTTTCCACTACAAAAAGACCTGCTATAAATATTTTTGTACTGGTAAATTCATTGCCCCTATCTTTAATCTCTTTGGTTTACAAACAGTATTAGTATTGCCGGATCAAAGAATATGCACACCATTTATGGCCCTTTGGGCATGGTCCAAATTATTTTATTTGGCAGATGGGAAAACTGAGGAATAGAGAGGAACAATGATTTGTCCAAGATTACACAGCTAGTAAATTTTTAAGGCAGAATTTGAGCCCAAATTTTCTTGACTTCAAGTCCAACACTCTCAATTACATCATCTCTTAGGGTTATTTTGAGAATTGAATGAGCAAAATAATGGAAAGAACTTTGCAATAATAAAGTGTTATAAATTGGTTCTTAGTACTTATCAAAAGATCATATCCAATTTAACAGCACATGCCATGAACATACACAATCATGTGCCTGCCCTCCCAATACATATCTTCAGCAATCATTAAAGAATAACTTTTGAGAATCTTCTTAAGGGCAAGAAATTCAATCCTCTTCAAATGGGGTTTTTATTCATCTGACTTCAAAAAGCTTATGAATGCATGGTTTTTTGCCAGAAGCTTTTTTTTTTGTGAAGGTTAAGGAAAGTTTATCAAGCTTAATAAAGCTAGAGTAAAGTGATAACTTTAATATCTGGACAATCAGGAAACTTGATAGACTTTAGCAGTGGAATCTAGTACAAGAAAGAACTAGACTGTAGAAAGTCTAATCTGATTATTTTTATCAATACAGACTGAGTTACATATGTTTGGAGATGGTTCACTCTCTACCTCAAAAGTCAGATGAAAGTAGACTCTGTTTCTTCTTGTGAGTGATAGTAAAACTATTAGATCAAATTATTACATACGTTGTATAATATCAATCAGTTAGACAATTAAATGAACTTTTCTTAGTACTTGCTACAGGACAATCATTATACTAAGCAATGGCTGGGGAGTGGAGAAGAAGGAGGCAACTTAACAGCACCTGCCTCAAACAGCACACATTCTAAGGAGAGAGGCAACATGCAAGTCATTATGTACATACAAAATTATTCAAGGTTAATTCATAGTAATCTCAGTGGGAAACTATCATCAATGAGTCAGACTGGAATGGAGGAGCCTCCTAGAGAGGGCGAGAGCTGAAATTTGAAGGAAATTAGAAAAGCAAGAAAATAGACATGATCAGGTAGAACATTCTGGGCATGAAGGGTAAGGAGTGAGAGAAAAGACAATGAAAGGGCACAGAGTTGGAAGATGTGAGAAATAGCCAGAATATCACTGATTCTTTAACATGGGCAGGGGACTAAAATACTAGAAGGCTGGAAATACAGAAAGAGGCTGGTCTGTGAAAGACTTTAAAAGGCAAACAAAGAATTTCCTATTTGGTCCTAGAAATAATAGTGCTATCATATAGCTATTTTCAGCTAAAATTCAGATTTAAGAAAGGTATTGATAATCTGAAACTGGGCTCCTTCATTTACCAAAAAAAAAAAAAGTAAAAATGAAGCCTTCAGGGATAACTTCTGAATTAAGGTTGAAAAATAATGTGATTCATAATAATAATGATGGTGGAAATAATAGCTAGCACTTATATGACTCTTTGCAAAGTACTTTACATATATTTATTTATTTGATTCTCACAACAACCCTAATGAGATAACTGTTATTAATATCCCCATTTTACAGATAAGGAAACTGAAGTTAAAATGTTATATCACTTACCCCAGGGCCACAGAGCTAATAAGTGTTTATTGCTCTCATTCATTTATTCAATATCTAAGCAAAATTGTAATACCCACTATCTTCTTAATATATTCCTATTTTCCCCTTTATATCTGTGTTTTGCTCATATTCTTCTCAGTGATCATGATGCAGCTCCTTTGTGAATGGCTAATAAGATCCCCTCTAAATCTGTCACTCCGTCTCTCTGTGTCTGTCTGACTCTCTCTCTCTCTCTCTCTCTCTCTCTCTCTCTCTCTCTCTCTCTCTCACTCTGTCTCTCTCTTTCTTTCTCTGTCTCTCTCTTTCTCTTTCTCTCACTGTATATATGTGTATATATGTATATATGTATTTAGATATACAACCAATTAGCCAATATTAATTTATTATTTGACTGTTATATGCCAGACACTAAGTTGGACACATATAGACAAAATTGACCTATCCCCTACCCACCAGTAATTTATTCAGAATGTCACAAAGCTCTTAGTATAGCTTTAAGCTATTAAAATATTATTGCTTAAAATTACACTAACAGTTTTAGGACATTCTGTGCATATTATGGATTAGGTGGTTTCCAGATAGATTGAAACTGAGGCTAGGATGATAGTCTGAAAGAGGTTTGTCCAAATTTCTTGGTTGAACTGATTGGTGAGCGGATATTTTAGAATGACTTCCTGTTGCCCCACCATCTTTTTTCATCTGTTTATTTGTTTTAAACCATTACTTTCTATCTTGGAATTGATATTAAATATGAGTTCCAGGCAGAAGGATCACAAGGGCTAAGCAGTTGGGGTTAAGTGATTTGCCCAGGGTCACGCAGCTAAGAAGTCTGAATCCTTGTTTAAACAGAATCTCCTGTCTCCAGGCATGTTAATCTATCCACTGGGCCACCTGGTTGTTCCTTTCCCTTCCTCGTTTAAAAATACATCTCAAATGCACACTCCTTTAGGAACCATTCATTCCCCAATCTCCCATCACCCCTAGCAATGATTTTTCTTCGATTGTAACCCTTTGCTTGTTCCTCTCAAAAATTTACAGTGGATTGTACATGTATCTATGTGTGCATGTGTGTAATATTCTCTACTAGACTATAAACCCTTTTAAGACAAGAATAATTCTCTATTTATATCCTTTTGAGTCAAATACATTGATGGAGGCACAGTAGAAACAATAAATGTTTAGTGAATTGAAAGTTTGCTTGATATCAATTCATAAGAAAGAGATATAAGTATTTTGATGAAATGACCACAATCTCAAAGTAAAGTAAACCCCCAGAGCTACCCAAAACCAAACCCAAATATAATTTGTTCTCACCTTGGTTGTCACTCTTACCAGAAAGCTGATAGAAGTTTATATCCAATTGCTACAAACAATCCCAGGAACCTGTTATGTGAGAATTAACTAAGACCCCCAAAATAAAATGTTAATCATAATACTGACATTCATTCCTAGTTGTATTAATAGCAATAGAAATAATGCCAGATTCTCTAGTTCCATCTGGATTTTGAGGTTTCTCAATCTCATAGAGAGAAATCTTGTGAGAATGCAGAATGAGATAGGTAAATTAGCTCTCACTAAAAAAGGTAGCTAGGTGGTGCTGTGGGTAGAGAGCCAGACCTGGTGTCAGGAAGATTTCATTTCAAATTCAGGCTCCAAAACTATCTGAACTTGGACAAGTGTCTTGACCATGTTGGCGCAGTTTCCTCATCTGTAAAATGAGTTGGAGGAAATGGCAGACCACTTTAGTGTCTGCCAAGAAAATTACAAAAGTGTTCCTGGAGAGTCAGGCATGACCAAAAGGACAACAACAAAATGGAGCATATATTAACTTTGAAAGCTCCAATATTAATGACCTGGGACTAGAGCTCAGGAGAGGGAACCAGAACAAGATATAGAAACCTAAGAATTCCTCATGTAGAAGTAAAAATTGCAAACATGGAGCTGAGTTGAGAAAGACAGACAGAAACATAGATGTAGACACAATGAAATAGAGATGAGACACTTTATATGACTTCATATTTATACCATTTATATATTGTTTTAAGGTTTTGAAGAACCTTCTTACCAACATTTCTGGAGGGTAGTTTTATTCAGGATGTGAAAAAAGTATCTGAATTCGCCATTTCAGTCTTTTCACTAAAGCAAAAATTTCATGTATCCCATAGATGGCAACTTTCTCTAAGTTAGTCTTAAAAAGTGATCTGGAGGGGCAGCTAGATTGCTCAGTGGATAGAGTGCCAGGCCTGGAGATGGGAAGATTTCAGTTCAAATATGACGCCAGACACTTGTCATTTAACCCCAATTGCCTCGCCCTTACTGCTCTTCTGCTTTGTAGCCAAAACTTAGTATTGATTCTAAGACAGAAGGTAATGAATATAACAAAAAAAATACCAAAAATGACCTGGATCACTATAAGGTTAAGTAAGTTCTCGAAAAATTTAAAAATATCATCTGTCAAAGATATGATTTGAAGTGATGTAATGATTCTAAGGTAAAGGAAGACTCATTGCCTCTTATAAGTAGCTGGATATCCCTGTGCAAGTCATTTAACCCCAATTGCCTTGCCTTTGTCACTTTTCTGTCTTAGAATTGATACTAAAAAGGTGAGGGTTTAAATAAATAAAATAAATAGATGGAAAAATATAATAGTAATTACAATAATAATTCAATATTTAATATATTAAAAATAAGTCATTCTATAGCACTTTGAGATTTAAAAGATGTTGTTTTCTTCTTTTCCATTGGAAATTCTATTATTATTATCCCCATTCTACAGAAGGGAACGCTAGTTACATGTGCTCCCAAAAGATGTGGGGAAAATGAAAGGCAAAAGTCAGACAGGAACTCATCTTCAAAAATGTGTTTTGTTTTGTTTTTCTACTTACACCAAGTTCACAGATGAGGCCAGTATTGGACTTAGAACGAGAGCACAGATCTCATGCTATTTTGTTGGCCTGCCATTTCCACTTACCTTGACTAGAAACTCCAGTTTTTAAAATATCATGTAATTTCAATCCTGGTTTACATTAAACAAGAATGAAACTGGTTTCCTGTGGATATTTTCCCAGGGGTCAGCAAGATGACAAAATATTATCCAAATAATAAATAATCCAATAATAAATCCAAATAAAGTCTTGAATCAGTTGCATAAAAATTTGCAATGTTAGATGAGCCTCATCTACTTTAGAGAAAGCACTAAGGTTATATGTGTGTTATATGTTATATGTATACATAACTACACCTACACAAACACACACATTTATTTACTACACTTGCTATACATACACATGTATATTTGTACATTTATAAACTTACATGTGACGTGTGTTTACCTAAGAATAAAAAGACCCCATGACTCTATATTCTATTTTGATATTTACAAGGAAAGGGAAAGAGAAAGGAACCAACTCCCAGGAAACCTTTCCCTATAAGTAACTAACATTTCTTTTTCTCTCTTTAATATTGACTTACAAGCATGTTGTAATGTAGATGGTAGAAGTTTTATTTTTTCTCATTTTACCGATTAAGAAACTGAGTCTGAGAACATTTACCTAACTTTCCCAGTATCATAGTTACTATATGTCAGAGTTGTATCTTCAACACAAGTCTCTTTCTACTGCATCTCTCTTTCTACTCTTTTATAATGTATCATTCTAAATACAGAAAGGTAAAACATTGCTTAATTGTTTTATAAATGTTCATCCATTGAGGTCTATAATTCTGGAATGTTTCATGATCAACTCACTGATAACAGTAAATTTGATTATCCACCAATACTTCTTTATTAATAATTAAACATCAATAATTAACATCTAGTTTGTCTTTTATGTTTCTCTTTGGTGTAGTAGAAAGAGACCAGAAATCAGATTCAGAAGGTCTAAACTCAAATTCCTGAGGTTAAAAGGAGCTAGATCCCTGTCTCTATACGGTAATCATAGACTAATAGAGGATGAGCATTTTAAAGAGATTTAGGACAAACAGTGCTGAACTTGAAATTAATGGAAACTGGATTCAAGTCCAGCTTTAGCCTACTTTTAGCTATGTGAAGTTAGGCAAGTGACTTTATCTCATAGCTTCAGTTTCCCTATTTATAAAATGGGATTGATAATAGCACATATCTTCCAAGTGCTGTTGCAAGAAGCAAATGAAATAAAATTTATAAAGTGATTTGAAAGCCTTAAAGTGTTTAATCCATTTGAACTCTATGATGACAACAATTTTTTCATGTGTAAGTTGAATTTTCATGAACTCTGAGTGCAAATTTTGTACTTCAATTCCACAATTTTCAAGCTTCTATCAAAATAAGTAACTTGCCCAAGATCACATAATAAACTAGTGGCAGAATTCAAATTAGAACCTATTATACTAGCCAGTAGCCGAAACTAAAAGGAGGAATTGAGAGTACGGAGGGAAATGAAGTTAGTTTGCATCCATAAATGGGCCCCTCTGGAGTGAGAATTTATGTTTAATTTAGCTTGCCTTAAAGACTGTTTAGCCTTTTTATATTCACTGATATTTTACCTTAAGCAATACCATTTCTGATAAGAAATTATTCTTGAATTCCAATCTTAAATAGCCTCGTTGGATATGAAGATGATAGGCGATATTTCTTCAAAGCTCATAGGAATGCTAAATGACAGAGGACCAGCTCAGAAAACTAGCAAACCCTAAGTACATACACAGGAAGAGTACTAACAGGGTAAGAGAGTAATTTCTTTCCCCAAGCATAAACCAGACATAGTCAGGACTTTACAGATATGTCGATGATATCACAAGAGGAATCAATAGTAACAGCAGAGAGACATTCCAGAACATATTTAAGTCAGATGTGAGGAGGAGTAAAGAAAGAATTCTTTCTCCTCCTCTAGTGTCATGGGGAAAAGAGGTAAGAGGAAGGAGCTTTAGAAAAGAAAATGTCCTGGATCCCTGGACTAGTACAAGGTTTCCAGGCTTGGTAGTAACTATACTCTTTGCTACAAGGCTCTAACTTGGTAGAGGATGGAAGGTGGTACATCGGCAAATGCAAATTTGATACAGTTTTCCTTTGTGTAACCTCAACCCTCGAATGTTTTAATGTGGATAGCAATGAAAGTAACTACATCCAGGTCTTGGACTTGTATTTCTCTTTACATATTTAATTTTTGTAAGTTATGAAACAAGTTAAATCTTCTTGACCTCTGGACAGGCCAACTGAGGATCTGCCACAGAACAGAGAAATTTAGAAGGTGCTGACAGAAGCTACAGTGTTTGATGATATAAAAATGACTGAACTGGGGTCTTAATTATCAAGAATGTAATATCAAGAATGTAACTGGGAAATATTAAACTAAATAAAAATATAGAAAATAGATAACGTTAGTAATTCTAATTCAATATGCTGCCCAGTGGAATCATTGTTTATACTTTAGAGCCACAATCTGAATTAGTTTGTTTTTATCCAAGTATCTATTGGTTACTCCCCAAAGAGTTGTATAAGAATGGAGAGAAAGGGTCAAAGTTCCAGGGCTAAATTTCAACTTTATACTTGAAATTTTATTTGATAACTTGAATAGTAACAGATCTATTATGATCTATTTCATGTTCTAGAATATATGGTAAAGATTTTATGGAACTTAATCCTGTTTCAGTTTTGAAGCTGGGTCCAGATTAATGTAAATAAACAAGTCCTCTGAAGTGGTTGCATTATTTGAATTCGCAGTGCATGTAAATAGCATTATGCTAGAACCAATTATTTTATTATTTTATTTTTGTTTTCCTATGTATATATTTCATACAATGTAAAATCGTTTGGCTTGAATTTTTTATAATTTCACATATTTTGCACAATTTCAACTTTGAATAATATGAATTCAAATCCTTGCTGCCACTTGATGGGATTCATTTTATTCACACTAATCAAAATTTAGCCATATTCAGCATTAGTAACATCTGTGAGTTGAAACAGAAAGGGACTAGATGAGTTAGAACAGTTCATTTCTTTGTCTAGGGAGCAACACCACCATCTAGTCATAAATGTGCTGTACCTGTCCACTCATCCCCATGCTCACAATTCCTGGAGCATGATACCTTCATGGGCTGCCACATGCAAGTGAGCTTCTCCTCAGACTAGCTCATTCTCTCTCATGCCTATTTCATGCCTCTTGCTCCAGGTGAAAATATTGCTAGTTAGAACTCTGCTTGACTCAAACATCAGAAGGTTTCTGAGCAACTAATCTTCAATTGACTTGACTTGTGAAGTCTTGGGAAATACTATCTCAGATTAGAAAAAAATAAAGCAGTCAACAGAAAATGTCTCCCAAGGTGTACTGGACTGAGGATTATTTATTTATTCATTCTTTTAACAGCATGATCTTCTTAACCAGCACCTTTGAGAGTTGCTATTCCTATTACCTAGAAACAAGTTTCTCCAACCAGAATCAGTACAATGCATTCCAGGGTCTTCAAAGAATAAATACACTATATCCACATTGTCTTTCAATAACATATCTAACATGTAGTGAGTGATAATTGATCCACACCTAGTTTAATAATTCTTTTGCTGGATTCTGGTTTCCTCCCTTGGGCTGAAAATATGATGTATCGTTCTAGCACAGAGATGTAAAATATGTCATCAGAAGCCAATCTAGCATACAGCTGGAACCAGATTAAAATGTAATTGAGAAATATTCAACAAAATAAAATTAAAATACAATAGAACAGAAACAATGTTTATGTGGGGTTTTTAAATATAAATATGTTGCTCACAAGGATCATTTTGTAATATTTGATGTCTCTCTTTCTATTTGAGTTTGATACCACAGGTCTAGCATACATTGAGAGATTATATGACTAGGGCAAGGAAAAAATGAGTTATTTTTCCAAAGCTATTCACAGAATCACCTAGTTTATACTAAGGTCATGAATAAATTACTAACTTTGTCCTCAGTATCCCCATATAATACCAAATATGACAGGAAACAGGCCTATTTAATACTTTGGTAGTGGTAAATTTTGGAAGATCTGGATTCTAGTCCTGCTTGTGATACATATTAGCTGTATGATCATAGCCAACTCTTTTAAATAGGACTAAAATTAAAATTTAGAGGCAATGTACCAATCTGAGTTTCTAAACATAGAGGCAATGTACCAATCTGAGTTTCTAAACATGGAATTTCCTACTTTGGGAGGAAAAAAATTAAGTCTAAAACTGTCTTAGAATACCCCCTATGTGTCTGACATTTATCTAGTAATTTAAATTTCAAAATATTTTGCATGTATTATCTAATATGATAAGTTTTCTTAAGTGATCTGGCATGGCAAGAAGATCTCTATAGTCTAGTGTTTATTTTTAATATTCTAAGGCCCCTTCTCTCTTTTTTCTTTTATGCCATTGGGTTTCTATTGTGTTCTCTCATAAATGATGTGATAATTAGATTAAGTCTACACTGCCCATCTTTAGATTTAATCAACAAAGGTGAGAGTAACTCCAATCTTGGGAGGTCCTAAACCAAGTGTGCTGGAGTGAGTGATGAATCAGAATTGACTGACCTGCCCCCTGGGCGGTCTATGAGAATCATCTATTGAGATTGGACATGCAAATTAGGAGGGAGGCACAGGAAGTGGCGCATAAGTGACCCCTTTAAAAGGAGAAGGTCCTCAGTCAGTTGGGGTATTTTGGTGGAATAAGATGTCTGGTGACAGGCTGCTGGTTTTGTAAAGGGGACCTGAGGGAGCTTTGTTGGTTCGTGACTGAGACTGTTCCACGTGGTGAGTTTAAAGACTGAATCTTCCTGAACTTCTATTAAGAACCTTCTTTCATAGACTTTGTGAATGAAGTTTGCTCCATTCACCTCCGGGCTGCAGACCCTTTAACCCTTGGCTGAGGGTTAAGATCTACCTGGACTAATTAGTGGGATAGATTCTTATCTCCTTACTTCCTCTCTCTCTTCTTCTAATGTAAATAAATTTCCATAAAAGTCAATTTTGATTTGAGATTATTCTTAATTGAGGATTGATAATAGTTCAATCCTCTGGCGACCATCTTTAACATACTGAACCCATAAAACCCTTTTTCCACCCTTACAATGATTTCTGCAGATCTCTATGATTCCCTGATCAAAATGAAATTATTTTGGTTTTGAGAAGTCTCTGTACATGCTATTATATAAAATAATATAATTATTATATAAGATAATATAATTATATCTACATATGCATATCTGGATTCGTATATGTGTGTATGTGTGTATATATTAGGGTGATGATATATATTAGATTGATGAGTCTAGTATCAGGAAGTCTTAACTGTTTGCCTCCATTTCCTCAATTGTATAATGAGCTCGAGAAAAAAAAGACAAAGCACTCCAGTATAATTGACAAGAATACTCAAATGGGTAGGACACAACTGAAATAAATGAACAACAGCATAGATGTATTAACAGAAATATATTCCTATATGTACACCTATGGTAGTGTATACATGTAGGTATACATGTATATACATTATAGACAGATAAATCAGATTTTTTAAATCTCATTTTAAGTAGACTTCAGCTAGTTTACTAGTGGCTATCACATACACACATATGTGTTATACACATACACATATACACACACATATATATTCTAGAGGTCTGATTTCAAGAAAAATTTCATATTTTATATATATGTTTTATATTTATATTATATACTGAATATAAATTGGTCTCTGTATCCCAAGAGCCTCACAGTTTAGAATAAAATAAAATTACATTTCTGAGAAAAACACCCATGTTTTAGTTGGCCAAACCTCCCAGTGTATATTCTGAAAACTGGCAACCTAAGTTGTCTATTGCTTGAAAGGCTTTTATTTTTCAATATAAGCCATGAACCCAGAAGGATATGTCTCCTTACCCATGTTGCACCATTCTTACCAACTGATAATTGAAGCTTTTTCTTTTTTTATTAGCTCTTTGTCAATTAGGGAAACTCTCTTCTGCCATTCAGTTCCATAAATAGTAGTTGAGCAAATGCATTCTGCTAAGAATGAGCTGACTCGGTTTTTGTCCTGTAAAAGGACAAAGAAACTCTTCATGAATTGAGCATATCATCATCACTTCAAGATACTAAAAATGATGAATGATCTGGTAAACTGTTCAAAGGCATGAGGTTATGTGTATTCTTTTGCTCCCCCCCACCCCTTCTGCATCAATTGTGACAAGAGTGTTTTCCCCCCAGATAATAATAATACCTTGTTCTTTGTAGTTCCTTTGAGAATGGAATCTCAAAATGCTAATTAACTAATTTACAAACATTAATTAGCCAATTCTCAGAAGGTCCCTGGATGAAAATGTAGGCTATTCTAACCTTATTCACCAATAGGGAGATGTTATCAAGGTCACATTGTAAGTCATTCTAAACACTAAAGATAGACTTAGAAAGGACTCAAGAGTTTCTGAGGCACTTTATTCATAGCCCCACTGTGAGGTAAGTAGTCCAAGTATAATTCTTCCCAATTTGCAGATGGTGGAAACAAAGGCTCAAAAAGAAAGTAAGGAAAAGTCAAAATAACATTGAATATGGAGCCAGCCCAGTTGGGTATGAATACTAGCTCTGCTACCTGTGTGATTTTCTAAGGCTACTCTTTTATTTATGCTTTATTTCTCCTACCATTCTAGAAGGTCTTGAAGTCAAGACCAGCACCTTAATCCTATCTGTGAATTCCTTAGCACCAAACATAGAGTCTCATACCTGGGAGGCACCCAGTCAATGTCTAAAAAATGAATACTATTCTTTAATGAATAAGATTATGTTGTCACTTAACTCTTTTTCTATGTGCTTTTCCAATTCTTAAGATAATGTGATTTCATAATTATGCTATTTTGTCAGTGATAGCCAAAACATATAACGTATTTCAAAACTTTGCAAAGAGCTTTAACAAGATTATCAAACTGGATCCATACAACCACTTGGTAGGTTATTATTCACCAAGTCTCAAAGAGGGTAAAAATCCTGGTCATACAGATTGTACACAACATAGATAGATTCAACCAATGGTATTTCAGGTTCCAAGTTCAGCATTGCAAACAGAGTACATATTATGCTGTCTCTTTATATTTTTCTATCTCCTCTGACATATAATTGCAGTGTGAACCTGAGCATGTCACTTGACTTATCATTGACCTAGGAAACACTTTTAGATTATGAATTGTAGAGAAGATAACAATCTGTTTTGATAGATGTTTCTGCATCCATGATGCATCCATGATGTGCCTATGTCATTTAAATCAGAGCTCTTATCTGTACCTTCCTAGAGATGATAATGCTATAGCTCAGACAACTTAAGTGATTTGCTCAAAAGTCAAAGCTGGTGCTTGGTTATGCCAGCTCTTCATGCTTATGGGGTTATACTTCTTCTACATTATACTAATCCTAAAGATGAGTTGGACCTCTTTCCTGACTGCTTCAGCTTGCAATAACTACATACCTAATTGAAAGGCTGATATTGGGGGAGAGTCATTGCCCTTTCCATTGCTTTGTTGACTTTCATGCTGAATTATTGACCTTGCATTACTGCTTATCAATCATTGGTCAAGTAAAAGAAACTAAATAGACCACAAACATCTTAAACCTAGAAGATCTAGAATGTCAAACATATATGCAATTATGCAATTGATCCCTTTCATCTGCTTAAGACAGATGGTCTTAACTTGGGCTCTTTGGATACCCAGTACAGGTCCATAGATTGATTTCATGGGGTCCATGAATTTGGAAGGGAAATAAATACATCTTTATTTTTATGTACCTCTATAAAATTTTAACTTTTACATCAATTATTTAAAAAACATTTTTAGAAATGGTCTAAACACTTCACCAGGGCATCGAAGGGAACCAACCCACATTTTTAAAAAATGGTTAAAATCCCGGCTGTTAGAGAAATAGAACCCTGGTCTCAGTATTAAAAAACATTATTCTTCAGCCTCTCAGAATCTTGTTTCAAAGTATTATTAACCAAAGTTGCAGGCCAGCAATTTAACCGCCAAACAAGTCAAACTACATTTCTGTTGTCATGAAAAAGAGTCTGTTCGGAGGTTATGTGGTCTAACCTGAACTTTGGACATAAATTCTGTTTAGAATATGCAGGACAAATGGCCTTTCAGACTCACTTAATGATAGACTTGCCATTGTGAGGAATCCACTATTTTTGGAGGTAGCCTATATTCCCTTTTTGATCAGAATTAGTAGGTCAAATAAGGGAACAGAAAGCAAAGACTAGCTAAGATTGTTCTGAGAGGCAATTTCCTTGGAACATTTCCTCTGATGAAACAATAATCACTGGCCAGAAGTGAAACTACAGTCATTTTCTAAGACACACACTCTGAGAATAATAAGGAACAAGTTGTATATAAGTTCTGTCCCAATGTGTCTTTTCTTGGAGCTTGTTGTCATGGAATCATAGAATGCTGAAGGTGTAAGGGTCCACAGAGGTCATCAAGTCCAACCTATTGCAGCCCGTCCCCTCTACCCTGGTATAACACAGCTGACAAGTTGTTTTCCAATCTATATTTGGAGAACATTAGTGATAAAGAGTGTTCTACTTTGCAATTCCAATTTTTGATAGTTCTATAAATTCATAAGTTTTCCTACCCCCAACCTCTTTGACCTTAACTTCAAGCCTATACTTGCCTCTGTCAGTTAAACCTATTGCCTCTATTTCTTCCTTCTAGAACCAAGCAAAAAAAAAATCCTTCTTCAGTGTAACAATCCTCAAAATATCTGAAAACAATGATAACATCCTCACTAGGTGTCTTTAGAAATTGTATATCCCTGCATGGAATGAGAAACTCATAACAAAACACACTTTACTTCATTGCTTGAAGGAACAATGAATGTATTGATGTGAATACTCCCTCTATGGACATAGATCAAAACATGTCTATTCTTTAGTGCACAGCTATCAGAAGTTGCAGTGGCCAAATAAATTGTCACTTTTCTTTCAGCTCTCTACTGATGAAACTCTTCAACGCTCCATGCTTAGTTTGGCTGGTCTTTAGACAGCAGATATACTGTCTATCTCTTATGGGGCCTATACTGACCATCTTTCCGCATACATTCACATGTATACACAAACAAAATGATTGCAGTATTTAGTATGGGAAGAATTTTCTTTTTATGTCAATAAATTTTGGAAGAGAGGAAAAAATATAGAGGTAGTTACAAACACGCACACATACACACACACACATATTGACCAACTTGAAACCAAAAATGAGATTTGCTTTTATCACAGAACTGACAGGGCCATCATTCAATGAGTTGAAAGCTGTTTTGTAATCATGAAACAGATTTCCCCTAGGGTGTGATTCTTCAAATTCTTATGCTGTAGGCAGGAAATGGGATGAGTGAGTGAACATGCAAAAAAAATAAATAAATAAAAACATGCAGAGATAGAAGCATAGAATTTCACCTGGCCTTCAGTATCCTCTTTTGTATATGTGTACATACTGTCTTTCCTAATAGAATACAAATTCCTTGAGAGCATGAGCTGTTTCATTCTTTACCTCTGAATTCCTAGCATACTCTTGCAATACCATGCCTGCCACATTGTATATATTCAATAAATGCTTCTTGATGGTTTGATTCTTCGCCATGAAACATGGATGTAGATGAATAAAGCAAATGTCCCCAATAAATATATAAATAAAAATAATAAATATAATAAATGAATAAAGCAAAAGTGCCCAATAGCATTGTTCCCACTGGAGTTGACATTATACATAATGAAGTGATGTGATATTTCTGCCAACTTGGTCTAGTGATGATAGAATAGGCTAAATAGCTGGTTAGGAAAGTTTAGAATGCATGCCATCAGTTCTAAGGTCAGTGTAATATCTTACAACCACTCTGACTTTTTCCCTCTTCATTTGTTTCCTTTGTTTAGATAGACTAATAATGAGTAGTTATAGCATATTACATAGTCAGAGTCTCATGGTCTCCACCTTTAAGAAAAGTAATTCTTGGATGGTGACTATTTTTCTTAGTACTACCCAAGGACATACATTAAATTGAAACTTGGTGGAAACCAGGGGAAATATAAAGAAGAACTCAATGAAAATTTGAACAATGTGAAGTACCTTATTGATGTCTCCTCTCTTCCATGGACTGAATAAAAGAATAGTGACAGATAGGCCTGTAGGATGAATGAGAAAGAAGTATATCTAGAGATAATATAATAGGAAATATGAATTCTGGAGGTATATCTTAACCATAAGATTCGTTCTATAGAATATAAACACCTTAAGGGATATTTAGTTTTGTCTTAGCTTCTCCAATTCCTAGCAGAGAACTTTATCCGTATTCAGATCTTATTAAATATTTCTTAAATTATTCCATCCAGCATTCTGAGTGATTTAGATGGAGGCATAGAGTGGTATGTTTAACATTTTTTATAGATGGCTCACCTACAAATGGAAGACATCATCAATTCATTGGATGGCAAAATCAATATGCAAAAAGATTTTGGCAGACTGGAAACAAATAGGATTGAATTAAATAGGCAGAAACATAAGTAAAAAACTCAGGTTAAAGAACAAAAATAATAACAACAGCTACACATATAAAGGATGGGGGTAATATGAATAGAAAGTAGTTTAACTAGCTACTTAATAAATATTTGTCAAATCAAACTGAATTAAACTACTATCTATGCATGTTACCTTTCCCTCACAGAGAAAAACAGCATAATGGAAAGAACATTATATCTGGAGCTAAGAGAACCAGATTCATATCTCAGCTCTATTTCTTGATAGCCAAATTACATGAGGTAATTCATCTTAAACTCTTTATGGCAGGAAAGTCTGCCCAGCTCATGGGTTGCATCTGATCATCATTCAAGGATATGGGTATTCATAAAATGCTTTTCGGATCTTAAAAATCAAAGGAGGAAAAGAGGAAGAGCCCCAGAGAGACAGAGAAATAGACAGAGACAGAGATACAGACAGAGACTGAGATGCACATGTGGGCATACACATGAGTTATGGGAAGGAAAAACAGAAGATAGAAGGAATTTAAATCCAAATGAAGACTATTGTCTTTCCAAGGAAATTAAAGCAGCATAATTGAATATATTCTTCTTCTTCACATATTCCTTGAATGTTTCACTCTTGTGATGACAGTTGTCTGGGGGAAACCAAGAATTTTATCTTTGATTCACTGATACATAGTTGGCAGCCTAAATTTACAAGGCTCCAGGAGATCTTTTTTTTATTTTTAATATCTGAAATTTGTTTCTTGCAATTTACTTTATGCCTCAGAAGACTGATCTATTTGTGACCTTAACCAGATTTGGGGGGCATATGTCAAAATTCAAATTGCATTTGGGAAAATCACAGGATTAGGAGTTAAAAGGCTTGGTTTCTAGTAAAGGTCTCCTAGTTGTGATATGTAATGAATAAAACAATTTTATTTTCTTGAGCTTGAGTTTACTCCTCTATAAAAAGGGGAAAAGTAGAAACTCTGATTACTTTCAGTCATTTTTATGATTCAAATGATAGCAATGTGGTACAGTGGTGAAAGTAGGGCTAGAAGACACCAGGATTCTTGCCCTGACTTCAAAACTAGTAATTATAATTCATACTCATATTATGCTTTTAGTTTTACAAAGTGCTTTTATTAAAAGGTTCTATTAGGCATCTAGTGGACATATTATTTTTATTCTTTAAAACTGTGAATACTGATAGTTAAAAGAACCTAAGTGACTTGCTAAAATTGCTAGGAAGTGGTGAAAGATGGATAATAACTTTCATTATTCTATTGGGAAAGTCATTTGACCTCCCTGTATCTTGGTTTTATTAGTTGTAAAATATAGGTTAGACTAGGCCAAGGTTCTAGACTTGGAGTCACTAAGCTTAAACTGCCCAAATATTCTAGAACCAGAGGGCAAAATAGAAATTAAAAGCCATCCACCAATCACCTCCTGAAAGAGATGCCAAAAAGATAACTCCCAGCAATATTATAGCAAAATTCCAGAACTCCTAGATCAAGAAGTAAATATTTCAACAGCCAAAAGGGAACATTTAAATATGGCATCACATTCAGAATAATACAAGGTTTAGCAATTCCTATATTCAAGGATCAGAGGGCAAAAGCATTAGGACTTCAATGAAGAATCACCCATCAACATTGAGCATAATTCTTTGAGGGGCAAATAAGTATTCAATGAAATAGAGAACTTTCAAACATTCCTGATAAAAAGACCCAAGCTGAATGGAAAGTTTGATTCTCAAATACAAGACCCAAGCATAAAAAGGTAAATAGGAAAGAGAAATCAGAAGACATACAATAAGGTTTAACTGTGTACATTCCTATGTAAGGAGATGATTCTTGTAACTCCAAAGAACTTCATTATTTTTAGGGCAGTTAGAAGGAGTATATACATAGACAAAAGCCAAGGGTGTTTGTTGAATATAATAAAATGATATAAAAAATAAGGCTTGAGGAAGAGGAATGTATTGGGAGGAATATATTGGGGGGAAGGCAAAATAAAATGGGGTAAATTATCATAAATAAAAGAGGCATGAAAAAGCTTTTTCAGTGGAAGGCAAGATAGAGGAGGTAAGAAGGGGAGCATGTGAATCTTTTTCTCAACAGAATTGGCTTAGTGAGAGAAGAACACATACAATTAGTTGGGTATGAATTGCTATCTTATCCTATAGGAAAGTAGGAGGGAAGAGAATAAAAGAAGGGCAGTGGGGCTGACAGAAAAAAAGAAAGGTAAATAGTAGGAAGGGGAGGTAAGAAGCTAAACAGGGATAAATAAGATGGAAAATAATACACAATAATCATAATGGAGCAATTTTTTTACAAGTCTCTTTAATAAAAACCTCATTTCAGAAATACATAGAGAATACATGCAAGAATACAAGTCATTCCCCATTTGATAGATGATCAAAAGATATAAACAGGCAGTTCTCAGATGAAATAATTAAAGCTCTCTGCAATCATGAAAAAAATACAGCTTCTACCCCACATCTATCAGATTGACTATTATGACAGAAAAGGAAAATGACAATATTTGGAAGGGTTATGGGAGAGTTGAGACATGAGCACTATCTGGGAAGTTGTGAACTGATTCAATCATTCTGAAGAACAATTTGGACCTGTGCCCAAAGGGCTATCAAACAGGACATATCCTTTGACCTACCAATACCATTAGTAGGTTAGTATGTCAAAGAAATAAAAAAAAGGGGGGGGGAAAGGACCTATATGTACAAAAATATGTGAAGCAGCTTTTTTGGGAGGGCAAAGAATTGGAAAGTGGGGGGATACTAATGTAGTATGGCTGACTAATATAGTATAAAATTGTAATGGAATAATATTCTGTCCTAAGAAATGATGAACAAGAAGAGCTCAGAAAAACCTGGAAAGAAACAAACTAAAGCAACATGAAATAAGCCAAACCAGGAGAACATCTTATATAGTGATAGGAATACTATATAATGAACAACTGTGAATAACTGCTATTCTCAGATACAATGGTCCAAAACTATCCCAAAGGACTCCTGATGAAAAAAAAAATTCCATCTGCTTCCAGAGAAAAATAACTGACAGAATCTGAGTCCAAATGAAAGCAAATGTTAATCACTTTCTTTCTCATTTATTTAAATTTGACTTTCCTTCCACAAAAGGATTAATATGGGGAAATGCTTTATATGATGATACGTAAAATTTATATGAGATTGTTTACCATTTCAACAGGGATGGGTGGTCAGGTGAGAATTTGTGACTCAATTTTCTTTAGAAAAAATGTGAAATTATTTTTACATGTAATTGAGGAAAAATAACATTTAATTTATTTTTAAAAAAGAAAAAATAGCAACAACTTGTATAAATATTTATATTCATAATTCTTTTTCATATATTTCATACATTCCTAGAATTCCTCTTCAACTTTAATAGTAAATGTTACAGTTATTATTATTCCTATTTTGAAGATAAGGGAAATAGCAGTGTAGTATAGTAGAAAGAAAATTTCTTGTGTAAGAAAACCTGACTTAAAATTCAGCTGTATCAACTACTATTCTCTGAGAGAAATCAAGTCAGTCATTTAACTTCTGTCTCCCTTATCTATTTCCTTACCTACAAAATAAGGGATTTAGATAAAATGATATCTAAGGTGTCTTCAAGTTCTAAATTTATGTTTCTCATTGCCTAGGCCTTTGTTTGTACTCACATAATTACAGGAACAAGAGAGAATGGAAAATGCTATAAATCATGTGTGACTCTACTAAGTGCTTTATAAGTATTGTCTCATAATATTGTTAGTGATAGTGATGATAATGATATTGAAAATCACCAGAAGGACACAATTAAATAGGTGAAAAGAGTTCTCAGTCTGGGATCAGAAGACCTAGGTTCAAATCACAGCTCTGCCAGTTACTATCAAAGTAACATTTATATGTCGCTTAATCTTTCTAGGTTTTCCCTTCTGAAAAATTAGGGAGTTGGACTATGTGCACACCCAAGTCTGTTCCAGCTTTATAGCTATAATTTCTGACTTACACAGTTTTTAGAGTAATATTTTCATGTAATATTGTATTTATGTGTCAGTATATTATGTAGAACAAGTATTTTTTCCCCATTTTATAGTCTAGGAAACTGAGGCTTAGGGATGACTCAGGACAAGGCCTTTAGTCCTGTCCTTATTATAATACTATTATAATACTGGAGTGACTATATGCAAACTTGTTTTTTAATTTTAGTTTCCTCACTCCACAAAGGGCAGAGCTTGTTTTCTTCCCCTTTTAAGGTCCCTATTCAGTTGTTTTTCACAGCTGTTCCATGTCTGAGCTCGTCCCACATACTGTTACTCATTTCTAGAACATGGGCATCTTTGTTGGCGAATTGATCTCATTATACACCCACATGCTTCTTCAGAAAAGTATTATGGGAATATCATGGAAAATTGACAGGTCTATTCATGTTCCAAATGACTTGTCTTGAAATATGCTGAAAGGGACAAAGCAAAAGTAAAAGTAAACCTAATTAAAAAAGATAATCACATAGACAATGAAGTAATATAAAAAAATTACAGAAAGTTTCTCTGTTAAAGGCCTCATTTCTCAAATATAAAGGGAAGTAAGGTAAATTTAAGAATAATACAGGCCATTCCCCAAATAATAAATGGTCAGAGGTTATTAACAGGCAATTTTCATTAGAAGAAATCAAAGTAATGATAAGTCTTGTGTTTAAGAAATATTGTTCTGGAACCAGTATGAGGATGGATTAGACAAGAAAACATGAAAAGTGAGAAGACATTTTGAGGTTATTGAAATAGTTACTTTCTAGATTTTATTTACATTCATGACTTATCTTCTACATAAAACAATGAACTCCTTGAAGATTGAGATGGATCTCATTTAATCTTTACATCCCTCAAGAGCTCAAGAGATCTAGCATAAAGCCTAACATATAGCAATTTGGGGAAAAATGAAAAGGGAATTGATAAGTGAATCCTTATTGCTTATGCATTTTAACCCCAATAGAGTTAGACTAGAGAGAAAAAATATGGAAGAAGAACAAGAACAAGAAGAACAAGAAGGATATTCCTAAGTTGAAGAAAGAAGTCACTAAGCTTATGAATAGTCACCATCCTAGACTAAAATGATATTGAGGATAGGACCAATGAAACTTTATTTAGGACATCAACATCCATAAGTAGGTTCTTCCTTCTTGGAGGATGTACTTCTTCCCTGGCTCCCTGTGAATATGAATATTACATACCTCTTCATCTCTGACTGATTCCACTTTCAAAACGACCCAGCTCCATTCAACATAACCCTATTCTACTGCCTTGCCCCACTATCAAATTCCTCTCACTAAGGCACCCTCTCACAAAGGACATGCTTTACTTCTCTCCCCACCCCACGGTTAAGTCTCCTTGGTGGACAGTTTATAATGCAGCCAAATTGGACTAACCTTCGCACTGCTTCCTTCTACTCTATACTCTGTTCCAAAACTGCCATAGACCTACCTGCACCTGGGTGACAAAATTCTAAGATAAATTGGAGAAAAAAAACTCGGTTTAAATCATGTCTCCTGACATTTAGCGACACTCCAAACTTGGAGGAATCACATCTCCTTGAGCATCAATTTCTTCATCTGCAAAATGGGGGTATTAATTAACTGAGGACTTAAAGCAATGGATTGTGCAGTCACCTTATACTATTATAAAACAAATATGGAAAAGTGTTAAGCTACATAGAAATGTAAATTATTATGTTATGATTATCATCAAATAGAATACTAGGAACTAATTACATTGTAAATTAGAAATCAATACATAGATGTAAGCAATGATTTTTAAGTTCCTGAAACCTCACAAAGATGATTGAATTACAAGCCTATCTATAGATATTTAGATTGGATATCTGGAATTAGGTGAAGAAAGTAGGATAAAAAGTGTCTAATCCCAAGGTCCAACTCATTCAATTTTCTCTTTCATTTATTTGTGATTATTGTGCCAGCAGTGCTTTCAAATTCATATTCCCATCTGCCAGCTTACTATCTCCATCTGGATGTCCCATCGGCATCTCTATCTCTATGGGCGTAGTGCTGAAATCAGCACTCATCCTCTAATTGGCTTTACACTTTAGTTTTCTAATTCTATAGCTGATACCTTTATTTTTCCTTTCTGATAAGACTGAAATTTTTCCTTTTTTCACACTGATTATGTCCAACCAGTTGTGAGGCTCTGATTTTACCTCTACGGCCTTTCTCAATTTCATCCCTTCTTCTTCTACCATCATTTTGAACACTTTATTCTAGGTCTTCATTCTTTATTAATTATAAATTAATCAAGATGGTGAAAACACTGGGGTTCATCTCTTAGGAGAATCAAATGAAGAAATTGTTAGTATCTGATTTGAAGACTTAGAGGGGATGGACATAATATAAATGTATTCAAATAATTTAAGTCCTACCATTCAGAAAAAGGGTTTAGATTAGTTCACATTGGCCCGAAAGTTCAGATTTTTATAACAATCGTGAAAACTATAGAGAGTTACCATTGTTTGATCTATCTATCAATAAGTAATTGTTGGGGGAAGCTGGGTGGCTGAGTGGATCGAGAGCCAAGCCTAAAGATGAGAGGTCCTGAGTTCAAAGCTGGCCTCAGACACTTCCTAGCTGTGTGACCTGTGCAAATCCCTTTACCCCCATTGCCTAGCCCTTAATGCTCTTCTGCCTTGGAACCAATACACAGTATTGACTCCAAGATGGAAGTTAAGAATTTTAAAAAAAATTTAATTGTTATGGGTCAGATACTAGGCTAGATGATGAATAAAAAATGTAAAATATAGTCTATAGAAAGGAAAAATCTCACTCTCAAGATGTTTACATTCTAACGGGATAAAGTTTTCTACCAATAAGAACTATCCAAAAGTGGAATGTGTGTGGGCTTCATGGGATAGTGGTTCCCAATCAAAGGAGGCCTTAAGAACTGAGGACCACTCTTTTAATGTAATGTCAAGGAGATTTTTGTTCTAGCACAGGTTGGATGAGGTAGTAGTTGAAGATCCAGTTCTCAGAGTCTGTGATTTTTTGAAGTATTATAGGTAATAGAATCCTTATTTTAGGGCACGTTGGTGGCACAGTGAATGGAGTGATGGGCCTGAGTTAACATCCAGTCTCAGACACTTATTAGTTATGTGACCCTGAGCAAGTCACTTAACCCTATTTGCCTCAGTTCCTTATCTGCAAAATGAGCTGGAGAAGGAAATGATACACCTCTCTAATATCTTTGCCAAGAAAACCCCTAATGGGATCATGAAGAGTCGGACACGATTTAAAATTATTGTACAAGTACAACATAAACATGTACAACCAATATATTATATCCTATCTTGGGGTAGGTAAAGGGATAGGAGGGAAAGACAGAATCACAAACAGAAAATTATTAAAATTGGTAATTTCATGAAATATGGATAAAATTAAAAAGAAAATGATGGATGAAATACAATAAAAACAACAATAGCAGCAGCAGCAACAACAACAACAACAACACAATCCCTCATTTTAATTGTATTCAAATACCACTTCTGATTCTTACCTGGGGCAAGCCGGAGTACTTCTGGGTCATACTTTCATTCACATCTATAAAATGATGAGGCTGAGTGATATGCTCTCTAAAGTTCTTTTCAATTCTAAATCTGAGATACTCTGGAGTAACTTGTAATAGGTCACAGGAATAATCAATGACAGAATTGTTGTATATTTCAACATAGTATATTCAATGGTACACTGGATTTGATGTTAGAAAAATTATGGATTATAATTCTGCTTTAGATTCTTATTAGCTGTGTGACTCTGGGAAATTTACTTAACCCGTCTCTGTCCCAATTTCTTCATCTTTATATTTTTTAATAAATTAAATATTGGAACAGAATATTGGTTCTAAGTAAGAAGAGCAGTAAGGACTAGGCAATTGGTTAAGTGATTTACTCAGGGTCACACAGGTAAGAAGTGACTGAAACCAGAGTTGAAACCAGAAACTCTCATCTCTAGACCTACGCCATCTAAGCTGCCCTGCAATTTTTTAAAATTTTAAATAAGAGAGTTGGATTTGGTGGATTACAACATCCCTCCCAGCTTTAAATCTATGATGCTATGATCTTTTCAGTTCAAGTTCATTGCTATACACTGTATGCTACCCTCAATGTGATTATCAAAATGATAACCACCAGGAGTTTTCCTGGGTGGAAAGGGAAGATTAGTCCAATTCACACCCCCAGTTACCATCCCTAACAATTGTCTCCTTTGACTCATTCTCCACTGGGCCTTAGAGAAATTCTGAGCTTGCATTCCACATAATTCAAAGGAAGAAAAGATTTGATCTATTCCTATTGTTACTTCTTAAAGTTCAGGGTGAAGAAGATAAGTTTAACTAAAAGTAGAAACTTAATAATGGCTGCAAGTGCAGCTTATATCTGTGTTTCAAGCAGTCTTATCTCAGCAAGATATAATATCCAGTTCCTTCATATCTCATGATTGATATTCATATAATGCCTTACTTTAGTGATGATGTCAAATACCAGTGATGCCAATTCTCAAATTTGTCTTCAATTGAGCTCAACCTCCTTCAGAGCTTAGCTCACCTGTGGATGACAGCCATATGTGTTATCCAAGCCTCAGGGAAGTCAGAGGCAAATAAACACGATTAGGGGGCAAATTAAATATTCTCACCTAGAAAATGATCAGCTTTTCTGATACTTGTTGTTATGGCTTTAGCACTAAGAGCTGAGTCCTGAAAACAAAAGCTGGCTGATATTAATTTGAAACCAAACCAATGGAAAGGATTTTAATTCCACTATTCTTTTAAAAAAGCTAGGAATGGGGGCAGCTGGGTAGCTCAGTGGAGTGAGAGTCAGGCCTAGAGACAGGAGGTCCTAGGTTCAAACCCGGCCTCAGCCACTTCCCAACTGTGTGACCCTGGGCAGGTCACTTGACCCCCATTGCCCACCCTTACCAATCTTCCACCTATGAGACAATACACCAAAGTACAAGGGTTTAAAAAAAAAAGCTAGGAATAAGGAATATATAGGAATTAAAAGATGGTATAAATTAGCTATATAATAATATCAAGAAATAACAAGATCATATTTCTCTGATTAAACAGAAACAGAGCCATAATCAGTAATTTGGGGGATGGGGAGGGAGAGAGAAAGCATCAATCAAAGAAATCAGCTATGGATGGTCCTACTGTGGGTGGATCAAGACCCTAGGATACCAGACCCAGTATCATCAGAGATGCAGAGGTTAGAATTCCTGTAGTTCACTTCTGGAAAAATTTGGAGTAAAGAGAAACAAAATGGGTCCAGGGTAAGAAGGAATTTACTTGTAATGTGGCCGTGGGGAAAAAGAAGTATACCATCTGCTAGTTTCTTATTTTAACCTTTTGTTTAATTGTTTTTACTTTGCTATAGGTATAGTAATTTCAAGATGTAAGTTACCAATGTTTTTTTTTAATTCACCCTTTTAAAATCATTATTGAAATATTTTGTGTCCTGGAACAAATTCAATCAATGATATAATTGAATGCACTAAAGGAGAGAGAGAGAGAGAGAGAGAGAGAGAGAGAGAGAGAGAGAGAGAGAGAGAGAGAGAGAGAGAGAGAGAGAGGGGAGGGGGGAGGGGGTGTAGATAATATGGGGTAGAGAAAAGAATACAAGCTGGAGCAAGAAAGACTTCGTTTTCTAGTCTGGCTATAACATTTGCTTGCCTTAAATCACTTAGCTTTTTGAGGACTGAGTAACCTTATCTACATCATGGGAATAATAAATCTAACCTCAGAAGGGTATAGTGAGAGCCTAAATAATAGGTTTCAAGTACTTTCTGAAGCCTACTTATGGTAATGAGAGATTGCACTATCACTGTTACAGTTATTACTTAAGCAGTCCTTCTTTCATGGATCTCATTTGTGTCATTTATTTTTGCACTAATGCAGATAGCAACCTTTATATATGGATTTCTGTGCCCAAACATGATTTATCATCTGGTAAGGTATCTTCAAATAATAAACTTCTTTTAACTGAGCTGTTCTGGTTCTCAATTAACAGATACAACTGATTTTTGAACCAGAATGTATATCCTTTCCAACTTGGTAGGACCTGATCAAAGATCTGTTACCCCAATAAAATTAGTGATACACTGGCACATCTTTTAATAATCAAAGTCACCTCCATACCGTGGCTACACGACCAATTAAATAATATATCAAGTTTTTGCAGACATTAAAATGGCATACTAATGTTAACCTAGTCTTGTTATTGTAATTATTATTATTTCTTGAGTGGTAATCTTTTTTTTTTCCAAAATATTGTTTCTTATAAATTCCTCTACTCTGAGAAGCTCCTCAAATATATAAAGGATTTGTTTATTCATAATCAAGCAGACATTGATAATTACTTTCTACATGATTCATACTTGTCTTTACAACATTTCAGTTCAGAAAACATTAAATCTATATTGAATTAAATTCAGTTGGATTACAATAAAGATCTTGTTCATTTGTTGCACAACTCAAATTCAAAAAGCATGTATAGAGGAAGGAAAAAACTCTAGAGTATGTGGAATTAAATTGAGCCTTAAAAGATGAGTGGGAATACTACAGGTGTATTTCCTTAGAGGGATCATCTATCACACAATTCTTCTCTAAGTCAGTAAATGATAGAAACAATTATAGAAGATAAAATAGATAACCTATTGGGTAACCACTAGATAACTATTGATAGATATGTCCAAAGCACTAAAAATAAGTGCAAATCAAAATACACCTGAAGTTACATCTCACATACTGCAAATTGGCAAAAGTGACAAAAGTAGAGAATTGAATATGTTGGAGGGATTGTATTGAGACAAAAACATTAATGTATTATTTGTGGACATGTGAATTCACACAATCATTTGCAAATCCATTTGGAAATATCTAAAGTAACTAAAATGCCTATATCCATTTATTTAGAGGTTCCATTATAGGCTCAGACATCAAGGAAAATAATGATATAAAAAAAGTAATAATATAAATTAATATATTGATGGCAGGATTTATTTTATGATAGTAAAGAATTGGAAATGAAATAGATGTCCATTATATGACTAAATGAATTGGATAGCTAGGTTTTGCAATGGATAGAGCATAGGGTCTGGAATCAGGAAGATCTGAGTTCAAATGCAGCCTCAGGCATTTACTTACTATTGTGACCCTTGGAAAGTCACAACCCTTTTTTGCCTTGGTTCCTCATTTGTAAAATAGGGAAACATCGGGAAAGGAAATAGTAAATCATGTTAGTATCTGTGCCAAGTAATATCTATGGACAAAGCCCATGAATCAGACATAACTGAATGAAGGAATAATAATGAAATAAGTGGGGAACATGAATGTAATAGAACATTAGTGTGCTGTGATAAAAGACAAATAGGATAAAGAGTCCAAAAATACGAAAGTGATTATAAAAAAGTAAATTGAAAAATACACATAAAAAAGTGGTTACTGTAAAATTTTAAAGAACAGACATCACTTGAGAGATATAAGAAGATACCCTACCCCACCCCTTTCTGTGTATTTCATAAGATTTTTGATGCATTTATCTCTTTTTTCTTTTTATATTTAATTACATTTTTTCCTATGTGGGGTGGCTCTCTATGAGTAGGGAGAGATGAGATTAAGAAAAATAAATCAATAAACACTTATTTATAAAGAATAAAAGGTAGTTAGGTGGAAGAGTAGATAAAGCACCAAGTCTAGAGTTGGGAAGACCTGGGTTCACCTCTGGCCTCAGATATTTCATAGTTGTGTGACCCTGGACAAGTCACTTAACCCCAATTGCCTAGCTCTTACCATTCTTCTGCCTTAGAACTGACACTTATTGTTGATTTGGGTTCTAAGGTAGAAGGAAAGAGTTTAAATTTAAAAAAGAAAAAAATGCTGACAAACTAGAAATATATCACTCTCAACTACTAAGTTAGATCTTAAATTTCATTAATTTAGTTTCTCCATCTAATAATACAGATGAAAACTCAATCAGACTTGTCCATCCTTCTATTTTCTATGTCCTTCAAAAGGCTGCCATTATGGATGTACCCTAAATGATTTCTGATGTTATTTTGACATTGCCTTTGTCCCACTGCAATAATATCAATGTCTACCTCCTAACCCAAATATTCAGTTCCTGTCATAACTATTTCTAGATATTGCTCTTTATTTGTGAACTTGGGAGCTAACTGTTTGTTAAAGTTTGCCACCTAGTCACACTCACTAGGTGCTTCTCCCTAGTCCTTTCTATGGTAGAAGATGACATAGATAGAGATCTCTGCCTTTACAGGCATTTGTATTCTAAATCTTTGTGTTAAAAATCTTGGGACCATTTAAAGGGCTTCATTTCCCTTTTCCTTTTGCATCTCTTTAACCAGTTTTCATTTCCCAAATATACATCCTGTAGGATATGATCTATATATGCATGCCAAACCTGTGCAACAGACTTTCTTCATTTTCTTGGTTTTTCCTGTGGAAATGGAAAAGTCAAACTCCTTTGGACAAACATAGGTCTCTTCCTGGTGATTTTTCAGTATGTCATGACTTGATACAATCAACATAATGTTACTCACAAGAAGGAGAGTGATAGGTGGAATCAATGACTTTCCTGACTTTGAATTTGAATCCATCTCCACTCCACACAGATTGATCCTTACTTCTATAAGTGTTAAAAATTAATGGTATGGCTAAATATATGAAAATTATAAATCTTTTATTTATAAAAGAGATGAAAAGAGTGAAATACAAAAAGGTAGGAAAGACATTAACCTATCCAACTAAATATTGTTCCAGTGCTTGGCTCAGCCAGGACTTGTTAACTTTCAATCAGAATTAAACTATCTCCAGTAGACAGGAAGGGAAAACCAGCTATCCACTCACCCAAGACAATGACTGGAACTGAAGGTGACTCCTGAGGCTTACTTTCTTTTTTGAGCCAACCTTCTTTTTGAAGCCAACTTCCTTCTTGGAGTTCACTCTCAACTACTTGGAGTGACTCTCTTCTTGGAGTTTACTCTCTACAACTTAGCATCAAGTAAGGTGTAAACTCACTAAGTAGTTTTCAAGTTTCTCCTACCTAGTTCAAGCTTGTGTGGATTCAAAGTTATTGCCAACCAAAGTGTTAACTCTTAACTAGGCAAAGAGAACCCAGGAGTCCCTTTTCACAAGTGTGAACTCAAAGAGAACCAAGAATTACCTTTTATACTTCTTTGATGTAGATTCCTTATCTGGGGCATAAAGGGTCCCAGTCATGTGTAATCAGCACTTATCAGCTTTGGTGGGTGCTACCAGAGACATATTGAGTGGATTAATTTGAAAATGTATGTTGGGATGTAGAGTGAGACCAGAGAATCTAAGTGCTCCTGGATTGCTTATGTTTGGGCTTAGTAAACCACCTTTGTTCAATGAGTCATAACTGTTGATTTATCTCAGTATCAAACTTGAACTAAGAGAGGGAACCTAGCCTACAACAAGTTGCATCTAGAGTATATCAGCAACCACAGATAAGCCTTCCTCAACCTGACTGAATACTAGATCTCTGTGAAACACAAATTTTGAAAAGCATGAATTTCCTTGATTTATATGTTATTCAATGTTTATCAAAAAGAATCAAAAAGGATGACTTCTCTTATATCTTATAAGAGTCCTGAATGACTTTAATGTATGGTAGAGAGACATATTTATTCAAAAATGGTCATATGATGGTATTCTATCTAATCAAATCAATTGATTTTTTATTATCAACAAACAATAAGCAAAATGAGATGTTTACATTTTCTGCAACATTCCATTAATTGAGATGTAAAATTGTATTCCATTGTTAAAAACAGCATTCAGATGATTGTTTTCAAATGAATACCTTAATTGAAGAGTCAATTTGTAAATTGACTTTGAAATATTTCCATAGACAGAAAAGTAGGCACATAGATAGGAAGTTCATAATATTCTTCTTAATCCTTTGTTTTTTCAGGATTAAAAATGTCCACCTTTTTCCTTATATGTATTATCTTCTCCCCATTCATATGTCTTCTATTTCAGTACTTAAATGCCCTCACAATTATATTGCTTCCAGCAAAATCTCCTCTGCATGTAATTTGTCCAATCTAGCTAACAACATCATTTTTTTGTTCTCTTTAGTTTCAATCTTACCTTCTTTGTAAATGCATCAGGGACTGTGTTTTTAAGATCTAAGTGTAGTAGTTCCACTATCCTAATAAAAAAATCATTTGGATAGAGTTTTTTTTGTTTGTTTCTTTTAACAAGTCTTTTCCATTCTACCTCCCACCATCTTCCATCCATTTTCATGTTTGAATGGCTTTGTGATGATTTCTTTAATTGGATATCTTGTCAAATTTCTCTCAAATTAGTTTTACCCTGCTCAATTCAGAACAGTGCAAATCTGTTTATGCAGCAACAATGTTTTAGCACTGGAAAGAGAGAAGAAGGATGAAGAAGACTTTAAAAATCACACAGGTCCATTTTTTAAGATCAATAAGTTTCAATTTATCCATTTGCATTATATCTTGATCTTCCTATAATTGCAAGTAGATTAACTGTTACAAGGTGAATAAATTATTGTGATACACTAAAATCCCAAGTTTTTCTATTATGCAAATATTTCAATATAAAATATATTCCTTTTAATCTTTTCCTGTTTCAAATATTGTGGCATTGATTTCTAAAGACTTTAACTTATCCCTTAATTCTTCATCATAAAATTATAATAAGTATTAACTGTTACAGTGATAACATATTTTTGTATTAACTTACTTTTGACTATATGCCATCAATTTTATTTAAATAAATGATGCTCCCAGGCTACTAAAACATGTTTATCTCTGTCTATTGAATAAATTTCTTAATTTTAAAGTTCGCAATTCAATCAATTTAATAAGTTCCCAGGTCCAAGAATCCCCCAAATATTTTTGAATGTATACTCCTAATCTGATATGGATGATCAAGTCATAGAGGTTTACTTGGTCTTCTGACAATAGGTGTCAAGTCTTGAATAAAAATTGAGCAACATCAAGAAAAAAATACATTTTTCCCAAGCATCAATAATCCAGTCTTTATACTGTCTTGTTTATGGCAACCATTTTTTCTTTATATCAACAGTCATCGCTTTTTTTTTTTTTTTTTTTGGATTCACATAAAGCTCCTCTTTTTAGTGTTTTTCCAAAATCATGAAACCTGTTGTACACTACGGAAACATCAGTAACAATTGCTTCATATGTCATATTTTACTCTAATCATCCTTCATTTGTTTTTGCAGATTAATTAGGCCATTCTGCAAAAATCATTTGTTTGTCCTTGGTTTTATTTTTGTGTTTGTTTGTTCTTGTTTCTAACTGCATTTATCTTTGTGCTTCAGTATGACATAATGTTTTCTTAGCTTGATTTATTCTTGAAATATATAACATCCTTATATAAAAAGTCATAATATCTAAGAATAAATGTAATATTTTCTTCAAGAAAAAAATTGTTAGTTTCTTCATAGCATAAGGTTAATATTAGAAAATAAGTATTATTTTATTAGTTTAAAGATAAGAAGTAGAGAAGCTGGTTTGAGAAAGAATTGGAGTTTCAAATAGAGCTGAGAGAAAGTGTTAATTTCAACTGGCGGCAGTTATAACTGTTATTTCTGACAGTTACACTCTGTGGGTGTGGCATTCTGGGAGTGGAATTCTGGCTTGTCACACACAGTGTCTTTCTCAGGGCCAGAGAAAGTAACATCTTTGCTTCTCTCTGTCTCTATCTGGGTGAAAAGTCTTGAAGGAGTGGAGTGTTTTCTTTTCCAACTTGGTAAACACTATTCATTTATCTGTTACTGTCTACAGATTGGTTAAATTGTGAAAAAAACAAACAAAACCTGGTCTTTGGTTTGGACTCTGAGTCTGCTAAGGCTCAGAGTCCTAACTTGATTCTTGTGGAGACTCAACAAACTAGCCTTGGTTATCTTTATAACTTAAAGGCAAAGTTAAGAGTTATAGTGGGTAGGTTTATTTAGAATAGTATAAATTGGGTTGGTTAGATCAGGGAGAATTAGCGTAGCCTGTAAAACCACAGGAGAAGTGATTCCTTGTGGAAACTGGGAGTTTATTTAGGGGGAGTTAGAATCCCTTAGAATTAGAAATTCTTTTCCTCCTATATATATTTATATAAATTGTTTATTTTTCATAAATAAGAGTCTCTTGAGCGTTCCTTGCACTTGGTCCTGAAGGGAAGTCCATTTTTGAGCTTCACTTCACTTACCACTGAAGATACTTTGATAACATCTATCAAAAGTATCTAAAATCAATTTTGAACTTTTATTTTCTAGTTCTCTGTCCTTATTTGTGGGCGCACTTATTTTATTTTTTTAATAATAATATTTATTTAAAGAAAAACAAAGAATTAAGGTCCTCAAAAAAGAGAATAATAAAAAATATTGCTATGGTATGATGTTCAACATTGAACAACAGAGAATTAACTATGTGGAAATCAGATAAAAATGTATTTATCTGGTCAAGGTCAGATTTTCTGAGTTAACCCTGGTTCAGCCTGACCATTCCTATTAAAAAATGAAATCATATCAAATTTTTTTTATTCTAAGTAGTTCCCAGATGACCATAATTTGCAGAAATCCTGGAGTCTTTTAACAGTGATCAATGTATAATACACTAATGGATAGATACCATACACTACATGGATAAACATAATAGCAACAAGAGTACGATTTTATTTATTGTGAAAGATCAACAAATTTGTATCAAATTAAATAAATCTGATACGTTTTTAGGAAAGTAAAAAGGATAGGGTTATATGTGGAAGAGTTTATTTAAACTTAAGAGAATTTCTGCCCATGTGGGCTTGACTATAGATACATGGTAATAAGTTGAGATAATAGATCTAAGTATGATATTAAGGAATAGTAACAACTTCTGTAATAAAGAAGTTAGGACCAAATGTATTCTAAGCTCATATTTGTTTTGAATTTTCCATGGTTTGAAGGTTCAAGAATGCATTTGTGATATCCAAGTTTAAAGATGATTTTGTTGGAATTTTGGGGGGTGAGTGATTCACTTTTCAACTTAAAATTATCTGGCAATGGATCAGGTATGATATATTTAGACATATTCACTTGTATGCACTTTGGCTTTTTTTTTAAACCCTTACATTCCATCTTGGAATCAATACTTTGTATTGATTCCAACATCTTGGAACCTTACTGCATATGGATTCCAAGGCAGAAAGTGGTAAGGGCTAAGCAATGGAGGTTAAGTTACTTCCCCAGGGTCACATAGCTAGGCAGTGTCTGAGGCCAGATTTGAACCCAGGGCCTCTCATCTCTGGGCCTGACACTCAATCCACTGAGACACCTAGCTGTCCCCTTGGCTTTTTCTTATAACCTGAATCAGTCAGGATGTATAACTGATAAGAATAAAAGCACTGCACAGACCATAGAATTATAGCTGAGTTCTTAATATGTGCCTGGGAACACCTTTGAAAAAGTCATGAAATTCTATGTATTAATGGCAAAGAAGGTTTGTTAGTTTTCATTTTGAGATAATGGTATGTAACCAACTGAATATAATCCTACAACTACTTATTAAGTGACTGTGCATAAATCTTCATTCTGGGAGATGGGGACACAAAACAAAATAAAATAATCTGGGACTACTCAAGAATCTTGCATTTTTTTCTCTGGGGAGGATAGGTGGTAATTATTTCTTAGAAATAAATATGTTTAACAATTAGGCAGGCTACATTTTGGTCATATATTTAACAAGTCCAAATGTTTCTTTTATATGTTCTTCAATTGCATTTGAATTCAGAGAGATTTATAGAGACATATATAAAATATAGGCTCCAAACATGAATTTATAACAAGAGGTTGATAAGAATATCTACAACCTCTGTGATAACATATATCTTTAATATGATTTTCAACCAAAACATTTTTTAAATCATAGCAACATTGTGAACAGTATTATGAACTTTCTCATGCCTGAAATTTTGTGTTTTAGAAAGGAAGCTCATAGATAGCTAAGATAAAAGCTTTTGTTACTTTATACATCATCCAGCAAATTGACCGAATACAACATAAATGTTAATGATAGGAGTGACATTAGAATAATAGAAACAGAGCAGTAGAGATCAAAGAGATTTTAGGGAACACCTGTCCTTATTCCTTCCTTTTTATAAGGAATTATTACTCCCCTAGAATCCAACTAGCTAGTAGTTAATTGAACTCAAAACTAGATCTCCTAATTTGAGTCCAACATTCCACAGATTCATAAGATCTCAAAGCTTAAGGAGTTATGACCTCACAGTATCATTGTCATAGACAAGTCACAAGGTATCTAGACTATAATCAAGGTACCATGCAAGGAAGGGGTGAAGAACTCATACCACTATCAAAAAAAATAAGAAACTTATGAAGGGCAAATTGGAATATTAGTGTGTCATTAAGCTGAAGAATATTTGCTCTTCAGAAAAATATGGTCAGGCTTTATAAAATGATTCATTTAAGGCTTTATAACCAGGAGAATAATATGCCTAATAAATTTCACTGTAAGTGAAAAGAACATTAAAATTATGCCAATTACTAAAAAATTGTAATGACTAATCCTATTCATGGAGAGAAGATAAGGAAATGAAACTCCCTCCTTCATTAGAGATACTATTGATAATTGGTTTAGAGTGTTGTTTAGGGTCTTCTGGGGGTGGAGCCAACATGGCAGAGCAATCTTCAGCAGCTCTGTGCCACCATGAGATCCTGCCCAACAAAAATAAAAATATTACCAAAAATGGATACAGGAGTGAAAGAACCAATAAGGGGATAGGATGAAACAACTTTCAAGGAAAGAAAAACTCTGAAGGTAGGCAATGAACATCTGGGGCATTGGGGTAAGAGGAGAGCAGACCCAGCAAGAAGCTGTATCAAGGAGATAAAAGCAAGCCAAGAGCAAGCCATACACTTCACATCTGTTGTCCCAGGTTTGGGAACCTATGCCTGGACCAACATCCAGTCCATGAGACCCTGCCTGAGCAAATATAAGTAAAAGCCAACCCATATCCCTTGAAATTTCAAACCTGTGGGAAGTCCAGGGAATTCTAGTCTGGGTTTGGGACAAGGACTTAATTCACACTTTGGGCTGGATGATAGTACTAAGTACTAAGTATTGATCTTTTTGCTTAAAGCTCACATCGAGCTTTAAGGTAGGTAGACAGGACAATCAAGGGTGTGCCTGACTGGATCAAGTACACAGTGAGACCAAAAATTTAAGACTAAGCCTGAGGCTAGAATTTGATCAGTCTCTGACCTGATCAAGATCAGAGTGAGATCAAAAGCTTACATCTAAGCCTGAGGCAAGTCTTTAGGTTATCAGCATCACAAGGACCAATTGAATCAGCAGGGGGAGGGAGCTCTCAGAGCTCTCAACCCTCAGACCTTCACATCATTCCCCCAAGCCTGCTTAAACCTAACTCTAAAGAATTTTTATAATGACCAAGAGCAAGGTTCAGACATAGAAAGGGACCCTGAAAGCAAAGGAAACATACCCAAAGTCCAAAAGAAAAATATGGTTTGGACACAGATTCTGAAAGAATACAAAAAGGACTTCAAAAACCAATTAAGAGAGGCATAGGAAAAGTGGGAAAGAGAAATGAAAGTGATGCAAGGAGAAATAGGTCAATTGTAAAAGGAGAACCCACTGACAGAGGAAAATCAGGCCATAAAAATCAAAATTAACCATCTAGAAACTAATGATTTCATTAGAAATGAAAAAAAAATTAAGCAAAATCAAAGGAATGAACAAATAAAGGAAAACATAAAATGTTATTTTACAACTGACCTAGAAAATATATCTAGGAGAGACAATGTAAGAATTATTAGATTACCTAGAGTGTTGTTTATATTGATATTGGGACACTAGATTGGGTAGTTTGCTCACTTTCCTGTCTTTGGGGAATGTTTACAGCAGTGGTTCCCAAACTTTTTAGGCCTATCGCCCCCTTTCCAGAAAAAATATTATTTAGTGCCCCCTGTCACATACTATCACTGCCCCCTTACAGTTATTAACTGCCCCCAAATGCACCTGTGGCCATCACCGTTCCCCTGGATCACTGCAGCGCCCACCAGGGGGCGGTGGCGCCCACATTGGGAATCACTGGTTTACAGGGTGAATTAGAAATTCTTAGAGAATTGTAAGGAACCTTAGCAGCCATCTAGCATAACTTATACACAAAATAATTCTTCACTATACCATCACCAAACTTCTGATCATGGACTTCCATAGAGGGGAAACCCATTATCTCTTGTGCTAAAGTATGTCACTCTTAGTCAGTCATAATTGTCAGGACATTTTTTTCTTATTTTTAATATATTTTATTACCTTTTATATTATTTTTATTTTATATTATGTTAAATAAATATTATTTAAGTAAAGCATGTAAATGAAACTATAAAAGAGGTTGTGAGACCTCTTATCTAGGTGATGAATGAGGTTGCTTTAAGTGACTCTGTAGATGGATATGGTTTGTGTTGAATCAGCTGAGAAGCCTCACCACTTAATTGATTCCTCCTTTACAACTGACCAATGAGGAAGTAGAAGATTCTTCGTTAACTGTCAGTGCTAAATGAACTTAGTTCTTTAGTTGAAATGAAGATTAATAAACTCAAACTATTAAAGATGTTATAATTGACCGCAATTTGTTGATCCTGATAATAGAAGATCAATAAGCATTTGAATGAACTGGATGATATAAAAGGAGAAGTTTTAACTGACAACTTCCCCTAAGAATCTTCACTACAGATCAGGTCAGCACAGGCTTCTCCCTTTTTAACTTATTTAATGAAGGTAAACAAGGTTAGGGAAAGAATGGGTTGAAATACTGAGGAAAGAGGGATTAGGAATGAATCCTAAAAGCTTGTCTAATTAAGCCCATAATAAATCTTCTGGAATTTTCAGGAGAAGCCAATTCCCCGGACCTGCCAGGCAAATTGCCTTGGTCAGGCCTAAGACCTGACTCTAGTTATTTGATGTTTGAGCTCAGTTCAAGTTGACTTAGTTTAACAGAGTCGATCTTCAATATTTATCTTCCTGTTAATGTTTAGAAAGTTGTATATTATCGATGATGTTTAGGGCTGGATGCTGATAGCACTGGATGAGCAGTGAGCCTTGGTAGCTAATCTTATGAGGTATAAGTTAACCTTAGCTAAGAGACAATCCTGAGATGCCTATTCTCCCACCGTTCTCCAGACTGAGACTCTGAAGCTAGAAATCAGTCTCAATGTATAGGGAGCTCTCAACAGACATTTTGGTCTCATGCCAGCTCATGCCACCCCTACATTCTGCATTCCAACCTCAGTAACTGGCAACTAGCCTGGCCCAATATGGCTTCTTGCAAAAGTATTTACATATACTTTTTAATATTATTTATATTTTATTATTATTTTAAATAAATATTATTTGTTATTTATATATATAAATATTTTAATTTTTTTAATGTCAAGCCTAAACTGGCTTAATGGCAACTTCCAACCAAACCTTCTGCTTCTATCCTCTACGGACTAATAGAAACAAGACCAATTTCCCTTCCACCAGACATGTTTACAAATACTTGAAAAGAGCTATCAGGCCTCCCACCCTTCCTGCCACAATTCTTTTTTTTTAAATTTGTACTAAACGTGTCTAGTTCTTTCAACCAAACTTCATCCAGCATTAGTGTAAGGCTCTTCATCTTCCTGGATTCCTCCTCCTGGACATTCTTTAGCTTCTTAATGTTCTTATTAAATTATCATCCCTGAAACTGAACACAATACTCCAGATGATATCTGACAGTTACAACAAGACAATGGGTCTACCACCTCTGCATTCCTTCTGCCTTTTTCTATATCAAACAATATCTGATATGATTTTTTTCATCTGTCATATTACACAACTTGTCTTCCACTAAGACCTCAAATATTTTTCATAATTCCTATATAGCCATACTTTCTCCATCTCATATTATTGAAATTGATTTTGTTTTATATTGGAAAGCAAAAGTTAAAATTCACCCTAGATGTTCTTATAAGATTTATTCTAGTGCTCTAACAAATCAAGGTCACTTTTCATCCTGATTCATTTATCCAGGATGTTAAACTATTCCTATACATTTTGTATCTTCTACATATTAGATGCCTATATCATCTATGCCTTTATTCAAGTTATTCATGGAGATTTTAGAGAGAACAGGACCAAGGATATATAATTTTCAAATGTTTAGCTAAAGTCTAGGTAAAGTACATGATCAATGGATTATTTTTATCTATTATTTTAGTGTCAGGAAGGAAATTAGTTTACTATGACATGGCCTGGTTTTGATGAAGTTGCACTGATCCTTTTTAATAAGTGCATCAATTTCTATATGTTTGTTAACTGTCTTTCTATTCTTATTTTCTTGAATTTCCCTTGGAATCAAATTAAGCTAACTGGTCTATAGTTTTTGTATTCTATTTATCTTCATTTTTAGAAAAAATATATTTAAAAATATTAATAAAATAAAATAAACCAATGACTATTAAAAATAAAGATTTTTCAAGTGACTTATATTTTATATATGATATATAGATATATATGTATACATACACATATGTATTCATGTATACATGTATACAATTATGAAACCTCTCAGCTTGGCCTCTAAAACCCTTCTCAATATAGGTTCGAGGATAATTTTTTGGACTTATTTGTCATCACTACCCTTCAAATACTTTGCTTTCCAGCTACACTACTTTCCCCACAAATATGGGATGCCTTCCCCAAACTAAGCATCTAGGAGGACTAGTAGACATAGATAGGGAAATCTGAGGTTAATTCTAGTCTCAGATAATTATTTTTCTTATTGTTGTTCAGACATTTCAGTTGTGTCCAACTATTTGTGACACCTTTTGGAATTTTCTTGGCAAAGATACAAGAATGGCTTCCCATTTTCTTCCCTAGATCATTTTACAGATGAGGAAAATGAGGCAAATCGAATTATGCAAATTCCCCAGCATTTTGTCTCTGAGGTGAAATTTGTACTCAGGAAGATGTGTCTTCCTGACTCCAGAATCAATACTATACACCATCAACTGCACCACCTAGATGCCCCAGGTAGCTGTGAAGCCCTGTGCAAGTAACTTAATCCTTGCCTGTCACAGTTCATTCAAATTTAAAATGGGGATAATAATGGCACCTGCTTTCTGAATTTGTTGTATCAAATGATATATATTTATAAAGCACTTAGCACAAGGTTTCTCATGTATTAAAGATTTTATAAATATTTTTTTTCTTGCCTTCTTTTCCTCCCTACCTCTAAACCGTTCCACAGGCTATCTCTGATGTTTGAAAAATATTCCTTCCACATATCTACTATGTAAACTATTTAGCTTCTTTCATATTTTATATAATGTACTATCTCTTAGAAGAAGACTTTTCTCATTTATCCACTAGACTGTAAGCTCCTTAATGGCAGGGAATGCCTTTTGTGTTTTTGTGTATCTCCTTTGCTTAACTCAATTCCTGGCTCATAGAAAGAAGTTGAATAAATGTTTATTGATTGAGTTCCTTTATGTTCAAATATTCCCTTTCCTCTTCAGATTACATTTATGTGCTTATTTTTTTACATGTTCTTTGTCCTCAGTAGAAGATAAGTTCCTGGAAGGTGAATGCTATTTTAAATGTGTCTTTGTATCTCCGATATTTGACTTTAAGTTTCAAACAAAATAGATAACTAATAAATGCTTATATTTATATTTATTTGGATTGGATTGGAAGTAGGACCTGTCCATTTTGCAGACAAAGAAACTAAGGTTAAGGAAGATGAGAGAAATTTGCTCATATTCACATAGCTGATAAGCAAAGAGAGAGGCTTGGAAACCAGATCTTCTGCTTTTGAGTCTGTACTCTTTCTATAAAGTTACATAGCCTTCATCAACCTAGTCATCATTATATCCCTATGCAGCACTTACTTTTAGCAACTCAAGAGAAAAAAAAATTCTGTGCTTTTTTTCATTCTGCTCTCCATTCCCCTATGGCTTCAAGTCATCCAGATTTTCTAAAATTTATTACTTTTTATATTTTATGTCACTGGATTTTAATTTCAGTTATGTTTGTTAAGGAAAAAAATCATGCCATAGGGAACAGGCTAGTCAGGGGAAATTGGTATGTACCGACAGCAGTGCCCCTACCCACAGAACCAATTTTTAGAATCTGAATAAAGTAGGAATGTTATTAGTATAATTTACTATTGAGAAGGGATAGAATAATTTATCATTTGCATGGACTAGCTCTGAGTAACCCACAATAATGAATTTTGTAAAACCTCTTGGAGGAGTCTTGTTCCTTGCCAGTTTCAGAATTATTCTTCCCTTAAAGCCCTTCTTTCCCACAGAGAATCTCTAAAAGCATATCTTGCATATCACAGCATTATCCCTAGAAAGACAGAATAATAACATTATTCTCTTTCCAGTATGGAGTAATGTAATTATATTTAATTTTAATGAAGAGAGCACAGTATAGTGATGAGTATAATTTTATACTTTCTTGCATTTGACTCTGGTAGCATCTATACTTTTGGAAAATTTTTCATGTTTCAGCCATATGACATTGCATATATATTCAACATAAATTCAAAAAATATCTTTAATAACATGCTTATATTTCACAACCCCAGAACACAATCCCATTTCAAGGAAAATGTCTGGAAGGAAATGTGGAAAAGGCAGGCAGGAAAGAAGTAAAGAAAGCAAGGAAGGAAGGAAGGAAGGAAGGAAGGAAGGAAGGAAGGAAAGGAAGACAGAAGAAGGCAATGGAGTGGAGAAAGGAAAAAAGAGAAAGAACAAAAGAGGAAGGGAAACAAGTATGGATTCACAGTTCAGGTTAAAAATAGGCTAGTGGCATATACCCAAGACAAATTTTGGAGTCACTTAGTGTCCTATGAGAGAACTTCTCCAATGACATGAAGATAGGCTTTTTATTTAGGTATAGTTTGATGTAAGTAGACTATGAACTCTCTCCAGATAGATTCCATGTGTCTTGTTTTCAACATTTAATTAGTCAGTGTTAAAACAAGAACTAACATTTGATATAATCTAGTACAATGGATTAACTTTATGGATTAGGAAATTTAGGCTCAGAGAGAGGAAGGGTTTTTTTTCCAAAGCCATACACATTCTTAATTTTTGTGACTCAATAGTATTCAGAACTCTTGACTATGTTAATATAACATTAATATATAATAATTTTTGAATGCAGGGATCATTTCATATATTGTTGCTATATTCCCTGCAATAAGCTTAGTGTCTGGCATAGAGCAGTAGCTTAATCATTTTTAAATTGATTGTTAATTGAGTTTTATAAAATAGTGTCCGGCATTTATTCAGGGATAGAGAGGTATTTATTTCCTTCTAAATCAGGGAGTTCTTAATTTGTTTCATGTGTCATAGATGTTATAGGGAAAATAAGAAATTAGCAAATGAAGGTGACAGGCAGAAAGCATACCAGAGCTTTGGGTGAGTGCCTGGCTGAGTGTCAGTTATTCCCTGGGACTTTCACCTGGTATTATCTGATCAATATCTCTATATCCCGTGGATCACTAACCATCAAGAATTCACTGGCTGGAAAGGGATTGAATTGTAGGTGAGACACACAGTGGTGGACATTGGTGTCAAGATCCTTATTCCCTCTCCAATTTGGATTTTACTTGCTATTACCAACTGGATTCATGGAGTACACTTTAGAGGACAACAGAGGGAAGACCCTAATCTGATCAGTTGGACCTGTTTCACCTTTCAGATTTCCTTTACCTTAAATATAATTTAGGGAAACTCTGGATAGGTTTGAGTTGGGCAGCTGGGCTTTATAGTGAGATCAGAATAGAGGAACCTTGTTGGACGTTGGTGGGAGGGAATCCAGGTTTTATTTATAAGTTAATGAATCCCACTCCCTTCTCTTCCTATCCCTGTTAGTTAAATAAATCTTGTTATTATTGTGTTACCTAACAGCCTCTTCCTGAAATTCCTTTCCCAGATCAGATTGACCCAAGAATATCTGAGACCTGGGGGCAGCTGGGTAGATCAGTGGAGTGAGAACCAGGCCTAGAGATGGGAGGTCATAGGTTCAAATCTGATTTTAGACAGAAGAGTGGTCCTAGCTGTGTGACCCTGGGCAAGTCAGTTGACCCCCATTGCCTACCCTTACCACTCTTCTGCTTTGGAGCCAATACATAGTATTGACTCCAAGATGGAACGTAAGGGTTTAAAGAAAAATAATATCTGAGACCTGTAGTAACTCAGTTACCAGTCACCAGCCCATTAACAGCAATTAATAACCCTTATCTTATACTTCATTTATGCTTTATTATAGCACCCACATATATTTATTTTTTCATAGATCCCTTTGACAGTTAGATGAAATCTGCGAACCTTCTCTTGGAAAATAATATATTAAATACTTGAATAAAATACATAGAATTACAAGAGAAAATGCACATATTGAAATATACTAATAAATATACACATGCAGAAATGTTTATAGCAATAGATAGATACATATATACACATATATATACATGCACATGAAATTATGGATTGATATTCCCTTACTAGAATATCTATTCATTAGCTTATGATAAATTATAAGTTTATCTGTATTGGACTATCTATGAAGTAATTTGAATATCACTATGTAGCTCCCTTGGCTAGATATCCATATCTAGGAGCATAAAATTTTACAATTGAAGAGTTCTTCCTTGTGTTCTTGAAGGATAATTTCCATTAAAATGCCTATACCTCTGGGAGGAATCATACCAATCTGTATCATTTATAATGGATTAACATAAATGAGTTTATCTGATCCTCCCAAAAGTGACAACTAGCTGTTGGCAATTTCCTATTAAATGAGAAAGGTAATATGTAACTCATAATACACTGCTATGGGACCTTGGCAATTTATGGAATGATTCCTCCCTTCTAAAAATAAGAAGGGTAGAGAGGGCAGCTAAATGGATCAGTGGATTGAGAGATATGCCTAGAGACAGGATGTCCTGAGTTTAAATCTGACCTCAGACACTTCTTGGGTTTGGGATTGGGCAAGTCACTTAACCCCCTTTGCTTAGCCCTTACCACTCTTCTGCCTTGGAATTAATATACAGCATTGATTTTAAGACAGAAGGTAAAGGTTTTTGTTTGTTTGTTTTTTTAAATGAGGAAAGTAGTCAAGGACATTACCAAAGACCCTTCCAACTCTGACATTACATATCTTAAGATTCCTTCTTTTACCCTTCTATGTTCTGAAAGTCCATTCTAGCTTTAACACTGTATAACCAAAGGACCCTTCTTGTATGGTCTATGTTATAACTTTGTATGGTCTAAGTATGGTCTAAGTTAGTGATTCCCAAAGTGGGCACTACTGCCCCCTGGTAGGTGCTGCAGTGATCCAGGAAAGTGGTAATGGCCACAGGTGCATTTATCTTTCCTATTAATTGCTATTAAAATAAAAATAATTAATTTCCAGGAGGCTAAGTAAAATTTTTTTTGGAAAGGGGGCAGTAGGCCAAAAAAGTTTGGGAACCACTGGTCTGTTTTAGCTCTTCCAGTTTGACATTTTAGCTTTTACATTTAGTAGTCTAAAAGCTCCAGTTCAGATATTCTATTATATAAGGACTTTTCCATTTATGAAGGTATCTTCAAGATCTTAAATTCTACATTTTTGCAAAGAATCTACGGAATGTTAAAAAGAGAACAAAAAGTAAAATGAGGAAATGGAGCACTCTGTCCTAAAGCCCACTGGATTCCTCAATTTCTATTATTTTCATCTTCATTCTAATTCAGGGTATCAAAGTCATACTTTAAATGTTACTACTACACAAACCATGCCACTTCTAAAATCTTAAGTATCAAATTTATGTACCCTCCCATTACTACAATTTATTTTCTATCTACCTATTTTACTCCTGAATTCTTTCTAAATCTAAAGACCTGACCTTGTCATTTCTCTGCTCAAGAAGTTTCAGGGTTTTGCCTTTTTGCCTTTAGATTAAAATACAAAACTCTTTGATGTCATTGAAAGGGAAACATGGCTCTTGCCTATCTTCACAGACTGATTGCACATTCCCCAACCTCATTATGAATATACTCCAAGTAAAATGGTCTGCCATTCACTGTATGATACATATCTTCCATCATTGGAGTGGGCATCCTCCTTACTTCTGCTTCTTCTTTGATGCTCAATTAATGTGCCAGATCCTAAAAGAGGCCTCTTCTGATGGCCTAGTTTCAACCCATTTGCCTTTACTATATGTTTATTTTCTATTTACTTATTTATGAAATGTTACACGCATCTTGACAGATGTAAGCTTCTTGAAGGCAAGAACTGTTTCATTTATATAACCTTGTTCATCTAGAACCTAGAACATTGTCAGCTACATAGGTTTTTATCCTTTCTTTAAGAGGACTGATGATATCAGCAAGCGATGTCTTTACTTGTGTATGAATTGGGTTTAAGCAAAGCAGAGTTGCAAAAAGTTGACAACTTGACCCTCTCTTTCACAATCATCTTAGTCCACTGGAAATACTATGGTACATAGTAGATAATAAATACCTGTTCATTGGTGGATAAACTGTAATTTGTTTTTCACTCCTACAATCTTTTCGTCTCCTATTTCTTTCATTTTCTTCCAGCATTTCAATTATCTAATTCACACTTTACCCCTTTTTTGTCCCAGAGTTTATCTTCCTGAAGAAATAGTTTCATCTTTGCCTTTGAATCATTCCCTGCTGTATTTTAAAGGCCATTTTTTCACTATACATACAATCTCAGGCACACAATTGTTTAAACTGAGAATTGTAAAAGATCTCAGTGGCCATATAGTCCATTGAGAAAGGAAATCTCACTAGAGCAGTGGTTCCCAAACTTTTTTGGCCTACTTCCCCCTTTCCAGAAAAAAATATTACTTAGTGCCCCCTGGAAATTATGAAACTATTTATTGAACTCAGAATAGAATGTAATACAAAAAAAGTGTGGCCATCACCGCTTTCCTAGATCGCTGCAGCACCCACTAGAGGGCGGTAGCTCCCACTTTGGGAATCGCTGCACTAGAGCATACATCACAAGTAGTCTTCTAGCTTCAAAAGAAAGAGAACCAACCAAATTTTGAAGTACTCCATTCTGTTTTTACATAACTCTAATTGTTACAATTTACCTTAAGAAACACCCATGTCAAAGCATAACCATACTTACTCCCAAGTTACTGAACATGAAAAGAGAAAATCACTGTTTTTTGCTGTTTAGGTTTACTCTATTTTTTCCCATTCTGCTTTTCCTTGTCCCTGACTGTTGCATGACACCATTTATAAGCAACTTTTAAAAAATATTTTATTTTTCATACTCTCTCTGTAAGTGTTCCAAAGCTTCTCTTCTCAAGTCTTAAATGATTTCCTACTCTCCTGTTATTATCAAATGACCTCATTTCCTACTTCATGAAGTTTATTTCTGAAGAACATCAATTTCCCTCCATTTCTCTATTTTTTTCTGTTCTTATCCATCCTTTATGCAAAGCTAGTTGCACTCCCTCAATCCCAGATTTTCTCTAAATACACATTCTTCTCTATGATTTTATTTCATATACACATATCATCTATACTCTGGTTCTCAAGCATTTTCAGGCTATTGTTTTATAGTGTTTCCTTTTGTTTAATCTACATACGTGTTCAGATCTACCTTATTCATAAAAAACCCTGACATGACTACAGTTTTTCAAACTTTTGTCCAATAGAGTCTCAATTTCATATCCTAACTAGATTATACATTTCATATTTAATACCTAATCAACAACCTACTCTTCAACCCACTTCAGTCTGCATTTGTTATCATTTTATCATTATATATCATATTATCATTAAAGACATTTATCAACTGACTACTATGTCTAAGTCTTTCTACCAAGCATTGGGTGTATAATATAAAGGCAAAAATCATAATTGTCCATGCCCTCAGGAAGAGAATGATAAAGGGGGAAGGATTATAAACAGATAGTTATGACATATAATATTATATAAATGGACTTTTAAGAGAATTTGAACAATAATAGTCTGCTGTTGCAATTGTATGCTGATTCAATCATTCCAGAGAATACTTTGGAACTATTGTACATAGCTATAAAATTGTGCATAGCAATACCATTATCAGTTATATATCCCAAAGAAGATAAAAGAAAAATAAAAAGGACTTATGTGTACAAAAATATTTATAATAGGTCTTTTTTTCTTTTTTTTTTTCTTGTCTTTTTTTCTTTTTTTTTAGTGACAAAGATTGGAATTTGAGGAGAAGATCATCAGGTCAGATTGACCAAATAGTTGTAGTAAATGATATTGTGCAATAAGAAATTACAAGGAGAGTGATTTCACATACACACAAAAAATGCAAGATTTATATGGACAAAATTAAGTGAGAAGATCCGAGAGATGATTGCAAGGCATAATAGTAATTTTGTAATGATGATCAACTAAGAGACTTGCTACTCTGATCAATACAGTAATCTAAGGTAATACCAAAATATTCATGAAGAAAAAGTGATCTCCTGAGAGAGCAATAGTGAAATTTGAGTGCAATTCAAAGTATAATTTTACTTTGCCTTTTGGTTTTTTGCTTTTTTGTGATATGGAAAGTATGAAAATGTATTCTATATGCTTATAAGTATATACATATATAATTGATATATTGCTTGCATTCTAAGTGAGTAGGGGAACAGTAGGAGAAAGAGCAAGAATTTTAACTTAAAAATTAAAACAATGAATGTTAAAATATATATTTGAAAGTATTTTTAAAGATTGAAGTACGAGGTAATTACTGATTGGCAGGATAAAGAAAAGTTTCTTGAAAAGGAGGTGACATTTTTATTGAAATTTTAAGAATTAAGAATTCATTTAGTGAAGAGAGGAGGAAGTTATTTCAGGCATTCAGAATGATATGGTCATAGCCACACAAGAGAGAGAATATCTCTGAGTAGTTCCTCCATACAGTGAATTATAGTCCAGCAATTAAGAGATGGTGTCTTACATGGAAATGGCATAGGTTATAGACTCAGAGATCTGAATTTGTAAATTATAATATGCTATTGTGGGTTCTAATTAATAATGTGTATGAAAGCATGTTAAATCTTACAAAGCTCTATGTAAATATAAAGTAGTTATTTGTCCCTCCTTGGTCAGATCTAAAGTCCATCTTTTAGGAAGTCACCATCATATAATTATCTGGAGTGTTAAAAGGGGAATATCCTAAGTCACCCAGATTTTCACCGACTTAAAATTGTGGCCTTCTATTGTATTCCTCTATGATATCGAGGGAATATTATATTACTGCCATTTTCCCAATTGCAAATCCAAATTGTAAAAATTAATGTACTGACTGATTCAGCTCAATATAACTTCCAAACAACTGCAATTGACACCAAATGTAATAGGTTGATTCATAAGGTAGTGAGTTTCCTGTCACTAGAAGTGCTCAATCAATTGCCTTAGATGATCTGCTGAAGTTGGTCTTTCATCATTTCCAAGTTATCTCTCAAATCTAGAAGCCTATGATCATATTGAAATACCATTTCTGTTCTGTCAGCTGTTTGTTCATGTTGACCAAATGATTATTCTATGAACCATTTTTTCAGTTATATTACAAAATCTTGGTCCCTGACATGGCTTGCCTTCAGTGGGAGACTAAGTTTTTGGTGTATACTTTGTTCCAGCGATCAAGAACTTACAAAGAATCTTAGCTTTTGACACTAGTCTATATCTATGGACTTCAAGAGTAAAAACACATACAGTACATGAGCCAAGGTTGAGAACTGCTGATCCTAACAATCACAGAATCTCTGAGGAGACATTTCAGATCATCTCTCCCCACCTATACCTCTATGAGACTCTTTTCTTCATTCTCCTGGCAACCATATTATCAGTAAGTCTCCACTCGAATACTTCCAGAAAGGAATAACCTGTTAAGAAAGCGCATTCCATTTTTGGGCAGCTTTAATTAAGAGGGAATTTTCCCTCAAATTACTACCTGAATCTGTTTCTCTTTCTCTGTCTCTCTCCATAGAGCTAGTTTCTCTCTCTCTCTCTTACTCTCTCTCTCTCTATATATATATATATGCATATACATATGCATATATATACATACAAATAGATACATACAAGTAGATATAGAGAATATATTATATAATATAAATATATATCTATTTATTTTAGATATCTAGATAGAATATATTTGTATGCATATGTATATATTATCTATCTTTTATGGCTATACTATTCTTGTGGAGCCAAGCAGAACTCATATAATCCCTCTTACACATGGTATTCTTTTTAATTAAATTAAAATTAAATAATTGGTTCCACAATGAACCAATGAACCAGGGGTGCTAAGTGCTGAGGATAAAGAAGAAAAACAAAAGATAGGTCCTGACCTTGAGGAGCCATAGAAATCTAAAGGGGGAAGACAACACACAGAAGCAAGTTGATAAGTAGGGAAGTGGTTAATAAATGGTACCTATTATGAGGACGTAATGGAATCAAAACTAAACCCAGCTGCTGATGGAAAATAGAGATTTACTTTGAAAGTTCAGATCCCAGTCCTCTAAAAAGGAAGTCATTGAGAGAAATTTCATGATCTACCCTTGAACCCTCTAATCAATGGCAAGAGACAACTGAGGGAAAAGTCTAATGTCTCTTGCATGTGGCTTCCTTCTTAAAATCTATTATAGGTTCCTACTCTAAGCAGCTTACCTTTTGAGACACTTACCGTTTCATCTAGCTTTTTTTTTCCTGCTACAAATAACAGGGAAGTTAATATATTTTAATTAGCACTACCTATATCCACCAAATAAAAGTAAGGAATGGAAATCATATTAACAATAACAATAATGACAATATTTTTGATATTATCACAGCATCTTAAATTTTAAAGCACTCGAATTATGTCTATTTAGTTCTTGCTCCTAACAATTCTTTGAGTCATGTATCACAGGTAGTATTTTCCACATTTTAGATAAAAAGAAATTGATGCTTTGACAGTTGAAATATAACAAAATATTGTAACTATGATGATGCCTACTATTAATTCTATTACTATCAACAAATTGAATTAATGAAGTGATTTAGGATTATACTCAAATTTTTTATTGAGAAAATTAAGATAAAGAATTTGACTTTATTATATAGCTAGTGTCAAAGAATATTTTCTGACATAATTCTGTAGTTCTGCCTTTTATTCTCAGGAGATCTGAGAAGCTAAATACAATTTTTTTAAAGCGTCTACCTGTATGACTATGGGGAGTAAAAACAGTAATTGCATTTATTATGCTCTTTAACATTTGTAAAGCAATTTACATGTATTTCATTTTTAACTCCTAAGAACATTGAAAGGTAGGGCAATTACTTCTTCTATAAAATGAGAGTAATAACATTTATACTCCCTATACCATAGGTTTGTTACCAGAAAACTAGCAAATGGGAGGAAAACTATTCATTAACTATAAAATGCTTTACCAATATGCTCTTCTTAATCTTAATACATCATCATCATCAGCATTACCAGAATCATCATTGTTATCACTGTTATTATTTCTTCCCTCTTCTAAAATATTGGAATTCACCTACCCAATGGAGAACGGTGTAGGTTGCTGTACTCCACCTCTCCTCCCATTCTCTTAATGCAATGGGAATAATATTACTCAATATCATCTCATCTGACTTTATCACAACCTTGTACAAGTGATTCCTTGTTTTACAGATGAATAAACTGAAGATTAGAAAGATTAAATAACTTGCACAAATATACTCAGCTAGTGAGTATCCAAGAAAATGCTCAAATATAGATTTTCTCCATTCTTCTATACAACAAACTACATTGTAGTGTGGAAAGTTCAGCATTACCACATGACATCTCCACATGGCTTTACTGTGTATGATGACATTTAGGGGAGAATTTTTGAGGTTATACAAGGTGATTATGCTGCTCCATGTACAAAGGGACAGCCATAGCCTCAGCACTTGCTATCCAGAGGCAGATGAAACAATTACATCTTTTCTGCAACTCAAAGTTTATTGAACAGGAAGCCCTAAGCTCCTTTATCTTTCTATAACTCATCTTTTGGGGATCTGAATTTTCTCTAGTTAACTGAAATTTTCTATAGTTAACTGAAAACATGAAAAGCAAACAAATCAAATATCCATCAGCATTGAAAAATTACCCTGATTACCTCTAGAAAGGGCCAAAGCAAGAAAGACAGTAATGCAATCTCAAAGATTTTTTTTTAATATTGAAAAAACCTTATAGAATGAACCAGAAACCAGTATCTGATGCAATCACTTCTGTATTCTACATTATCTGACCACCTCCTATTTTTCATATTTCTTTGAATCATAAAGTCTTCGGACTAGAAGAGAAGTTAAAAGAGGTTATCTAGTCCAAGTCTATTTCTCTTTTATCAATTCCAATTTTCATGGTTTTAAAAAAATCTTTGGAAAGTAGTTACTTTTAGAAGAGCAAGATGAACAAAAAGTCAATGCAGAGGACATTAAGGTGATGCTCTGGACTATGCAAAGCAGATTTACAATTATCAGGGGTGCTCTACCCAGTGCCAATATGATGGGATGATTTGGATCCACCTGTAGGTATTAATATTGCTAATCCTGCCAGAAACTTTTAGTCTATGTGATACAGCTAATTAAAGAAATTTAACAGAGCTGATATCAGTTATTGCTGCTCAGTGATTCAGTTGTTTATGTCTGACTCTACATGATTGCATGGATTTTTTTGTTCATGGAGTTTTCTTAGCCAAGATACTGGATTAGTTTGCCATTTCCTTCTTCAGTGTATCCCCATTTTACAGATGACTAACTGAGGCAAATAGAGGTTAAATGATAGTTGAATTTAAACTCATATCTTCCTGACTACAGCCTTGGTGCTCTATATAGTTGCAGGACCTAGCTTTCCCAAAATTCACTTCTGCATGAGCCTCTAATGTGGAAAGTGAGAATTCTACCACTGAAAAAACTATTAAACCAGCCAATATATGATAGTAGATAAGAGAAGAGTTTTAGGGGGACCAGAAAAGAAATGCAGTAGTCCAAGAAATAGCACAGACTGGTAGAAAAAAACACTGAATTTGATGTCAGAAAAACTAGATTCAAATCTAAATTCTGCTTCAATGATACATGTGTGCCCTTTTTTCTTAAGTCCAAATAAAATGATTGGGGGGCAACAAAGGATAAGTATTTGACAAGTGCCTAATATGTACCAGGTAAATATATATACATATGTATTATGTATATCATGTGATCATCAAAACACATGTAGGAGGTGCTATTATTAATCCATTTTACTATTGAGTATACTGAGGTATATGAAGTTTAAGTGACTTGTCCAAGACCACACAATCTGCAACTTCTTGAAACTAGAACTGAACTCAGGTCTTCTTGACTTCAGTCCACGTACTCTATCCACTGTGTCACCCCCTGCAATGAAATATGTAACAGAAAGACATAAAGAAGAACATTTCAAATATAAGAGTTACAAAGATATAGAGGCAAGATATTTAATGTGAATAGGGAAGAGAAAAAAGGACGGTTAAGTTGGAGTTTCAAATGATGACAGAAAGTTAAATTAGTGTGAAATCATTCTAGAAAGGTAGGTCATAACCAAGTTGTGAAGGACTTTAAATGCCATATCAAGAAATTTATATTTTAATCTAGAGGCAATAGAGAGTAATTGAAGCCTTTCTCTTTCCTCAGACTAAAAATACATCTTGTGGTATCTTATCAGGAGAGCATAAGGAACAGCTAGCTAATAGAAGGCAGTATGTTTTGCATATGAAACCTTAAAGAGAGCGTCCCACCCATTTGGGACAGGACTGCTTCAGCTTACAAAATGCATGCCCTGGCAGCAAATAATATGCGTATTTGATGGCGGAACTAAGCTCTGGTCTTCTGTAAGTGCAAGAGACTATAGCGATTGAGAAGTGAGTCCCTGGCCTTTTTTAGTAGCAATATGTGGATATTCATGAACTAATCATGGAAGAAAAAAATGAATGGGATTTAGAAACTGGAGAATCTAACTTTTATATGAGGATTCTCTGTAGAGATTAATTGGTTTGGAAGAGACAACAAGGAAACACATTTGTGTTCTTTATGGAATAAAAGTTGATGTATGAAATTCTCCCAATGTGTCTCTGAAGTGATTAACATAGGGGCGTCATACCCAGATGCCATCTATCAAGGATCATCCAGAGATGAAATAGTACCTACAAATACATACCCTTTGTGCTTGTATTATATGTTATAAGATGATCATTTTCACTGTAATTTTCCCCCTCACTTTCTCCCCTAGGTTATAAGTTGTAGTAAATACTCCAGATCTATGGTACTATGATGATACAACTTTAAGACATTCCCCTCTCATCCCTCCCCCTTGGAAATTCAATTAAATGATAAAGCAGGTGGAAGGCTGCATACTGAGTCCCAAATATATGTTTTGTTTACTTTTGTCAAAAATAGTGACTTTTTAAAAAAATAGTGATATCTTCTCGTAATACTGTTTGATTTTCTTCATTATGACTGCTCTCTTTCCACATAAACAAATACACAAGCACATCAGAGACCATCTTCTTCATTTTTCAAATGAGAAAACAAAGCTCCAGCATTTTGCTCAAAGTTACAAAGTCACTGTTTTGTCAGACTTCAAGAACTAAGACTGCAAAATGCTATTTCCATTGTAAGTAGACCAACAGATAAAGATATTTTATACAGATGTTCATAAAGGCAGGGATAGAGATGGGACAGGGACAAGGATATGGATGTATTTATCTATATAGATATATCTATGCGTATATATACTTTTTTTAAACCCTTAACTTCTGTGTATTGGCTCATAGGTGGAAAAGTGGTAAGGGTGGGCAATGGGGGTCAAATGACTTGCCCAGGGTCACACAGCGGAGAAGTATCTGAGGCTGGATTTGAACCTAGGACCTCCCATCTCCAGGCCTGATTTTCAATCCACTGAGCTACCCAGCTGCCCCCCTGTATATATACTTTTGCATATATAGTTTCAGGCATAAATACATATAAACAAATATAAAAAAATATCTATAGAGATGCATAGAAATAGAGATAGGAATAGAGAAATATCTATAGATATATACACACAAATGTGTGTATATATATATATATATATATGTACATGAATTCAAACATAGCTAAACTCAGAGATCAACAAAAAGAAAAAAAATTTTCATATTCTTTCTTTAAGGAGTAGGCAAAGAACTAAAGATTAGTCACTAACGCATTTGTAAATTTTAATTTCTTTTCCTGGCATATTAGCCCTTTCACAGTCTAGTATAAATTTGGTCCATTTACTCCTTTATTTGATAATCACTACCCTTTGTATACTATACATTTCAAATAAACCGAATAATACTTTGTCCTATATTTTGTCCCCTAAAGTATTCAGCATTTTCTTCTTCCATGATTTTTTCCTGTAATTCTCTGTGGATAAACTATGACTCTTCCATATTTCTCTAAAGAATTTTCTATCCTTTCTATAATTACCATCTTGAACATAATCTCTTCCTAGGAACCTTCTTTAATCTCTCCATTGTACCTTTGACTTCACAAGGCACTCTTTTTGTATGGCTGCAATTGGTGTGTTAGTTATCCATGTATGTCTTATGCCCTTAAAAACTGCAAGCTCCCAGAGGTACACACTTTTGCCATATCTAAATCTTGTATCTCCCCCAAATGCCTAGAACAGTGATAATCACACAAGCTTTCCTTAATGTATGTTTATTGAATTATTATGTTTGTTAAACAACATATAATACTGAGAAAGTATGTTCAAACAGACGATCATATCCATTAAAAATATGGCTCATGATAATTCATTCTAAAACTATAGCATTAGCTTATAGAATTCTAACCAGAATCCTTGAGTACCTTTGTTTAGGAATGGTGAAGCATTCAGTTCTAGAGTATTATATTCAGTCCTGAGCATCCTATTTTAGAGAGGTTATTGGCAATCCGGGTAGAAATCTAGCACAGGCTCAAGTGGATGGTGAAAGAACAGGGTATTATGCAATGTAAAAATAAATTCTAGAAACTATGACTGAAGTAGGTTCACATCCCCAGGAGTAACTGTATGTTGACCAGACATAGATTTCAGAAGAATAAAATGGAGAACTTACTAACAATTAGAGCTACACTGAAATGGAGTGAGCGGCTTTGGAAAGTAGTAAACTCTTTTCTCCCCAGGGACCTCCAAGTAGAAATTGAATGGCTACTTGTCAGAAATGCTAGAAGGGAGATTATACTTCAGATGTAGTTGGAAGACTTGACCTTTGAAGTCTCGCAGAACTCTGAGATTCTATGATTCTTTCAGTAATTTTCAACAATACTTGTCCAGCTAATACGATCTCAAAATAAGTCAGAGCATTGTTTTCTTGATGAGTCAATAAAGAAAATAGCTGAAGATTCCGACTGTTTCCTCAAATTCTATGAAAAAATCTGCAATATTTATTCCTGAGAAGGTGGCAACTTCCCAACAAAAACATAATTGTTAAGATCTCAGACTTTGAAAGCAAATGAAATGAAAAAAATGTCCTATGATTCATCCAGGTTTCGGGGATATATGTGTGTATTTGTTTTTTGCAGGGTTTTTTTTTTTTTGGTCTGTGATTTATGCAGAAAATCTGCAAAATATTCTGGTTCATCAAAAGTCTAATTTACATACATTTAAGGGACATTGTAGCAAGTGATTAACAGAGCACATCACAATTCAATGAGTGAACGTTGACTGAGGATTTATAAAAGCCTTAAATGGAAAAAGCTATGGGGTTGATAAGCATCTGTCTCTACGAGAAAAAAAAATGGGTGACTTATTTGACAGTTCCTCATATTCTCAAACTGAAACTACCACCAACCCCAGCTTTTAATTTATGCACAGGAATTGAAATTCATTCAGCATGATTGTGGAGTTTTGTTTCTGTCTTAGTAACATCTTCATCCTCCAATTTCCATTTTGGGAACAGCCATAGAAGGGATTAAAGATTTTTGGAAAATCAGAACCATTTCCCATTCCTTGTAGGAGTCTAGTCAGGAGATGTCATAGATAGAATGGATTAAAACAAAGACAAATAAATAAACCTTTAGATATTTGACTCTTGGAGCTTTTATCTCATCAGGAACTTTGAAGTTTGGTCTAAATTGTAATAAGAAAAAAATGTAGTGTAATTAATCCCTTACCACAATAGTGTAGAAAACTTTTTCTAAGATTATTCTCTATTGAGTGTACGAGGGACAGACAGACAGAGAGTCAGAGACAGAGACCGTGAGAAAGAGAAAGAAAACAATAGAGAGATGAGAGAGAGAGAGAGAGAGAGAGAGAGAGAGAGAGAGAGAGAGAGAGAGAGNTTTCTAAGATTATTCTCTATTGAGTGTACGAGGGACAGACAGACAGACAGTCAGAGACAGAGACCGTGAGAAAGAGAAAGAAAACAATAGAGAGATGAGAGAGAGAGAGAGAGAGAGAGAGAGAGAGAGAGAGAGAGAGAGAGAGAGAGAGAGAGAGAATAATATTAGAACTGTCCTCAAAATTTGATTGGCTTGGAAATCTAAGGATTGGTTCATTGATATTACTTTCTAGAAACACACAACCATAAGAGAATAATCCATACTGAATTTAAGACCTTCAGCCTTGCTAACTATCATATGTATTCTGTCACTGTAAAGAAATTTCTTTATAGATTTTCAAGTTAAATTTTACATTCTTGTTGAGTTTTCATTCTATGCTAACTAAACTCCCTTTGGGGGCCTGTTAAAAAGAAAAAAACAAAACAAAACAAAACATTGTAGTTTAAATGAATAATGGTGTCAAACCTGGATTTAGATACTGGATTCTGCCATTTAACAGTTTGACTCTCATACAATAGGAGTCATGATATCTCCCTGGCCACCTAAAAGGATTAGATCAGGATCAGATGAAATAAATGAAAGCATTTTTAAAATAACTTATATTTACACTCTATTTTGCAGTTTACAAAGTGGTTGACTTTCTGCATGCCTGCATAGTAGGTAATTTAAGCATTATTACCCCTTCTTAACAAATGGGAAAACTGAGGTGCTCAGAAATAAAAACATTTGATCATAGCCAGACAGTCCAATTTTTTTAAAGAGATTTTTTTTCTTCACATGGATCTTAAATCTCTATCATTGTAAATTCTATCTAGTAGGAGAGAAGAGGCACAGTGGATGGAACTCAGAGCCTGGAATCAGAATAAACATCTATAAAATTTCTAGCTGTATGATCCTTGTTAATTACTTAACCACTACTGGGCTCAGTTTCCTCAACTGTAAAATGAGAATTAATAATGTCATCTAGCTCCCAGGTTTGCTATTAAGATCAAATGAGAAAAGATTTCTAATGTCCTTGCACAGTGTTGCCAAGAGATAGTAGGTGTGTGTTTCCTTTTATTCTTATTACTCTGCCCCCTTTTCTCCCCCAAAGTTGAGCTAAATTTGCCTAATCTCCCTTTAAAAGGATGATCTATTAAGTAGTTAAGGATAGCTGTTATGCTCCCCAGTCTTCTCCTTTCTAAAAAACCAGTTGTTCCGTAGTTTCAATTGGTCCAATCTTTATAACCCCACTTGGGGTTTTCTTGGCAAAGATACTGGAATGGTTTGACATTTCCTTCTCCAGCTCATTTTATAGATGAGGAAACTGAAATAAACAGGATCAAGTGACTTGTTTAGGATCACAAAGCTAGTAACTGTCTAAAGCTAGATCTGAATTCAGAGAGATGTTTTCCTGACTCAAGACCCAGCACTCTATCCACTGTACTAACTGTCCCAGTTATATCAACCAAGTATTATGATCATGACCTCCATTTCCCTCTTCATTCTGGTTATTATCAGAATGTACTCCAGGATGTCATCACCTACATAATGTCTCTTTCCTTCTTACCCCTTATGCTTCCCCCACTTATTGTCTCTGCTCCTTCAATTTTTCTTATATGATGCTTGTCTTAGATGATGTGTGTGCGTGTTGTTTTGCTTTTGTATAGTGGGAGAATGCAAATTCCTTAAGGGAAGGGGCTCCTTCCTTTGTGGCTTTGTCTTAACAGTGTCAAACTCTTCACAAATGTTAGTTCAATTGAATCAAGCCTAATCTCCCAGATCCAATGCACTGTCCCATGTTGTCTTTCTCTACACGTGCAAGAAATATTCAGAATAATTCTAGTTAGACAGAAAGCATATTCGAGTAGACAGTGTATAGGACCCAGTGTCAGGAGTTCAGGTTCAAAATCTGCCTTTGATTCTTAATAGAGATGTGACCTTATTTAAGAATATTTAATCTTCCAGGCTAAATATATAAAATAAAAAATAATAATAGCACCACCTTTCTGAAGTATAATGAAGATCTATGAAGATATTTGTTTGTTTACTTTTAAAGTTCCTACTAGAAGACGCATCCCAAAATGGGATTCTTGGAAGTTCATGAGTTTCTCATCACTGGGGGTCCTTAGGTGGTTGTTGAATATTATAAAGAGGATTTTAATTCAGGTACAATCTGGACTAGATGCTAAGTTTGATACCTCTCAGGACATTCTGTGAATCTATGATATGCTGATCTCACTAAAATACATTCATAATATTATTCCTTACCATTTTCTTTGCAGGTCATTTGAAGATAGCCCTAGAGAATATAAAAGAGGCATATATTTTAATTTGATTCAATGAACATTTATTAAGAGCCTACCGTGTACCTGGCACTGTGTTAAACACTGGAGCACTAAGCTAATTCAATTCAGCACATATTTGAAATTCTCTCACTGGGTGCATGGGACTGTGTTAATATAAGATTCAACATGGCATGGTTCATGACTTGGATTCTTAAAAATTGTTTGTTTTTTTTTGTTTTAGGGGGTTTTCTCATAAAAATTAAGGATGTGCTAGAGATAGCTCATACTGTCTAGTGAGATCCAGCCATTGAGTTTTTCAGTGGGAGCATTTATACTTTGGAAACAGGCAAATGTAACAAACCAGGCCTTAGTTTATGGTTTTTTTTTTTTGTTTTGTTTAGATAAGAAAGTGATAAAGAAAATTCTAAAAATGTAGATTAAACTGTGCCTTGTGTGAGGTTTACTTTTAATTTCTAGTGGGCTGCTATGTGGCTCAGTGAATTGAAAGCCTGGCCTAGAGACAGGAGGTCCTGGATTCTAATTTGATCTCAGACACCTCATAGTTTGGTGATCCTGGGAAAGTCACTTAAACCGCATTGCTTAGCCCTTCTCTTCTGCTTTGGAATCAATATCAGTTCTAAAATGGAAGGTAAGGGTTTAAAAAAAAATTCCCAGAGTGTGTTGTTAAACATTTACTGGCATACTACTGACTAAAGTCCATGATAAATTCATAAGACAATCTTAGGCAAACCCACAATAGTAGATATTTATACATTTTAAGAAATACAATTCGGGGCAGCTGGGTAGCTCAGTGGAGTGAGAGTCAGACCTAGAGACGGGAGGTCCTAGGTTCAAACCCGGCCTCAGCCACTTCCCAGCTGTGTGACCCTGGGCAAGTCACTTGACCCCCATTGCCCACCCTTACCACTCTTCCACCTATGAGACAATACACCGAAGTTAAGGGTCTAAAAAAAAAAAAAAAGAAATACAATTCATTCTAGATACATTAACTCATTTGATCTTTACTTATACTACATGGTAACAATTACAATATTATTAATCTTCAATTTACAGATAATGAAATTAAAACTCAGAGACAGAGCTTCACTTAAGTGCCTCACTCAAAATTATACAGTTAATAAGTATCTCAAAACAGGATTCAAACCCAAGTATTCCCAACTCTAAGTCCACCATTTGTTTTTCTATTGTATCATGTTGTTTTCATAAGAAGGCAATAAATGAGGAGAGGTGGGATCTTTGAATACCAGGTATAGGAGTTTTAACTATATATATACATGTATATATATATATATATATTTTTTTTTTCAGAAAAGAGGGAATCACTGAAAATTTCTGAGCAGAAGAAGGACCTAATCAGATCAAAATATAGGAATGGTTAATCTCACTATAGAATGAGGAATGGGATAAAGTAGGACATAATGGAAGTGGAAAGGCCTGCCTTAAGACTATTTTAATTTTCCAGGGAATAGTAATGAAGGATTCAACTTGGGTTGTGGCAGTGGAAAGAGAGAACAGGGCACATAAATAAGATATTGCAGAGAAGATATAGCAACGAATTGGTTAAGAAAGGAAATGAGGATGAGGAAAGATTAGATTATGAATTCTTAAACTTTAGAAGGCAGAAAATTGGGTGAACAGTGATACCCAAAGGAGAAATAGTTAAGTCAGAAGAAGAAGCAGGTTTTTCAGGAAAAAAAAAGAGAAAATAAGACCCAGCTAATTTGAATTGCTTTGAGATTTCAAAGCCTTCACAGGAAGGTGTGGCTATCTAGGAATACTAAAAAGCAATACTTCATTAAGATAGTTGCATTTTTACTCACATGAAAAGAGACAGTGGGGGGTGGACAAGGGCAATAATTGAATTAAAGATAATCAATGTCAAGGAAAGATCAAGGACAATACCAAGCAGAGGTATAGTGAAGGAAGGGAAATTTCATTTCAAGGCAATCCAAGTCAACAAACATTTATTAACCATCTACTGTATGAAAGATACTGTATTGTAACTGGAAATTCAATGATAAAAACAAAACAATCTCTGCCCAAAAGAGCTCAAGCTGAACCAGGAGAGTTATGCATGTATGCAAAGTACTAGCAAGTACAAAATTATTTCAGAAGAAAGAGAACACTAATACCAGTTTTGAAAATCAGGAAAGGCTTTCTTTAAGACTATGATCCTAAAATATACTATGAGGGACACTTATTCACTAGGTCAGAAGTGGGAGGAGAGGACAATCTTGACATGGGGATCATTTTATTACCTGGTGAGCTCATTGAGGATAGGAACTAACTTTTCCCATTTTTTTTAACTTTTACCATTTTTTTAATCTACTGTGCTTAGAGCAGTACCTAGCATACAACAGTTTAATAAATGCTTATTGATTGACTGGCACTTGGGCAAAAACATAAATCTTTGTGGGAGCTGGAAAGTTGTATGAAATGAATGTTAGAATGGAACATCATTCTAATGACTGGGAGATCACTCGAACTTAGGTTTGGTCATTCTCAAGCTGATAGAGGAGAAGGAAGATAGCCAATGATGCATCTTTTAGAGTCAACCCTCTGGAAATGGCACATCCATATTTTCCCAACTCCCCCTTCTTTGATAGATAAGCTGTTTAGCTCATTGATCTTTTATTTCCATAGCATTCTAACATACCATAAACACTAGTTCACCCCTTAGGTGAGACACTCCTGCCTTATTCACAACGAGGGGTAGGATCTCATTCAGGTATATCTAATTGACTTCATTTCCTGACCAGGATTTCCCCAAAAAGGCCTATGCTTAAGCAGAAATGGCAATGCTGGTCTCCTGTTGGATTTTAAAGGAAGGAAATACAGAAGTGCCAAGAAGCTATTGGATTTAAGATTCTGATCATAGGCAGTCTGATATTGAAAGACAAGGCTTCCTCCTATGTCCAAATTACCAGAAAAATTTTTTTCAGACTACTACCATATAAATTCAATGGTGGATATATTCATTTCAGCCCTAAAAACTGTCAAAGAGGCAACTAGAAGTTTCATGGAAATGAAAAAAAAAGGGGGGGAACTAAAAGGGAGCCTGTAGGGATCACCCAGGACAACATTTTAATTGGACAGATAAGAAAACTAAACCCCAGAAAAGTTCAAGATTTTTCAAGGTTGCACAGCCAGTGAAAGACACTGATTTGTCTGGAACTCAGGTTTTCTGATTCATAGGAACAGTTTCCACTCTGCATCAGCTTCGCCAGTCCCATCTTGCCCTTTTAGGCCTCAATAAACAAGTGGCACATTTCTTGAAGTCTTCTTGAGATGAAATCTACTCATGCATTATTCACACTTGCAGCAAGAGATCAGTAACTTTGCTGCAAGAAAACAATATCTCAGAGCAATGAGTTTCTTTTTTCCCCCCATAATTCATTGTAGTGAATTATTGGTTTGCACAGGCTGATCGCCCAGACAAATGAACATAAAATCTAAGGAGAAAAAAACATTACTGTGTAGTTAAAGAGTTTTCCCCGGAAATGCAGATATACATTTGCTGGATCACAGGAACATGTTTCCACAAGTAGTTAATGGATGGTGTTTTTTCAATTTATTTATAAATTGCAAGTGCTGATCAAGTTTAGCATTAAATGACTTTTCTCACAGAAAACAAGAATCCTAACAATAATCATATATTCATTAAAACTGGTGGGTTCTTTAGAGCTTTAGAGTCAAACTCAAATAGAAACAGAACACACTGATCATACAGATGGATTCCCATGGGCCTCATATTGATTTAGTTTTAAAATGTAATATTATCTATCTTTTATTGTATTTTTATTTATTTTATCACTATTTCCCAAACACATTTCAATCTGAGTCAGACTCCACTTGAGAAGGTTGCAGGCCATATGTCTGTCACTTCTGCCCTTAGAGTATAGAATGTCAGAGTTGAAAGAGACCCTCAAACACAAGCATTAGAACCAAAAGAAGCTTAAAACACAAGATGTTAGAGCCGGCCAGGACCATAGAAAGTAAACCAAAAGACCTAGAAAATTCAAAGAATGATGAATTCAGAAGTAACCTTAGAACACCTAGTGAGAAAACTAAAACTCTGCATGACATATGACTTTAAACATTATTATTTTCTAATGAAGAAACTGACACTCAGAATTTAAGTAAATTAAGGGCCTCACATCAGTAAATGTCAAAACTAGGAAGAGAATCCAGACCTCTTGACCAATAATATCCTGTATTTCAAATTAAAATGGACCTGAGTCATACATATTGGTTAAATCAGCATGATATAATGGGAAAGATGCTAGATTTTGAGTCAGGGGACCTTGAAATCCTAGCTCTGTTACTTATATACTGTACAATCTCGAGCAATAGATAACTCTCAGGGCTTCAGTCTCTTCATCTCTAAGGTGGGTAGATTCAAGTGGGGACTGCTCTGATCCTTTCCAATCTAAATGTATGTTACAACATCTTCCAGTCTTCTTGGAACAGAAATACCTCGATCAGTGGTCGCATGCACAGTTCTTTCGGCTACAGATCCAATGCTGCTATTTATTTTCCTAATAGTGGCATACTGCCTGTGCTTCTTTATTGTGCCTCAGTTCTCCTAGGTATGCCCATCATTGTAAGGTTTTGGCAAGACGGGAAGGACGTGCTTCCTGCCAAGTGATGGGCCAGGCATCATAATGATAGTTATCATTTTCTTTTGGAATTCCTTAATAACATAATGAGTAATGTAGAGAACCCCTGTGGGAAAGAATCTGGAAATGAAAGCATAGTCAACTTTATTTCTTAATATAATTGGTAAGAAAATATAGGGACTCTATCATCAACAATCTGAGCATATACCTGTTTGTATGTTTGTAACCATTTACACTTACCCTCTTGTTCAAGCATGAAATGTTGCTCATTCTATGATCAGTTAGAGTCATTCGAGATATGGACATGTTGGAGAAATATATCCTTTTAGTGTTTTCTAGATATTGTTTATAAATTATGCCATCAAGAGAGCCACCCTTAAGATTTGTGATGTATGTGTGAATACTAGGACATGCATAGATGACCAATATTAATGGCTACAAATTGATGAACATATATATATATATATATGTATATATATATATATAGTTGCACCTACCCCACAAAGCAGTTACCCCTTTGCCTTCATGGGAGAAAGCAGAAGAGAGACATAAAGCTCCTATTTCATTTGGGTGTAATTGAATGCCTCCTATAAGCTTAGAAGGTGAAAATATTTCAACCTGCAACTAAACTGAACTTTATGACAAAAGAGAACATACCATCGCATCTAGAGTATTTGTCTCAAGACAAGCCCTATTGAAATTCTCTCTGTGGTGTTGAATTAACAAGGTACTGTCCTTCATAGACTACATTTCTTCTGTTGAGGATAGCCATAGCAAATCACTATACTCACCATCTCCACTGGGTGTCTCACTTTCAACAATAATTCATGAGTGGAGTGGCTATTGTCTTCAGAGACTCTGTACCAGGGTATGGGATGTCCACTTGCAAGGGAAGGGATGGTAGGATGGGAGATGGGAGATAATCATCTAGAAAATAAATCCAGCTATTCCCAACCAGAAAATTCCTAGCTATGATTAAATATCCTCTGGTTTTGTCTGACACAAATTAGTTTAGGGAGGCAGAGTTCAACTGGTAATATAGCAGAAATACTAAGAAAGCCAGATGGAAATTTAGCATTACAACAGGTATGCTTCCCAACCAAACTCTTACTAACTCAGGCTCATGTTGGCTTCAGTTGAATGTGTCCTGTGACAACACTGGCTTGGGATATGGTGGGATGAGGAGAGAAACCCTTTCAGGGTCAATGAATGGAAATTCCTCGTTTGAAGGAAAAGGCAATGGATATAGGAAAATCTCCATTGAAAGAAAATTCAAAGCTCTGCATTTTTATTGCATCTTTTAGCAACTGGCCCTTCAGCCAAACTGCATTACAGCAGAGAGAATGGAACAGGGCAATAGCCACAGACGCTTGAAACTTAATTCAATGTATTGCTATAAAAAGCTTTGCCATCTGGATCCTAATTCCCTTCAATATTGAAACTGTAGAGAGTTTTCTTCTTTTTATTCTAATCTACAGCTATCACTCACTGTAGTCCATAAGGGTCTATCTAGGGTTTCACTTTTAGAGTAAGCTTTTAAGTCAAGACAATTTTTGGAAGTCTGTCGAGGTAGACAAGTAGATAATTCTCTCAGAAGTCTGCACCTGTTTGCCTTTTATTATGCTTGCTGATTTCATAGAATGTATATATATGTATATGTATATATATATATGTATATATATATGTACATTGACTTCAACTGTATTGCATGCACATATGCATACATCTGGATCATATGAGAAAAAGGTGGAGGAAAGTACTATATTCTGTCCTTTGGATCTTCATGTTGGAGGGACTGGTGTATAAATCTATGGAGGAATTAGATAGAAATCGAAGTGCCAGAAAGCTGAATATAATAGAAAATGGGAACCGTCACCATCAACCTTATTCTCATTGATCACCTATATGGAAAAGTTGGTGCTGTGACCTAAAAGGCCAGCATTTGATTTAATCCATACTACTCATTACTTGCCTTCTTTTAGAAAATGCCAATTCAACAAGGCTGCCAAAAAAAGACTGCCTGGATAGAAATTTATATACACACACATATATGTATATGTTCATGTGATTACTACCCAGCTCAGAGATCAGAGATGTCATAACTTCTGATTTTTAGCAAACTGAGACGATTCTTTCTCAGTCAAGTCAGTTTTAGAAGCGGCCCCTGATCTAAAAGCAGGCTGGAAGCATTTTAGCTGCTTGGTCAATCTGCCTTGGAGAAGAAAAGCTGTCTGAGAGACCAAATTTACTCATCTCTCACCTCTTTAGAAAACAAGTTTAAGGTCATATCCCAGGACTCATCTATGTCCCACCACTGAGCCTGAAGAAGAATGTGAATGGAATAGGCTAGACAGTCATTATAGAGAACTTCTTTCTCTTTATGCCTCTCTTCTCAAAGAGTTTTAATCTATACTTTTCCCAGAGGATAGAGAATTAAGTGTAATTTAGCTCTATTTTTGTCATTTCTTACAATAGAAATTCTGGTCACAAGACATTTGGCAGTATTGATCTCAACACTAAGGATTTAACAGATAACTGTTGCAAATTACTCTAGGAAAGTTTGAGTACTTTTTGAAACACAATGTTCGGTCCTGGAAACACAAAAACATATACATACTTTCTGTCTATCTCTCTGTCTCTGTCTCTGTCTCTGTCTCTGTCTCCCCCCCTCCCACTGTCTCTCTCTGTCTGTCTGTCTCTGTCTGTCTCTCTCTCTGTCTCTCACTCTTTCTCTCTCTAACACATACACACACAAAGTTGTACTTTGCAAAATTTTGATACTAAAGATAATGGCAAAAATAGATTCTGTCCTCCCCACAGAAATTTCCTTCATGAATGACAAATTTGAAGTCACAGCATAGACACAATATTAAGTGCCCAAGGATATGGCAGAAAATTCTCACAAAATAACACAAATGCTTCTCGTCTAGCAAGCAGTAAAGGCAGCTAAAAATAGAAAACTCTTACTCCCCACTGAACTTCCTAAAAAAGTATAAATTCATGATTTATCCAAGTTCCTTGCTGAGGAAGTTCTGGTTGTGCAGAAGAGTTGAGTACCTAGTCAGGTGACATTGGTGCTCCTCTAAGACCAACACCCAGACTCAGAGAGATTACTTTGAGAGGAAGCATGAGTGTCTTACAGCTCCTACTATTCAACTTATATTCCAAACTCAAATTCTGTTTATTTTTAAGGGAAAGATTGTATGCCTGCCTCATAGATATTTCCCAAGATGATTTAAAAAAATTTTTTTTAAACAGAAAAGAAAAATGCTTCAAGAGTACAGTCCTCCTATCAAATACCACTCTTTATCTTTCTTTCCAGACTTGTCATTAGCCACAATCATAAACTTCAACAAATCTCAGGGTTGAAATCTCTCCTATTTGAACCAAAAGCTATATGGAGTTTTGTGCTCAACCTTGGACTTAGGATTTATTTTCTAGGCAACATTACACTTTTCATCTTTAAGTTGATCACTTCAGACCAACAATTCTCTTCCAAGCCAGATTTTTATTTCTTCTTTTTTCTCTTAACCCTTTTGGGGGAAAGTTTTGTTTTTGTTTTTTGTTTTTAAAGAACATGAAATAAAGCATCGTAATCTTTGTCAACTCAGAGAGCAGGAAGAAAAAAACATTTTCCTTAGACATATTCCTAAGAAAATATTGTTTAACAAGGCTAACTATATATTGCAATAATACCTAAAAGCACAGTGGAAGAATTAGACTCTGAGAGTCCCCATTGCATAGTGAAGGAAAAAGGATTCGACAAACAATTGAAAATGTCCTGCAGGCTTACCTATTTGCAAAGGAACCAGACAGCAAGTGTTTCCTCCTTGCTTAGGTTCAAACTTCAGAAGCTTTATTCAGAATTAATTTCTTATACAGAGCTCCCCCTCCTCAAGTATGCACATTCTTCCCCTGAAAGCTGAAGAGTCTTTGAGCGCTTGCTCTCTCTTACAAATATAGACATCTGCATGAATATTAAACTTCTGTGATTCAGCAACTTTTCCCCAAGTAGGTTTCCAAGTGTTAAATGCCACAGGATAGCTTCGATCCATGGCTCACACATCTCTGCTGTTATTTTTAAAGACTTACATGGTACCCATTGAATAAGGGAAGCCTATTTAACAACCCCCAGGCCCACATGCAGAGTTATATGACAACTGTCAAGTGTTTCCCTGGTTAGAATAGTCTGATGATGACCAGTGGGATGGTCCCAACAAAGTAATAAATGTGGCCCCTTCGTCCAGGTATCTTATTTGCAAAACACTGACAAGTGCTAGGATAGATAGACTGAGTTGTCATCAACATAGAAACTTTAATCATTCCTAGGATTTGC